>NW_024870978.1:6482500-7022500 GCF_019054845.1 Dipodomys spectabilis | reverse complement strand
GCCAACTGCTCACCATAAAGGGCTTGGGGAGCATATTAACCCTTTCAACATTTGACCTTTCAGAACCCTGTAGCACACAAGGTTATAATCCTAGAGACAGATAGCCTGAGCATACAGATCTTCAATATTGAACATTGAGCTCTGATTCCAATTCTGGTGTACACCAGCATTCATTTTCCAGAAAATGTTTTCATAATTAACAAATAGGAAAAGTAATTTGATTAACCCTCACATTTTTTCCAGGTATGTATCTCGAACTCTATCCCTAACTCTATCCCTAACACTATCCCTAAGCCCTTTAGCTCAAGGTGAACACTCTACCACTTGAGTCACAGCTCCACATGGGGTCTTTTGGTGGTTCATTGGAGGTAAGAGTCGAACAGGCTTTCCTTGCCTAGGCTGTCTTTGAACTGTGGTCTTGAGGTCTCAGCCTCCTGATTAGCTAGGGTTGTAGGTGTGAGCCACCGGCATCTGGCCTCTTGTTTTTGCCAGTTCTGGGGCTTGAACGTAGGTCCGGGGTACTGTCGCTGAGCTTCTTTTTCTCAAGAATAGCACTCTACCACTTGAGCCATTCCACAGCTTCTGGCTTTTTCTGAGTATGTGGCACTGAGGATTTAAACCCTGGCATTCATGCATGCTGAGCAAGCTCTCTACCTATAAGCCACATTCCCAGCTTCACTCTTACTATTTTATCCCTCAACTTGCCTATCCTCAAGAAAAAGCCTCTGAGTATAAATCATTTAAAGAAATCCCTGTGGGAAGTCCAAAGATGAATAAGACAAAGCTCATACTTGGGACAGACTCTAAACGTGATGACTGTGACAAATGCCTCCATTTAATTATGTCTCATGTTTCAACACTTAATAAGGTATTAATGAAAAATGACTCAATGTCCTAAATTATTGTATATAATTTTATAATAGATATACAAAATGTAATAAATATGTATGTAATAATACTAAATACATTAAACAATGAATAAATAAATAAAATAAATAAAAAACAATGACAATAATCGTAATATGTAATAAACATACATATGCAAGTATATATCATAAATATTTTTCAATTGCAGGGCCTTACTGCAGGCCTTGGGAACTCTAGCCTGAATTTGTTTTCCTCAAGGACAGTAAATTTTGCCTTTACCCATGGTGCAAAAGCGTTACCTGGAATGTGAGATCAAATTCCAGCAATAGCAGAAATACTGGCCCCATTTCCAAGACAGAGACAATTTTTTAAATGAAAGCAGTTATGTTTATTCAGTTCAATACTGAACATTTCAAAAAAAATAGCAGTGTAGAATTTTGTATAGCTATTCAGACATCTTTCCTTTACTCCTAAAGTGCTTCTCTGAGCACTACATTGTTTATTTTTTGTATGATGTTTATTGTAAAAATGATGTACAGAGGGTTACAGTTATATGAGCAAAATAATGAGTACATTTCCTATTGAGCATTGTTGCCTCTTCCATTGTTTCCCCCTACTATCCCTTCCCTCCCATCTCCAAAACTACCTCCCCCTGCCAAGATCAGTGACTTAATTTTTTAATTTTGGCTTGGCACGTGGTTTGAACTAAAGTAGTGGTGACTCTGCACCTTCCCTCACATTGGTATGGACTTACCAAGAACCTGAGTTCAAATCCCAGGATAGGAAATAAAAATAGCAGAAATTCCAAATCAGGTAGCTTTATTTTTTTAATTTAGTTAAATAATTTATTTATTTATTTGTTTGTTTGTTTGTTCTTTTTTGCCAACCAGTGGTCTTGAACTCAGATCATGGCAACACTGTCTAAGCTTTGATATCCCTAGGCTGGGCTGCAGCCTCTGGACCCATAACCAATCCTGGGATCCCAAGCCAAGAGCGCTTGCAGGAAGAAAAAAAACTGGAACAGCACCAAAAGTAGTGAGCTGCAGAGGGTTGGAGGGGTTTATAATTTTTTTTCTTTGCAGGGTGCTCCTACTGGTTCTGAATGACACAGCTGCAAAGTGGACCTGACCTGCCATTGCTGAAGGCTGGCGGGCTATCAGGGAAGCCATAGGCCCATCTGTCAACATAAGCCCCAGGTTCAAATCCCTGTCCTGACACCTACCAGTGGTGGAGATCCCAAGAGACTCATTCCTACGCATAGGATACTGATTGAAAGAGTATTTTGTGTATTGGTTTAGTCTAAAATTGGATGCAAGAATCCTAGGATGCTGATTGATCTTAATTAATAGTTTATTAAGCATGAAAAGAATAATATTCCTTCAATGGAAGTATAATAAACACCTAAGAGTTGGTAGGAAAGTAGTAGATGTCATTTAATAATACATAGTCGGCTCTGACACTTTTTACCATGTATCACTGTTTTGGCCAAACCTGGGCCTCAATCTCAGCACCTGGGAACAACCTGATAGCTGCATTGGCTAGATGCTGCCAGGCTCACACTCACCCATTCATGAATTGGGCCTGCTAGGCCCTGAGTTCATATCCTAGCACTGTGAAAATTGAATCTTGAATTAAGAAGCCAAGTGTGACACATGTTTTCCTTTTCTGGGAGAGCCCTACGTTTCAGGCATGATGGAGAACACATCTAAAAATCTAGATGCTATGTGATAGGATATAAACAATATAATAAATGGTATAGGTGTCATCAGAGTGAATAACATAAATGGTAAATAAATGAATAAAACAAGAAATAAAATGAATAATCACACTAAACACGATATCGACTGAACATCCGTATGGAATTATAAGTGCTATCTTTAAAATGTATATAAGTATTTGTTTTCCAGGCCTGAGGCTTGAATTCAGCCACCATACTAAGATGGTATGGAGGGAGATCCCGAGATATTAGTTTATGGACCTAGGAAGAGCTATGGAATGTGATTGATGTCATCTTTGAATCAGTAGTTTATGCGTGATGGGAGTAGGAAATGATAGGCAAGAATCATGGGGTATTGCTTATTTGCAATGAAGATTTGATGAAGCATGACAATAATCATCAGTTGTGAAACGGAGGCATCAGGAAAGATCCAAAAATCGGTAGTCACACAGTAGATTCAATTCCATCACAGGTGGCCATCTCTCCTACTCTCTCTCTCTCTCTATGTACTTATTTGCATACTATCTTCAGCTTATGAATGGATGACTGCTGTATCCCCTCCCCCTACCCCCACCTGGGGCCTCAATCTCAGGTCCAGGAACGGACTAGCTCCTTAGTGGCTCACATGCTGGTGTGCTCATGTGGACCCATTCACCTCTTGGGCCTGCTAGGCCCTGAGTTCAGACCCCAACACTGCCAAAAGAATCATCCTGATATCAGAAGCCAATCGTTGCACATGTTTTCCTTTCCTGTTCAAGTTCGGGTCTCAGCTAGGATGGAGAATGCATGGGTTACTCTGTGGCCATGGGAATTGGTAGTCATCCATGTCAGCGCAGTTATACCTGTCATCATGTACTCAAGAAAATACGCACTACATCCATGAATAGCATACAAAATAGAGAGAATAACTACACTAAATGATCGATGCAGTCCACACACAGATGTGAATATACATCCCATGTTTCAATGATGCATTGATGTCTATTGTGGCCTCCCTGGGGCTTGATCTCAGTTTCTGGGAACCGCCCAGCTCCTTCATGGCTCACAGGCTGGAATGCGCACGTGGACCCATTGGCCAGTTGGGCCTCCTAGGCCTCAAGTTCAAATCCCAGCACTACCAAGAATTCACCCTGATGTAAGAAGCCAGTCTTTGCACCTTATTTTTCTGTGCTGTGCATGTTCTGGGTCTCAGCTAAGATGGAGAATGCATAGGCAACTCTGTAATTATGTGAATAGATTGTCATCCAGGTCAACACGGTTATATTTTTTTTTCTTTTTTTTTCTCTCTCTTTTTTTTTGAGGGTGGGAGCGTTCCAGTCGTGGGCCTTAACTCTGGGCCTGAGCACTGTCCCTTGAGCTTATTTAGCTCAAGTCAAGTTAGCACTCTAGTACTTGAGCCACAGCACCACTTCCAGCTTTTTCTTCATATGTGGTGCTGAGGATTCGAACCCAGGGCCTCATGTATGCAAGTCCAGCGATTGACCACTGAGCCACCTTCCCAGCCCAACACAGTTATATTTGTCATTTTGTGCTCAAGAAAATACACATCACATGAATGAATAAGGCAAAATAATGAGAAAGACTACACAGAATGCAAGGTACTGCCCACCCATGTATGGAAATAGAGGTCCTCTGTTTAAATTGGGAATTTATGACTATATTGGCCCCCACCCTGGGGGGATCGATCTCAGGTCCTGGGAATGGCCAAGCTCCTTAGTGGCTCACAGGATGGTATGCTCACCATGTCCTATTAACCAATTGGGCCTGCTAATCCTTGAGTTCAAATCTCAGCACTGCCAAAAGCTTCACCCTGATGTGAGAAGCCAATTGATCAATCTGTTTTCCTGTCTTGGTAAAGTCCTTGGTATCAGCGCAGATGGGGCATAGTATATAGGCAACTCTATAGCCATGGGAATATGTTGACATCCATGTGAGCACAGTTATATCTGTCATCATACTCAATAAAACATACAATACATCCATGAATAAGACACAAAATAAAAAGAATAACTACACTGAATGCAATTTGCATAACATACCTGTAGATAAAGAGAGATCCTATGTTTAAAAAAGATGGGCTTGTTATTTTGTCCAATGCTGGGGCTTCAAATCAGGCCCGGGACCAGGCCTGACATTCTAGTTTTCAAGGATGGTGAGCTTCCCCTTCCATCACAGTTCAACAGAGCTACCCAGACCCAAATTCACATCCCATCACTGACAAAAGTTTCATCCTAATGTCAGAAGCCAGTCGTTGCAAATGTTTTCCTCTCCTGTGAAAGTTCTGGGTCTCAACTAGGATGGAAAATGAATGCATAGGCAACCCTATAACCATGGGAACAGGTTGTAATCCATGTCAGCACAGTTATACCTGTCACCAATAAAATACACAATACTTCCATGAATTAGGAACAAAATAAGGAGAAGTGCACTGAATGCAAGATGCTGCGCACACATTTATGTAAATATAAATCCTATATTTAAATTATGAATTTATGACTATTTGGCTCTCCCTGGCACTCGATGTCAGGTCCTGGGAATGGCCTATCACCTTCATTGCTCACAGACCTGTGTCGTCACCTTGACCCTTTCCTCAATTGGGTCTGCTAGGCTCTGAGTTGAAATCCCAACACAGCGAAAATATGAATCCTGATTTGAGAAGCCAATCGATTTAGCTATTTTCCTGTCTTGCGAATGTCCTGTGTCTCAACTAGGATGGAGAAAGCATTAGAAACCCTATAGACATGGAAATAGGTTGTCATCCATGTAAACACTGTTATATCTGTTACCATACTCAGTAAAATACACAATACCTCCATGGATAAGACACAAAATAAGAAGTACACTGAACACGAGATGCTTTCCACACATATATATATATAAATATAGATCCTATATTTAAACAATGAATTTATAACTATTGTGGCCGACCGTGGGGATCAATGTCATATCCTGGGAATGGCCTTCCTTCTTAGTTGCTCACAGGATGGTGTGTTCACATTGACCTATTTGCCAATTAGTGCTGCTAGGCCCTGAGTTCAGATTCCAGCACTACCAACAATTGGATCATGGAGTAAGAAGCTGAGTGTGAAATTTGTTTTCCTTTTCTCTGAGAGTCCTGGGTGTCAGGCATGATGGAGAACACTTCTACAAATCTAGATGCTATGTTATAGGATGTCATTAATGTAATAAACGGAATGGGTGTCATCATCTTCAGTAAAATCAATGGTAAATAAATGAATACAACAATAAATACAAGGAACAACCACACCAAACTTGTATGGACTGAACATCTATAGGTAAGTACAAAGCCTATCTTTATATAAAGAGTATGTTTTCAAAGGCTGGGGCTTGAATTCAGGCCTAGTGAACAGGCCTGAAATTCTTATCTTCAAGTACGGTGAGCTTCCCCTTCATCCACTGCAGATTCACCCAGACCCTTAGTTCAAATCCAAAACCTGGCAGAATAAATGGTGGGAATTGCAAGCCAGGGAGCTAAATTTATTTTATTTTATTTTTTCCCAGAGCGTTCCTTGAACTCGGGTCCTGGCAACTCTGCTTCAGCTTCGATCTCCCTAAGCTGGGGTGCAGCCACTGGACCCACAGCTGATCCTGGGATCCTAGATCCCTCGACCTTGAAGAGAAAAAAAAATCACAGGAACAATGTGGAGATGGCCTTTTTTATATTTTCTTTCTTTGTGAGGTGACCCTCCTGGGTCTGAATGACACTGTTGCAAAGGATATTTTACCTTGCATTGCTGAAGGCTGGTGGACTATCGGGGAAGCCATAGGACCACGTGGCAACATAGGCCCTGATTTCAAATCCCAGTCCTGACACCTACCAATGGCATGAGATACTAAGAGACTCGTTCCCACCCATAGGAATGTTTTCAATGTCAGGTTGAAGGAGTTGAAAGTGAATGATTCTCCTATAAAATTAGACAAGATGATTTGAGGAAGCTGATTGATTTTATTTAATATTTATGAAGCATTAAAAGAATACTATTATTTACAGGAATGCAATAATTTCAAGACACTGATTTAGTTAATAGTTCATTAAGGATGAAAACAATAACATTATTTACATGGAGGCATAATAAATACCCCAGAATTTGTAGAAATGTCGTCTATATAACTGAATAATGTATAGACATCTCTGGCACTATATAAACATATAGATTTATTAGTGTACTGTCATCTGCATGTCAATCTGTTCATATTTTGTCAACCCCTTGGGGCTTGATCTCAGGTCCTGGGAACTGCCTGTCAGCTCAATTTGCCCCAGGATGGCGTGTTGACACTCACCCATTCATGAATTTGGCCTTGTAGGCCATGAGTTCAGATGCCAGGACTCCCAAACCATTAATCGTGGCGTAAGAAGCTGATAGTGACACATTTTTTTTCTTTTTCTGTGAAAGTCCTGGGTGTCAAGTATAAATTGGAATACATATGCAGACCTATAATCCTATGTAATCAATGTAATCGATGTTCTATGTGTCATAATAGTCAATAAAATAAATTATCAATACAAGAAAAGACAAAAAAGAGTAAGTATACTGAGTGTAATAGGGATTGAACATATGTATATGAATATTAATCATATATTTAAAATGTTCATGAATAGGATGTTTTTTAGTGCTGGGGATCTAATTCAGGCCTAAGGAACAGACTTGAATTTCCTGACTTTAAGGAGGCAAGCTTCCCCTTCCCACACAGTGCAACAAAGTTACCGAGACAATGAGTTCTAATTCCAATTCTGGCAGAAAAAAATTGCATCTTTATATTATGTGAGGTCAAATTCTTAGGTAATTCATTCTGCCTCCATTTAATTAATGTGACTGTTGAAATGCTTAATGAAGTATTAACTAAAATCGATCAGTGTCCTAGGATATAATTGTGTATAATTTGATCCTAGAATCATTCAAGAACTACGCATTCAATCTTGACATTGATCACATTCCATTGGTAATCTTATGGATAAGAATGAGTTTCTTAGGTTCTCCTGCCATTTGGAGGTGGCAAGACCAGGATTCCTACTGTGGGCTCCAGCTCCCACCACTTCAACCCGAGGATAGGGAACTCAGGTCTGTGCCAGAACATCAGCAAGACCAATGATTTGGCAGGCACCAGTGGCTCTCAGCAGTCCTCCTTGATACTTACAAGGCTGTGATAGGAGGATCATGTTCAAACTCACCCTAGGCAGGAAAGTCCTTGAGACCCCTGTCCAACTTCAATGCCAACAAAGTCAGAAGTAGAGCTGTGTGGCTCCAATGGTAGAGGGCTAGTCTTGAACAAAAGCAGCTTACAGACTGTGCCCAGGTCCTGAGTTTAAGGTCCAGGACTGGCAACAAACAGACATACACAACAATCTAAAACCAGTCACTCTCTTGTCCCCAACTGAATTAGTAGACAGAGTTCCCTGGGAAAGGGGCTGAGGAAGCCACTGTCATCTTCACTCTGCCCATTCTGCCTGTATCACAGGATTCTGGCCACACTCCCATTCTTTCATGATTCTTTCTGACCAATGGGATATAAGAATGGTGGTCACACCCACATTCCATGCTGCTTGATAGCACTGGAATTCCTCTGTTGGTTGACACCACTACCAACAGTTGAGGAAGGTAGAGGTGGCTGAGTGGTGATCAAGAGACTCAAGCCATAGGAGGAAAGGCCTTGCTCAGCACTGCCATGCACCTGCCCACTCACCGGTCCCCTTTAGCATTCCACACGGCACTGCATTTCAAACCGAGCACTGCTTGCTTGGACCCATGGCACCTCTTGGAGTCCTCAGGTGATGGCACTCCACAGGCAGGCTTGTGGCCCCAAACTGGTCCAGCCCCCCCTGTCTCTGCTCCAGGCCTGAGTATTTGCCATGCTACTGCCTTTGCTGCTCAAACCCACCCTGAGCTGCCTCCAAAAGCTTCTCCCAGCAGCACAAGTGAATGGCCTCCTCCTGGGCCCATATCCTATGACCCCCAAACCACGTGATACTCCCCCTCCAGACTGGACCTCCGGATCCCCCATGCCCTACAGTCTGGCCAGGGCTGCGCCACAAATGTGCCCCAGGGGTGGGAGTGGGTGTTGACCAGTGTATCCCACCCCCATCCCTAGTTGCCAGTGTCCCAAGAAACAGGGAGATGCAGGGATGGGTGAGGAGGGGGCACCACAGAGGCCCTGGACTGGAGCAGTGGGAGCCACACAGCCACCTATCTGTACCCTTCATCTTCCTGTTGGGAACCTGGTGGCTTTAGTCAGAGGTGGGGTGTAGCACCTTCACACCTGCCTTCTTGGGTCTTTTCTTTTTCTGGGGTTGGGGGAACTGGATGCAGGTCTCTCTTGCTGTGTGAGCCCTTGTCCTCTGTGCTCGGTCACTCTTTCACCTGAAGAGAGGGTCCCAGAAGAGCCCAGTAGGGAAGTGAGAGTGCTGGGGGTCAAGGCAGAATGTAAATATTGGGAGGAACACCCCCCCCAAACACACATACACATACACCCAGCCTGTCCCCTCCCCCAACTCTCAACTGTTCTCACAGAGTGATCACATTTCCCAGCTCTGCCAGTTTCTGCTGGTGCTCCCAGTACATCTGGTCTCCTTGTCCTTCCCAAGAATCTGCCATGTGGACCAGAAGCATGCAGGCTGGATGTAGGGACTAAATCCATGTATGTATCCTTTAGGACCCCATCCATATCCCCAATACCGCCCCCACCTCATGTCAGATATCCCTCTGGGGTCACCATGACCCCCTGCTTGTTTCCTCTCCTGGCTCTGAGGAGCCACTTGTCTCAGAACTCCTTCACCCAGCGTCCTGGCCTATGCTTTTGGTGAATGGGGAGTCAAGGGTCTGGCCCTGGAGAAAGTGATAGGCAGGGTATGCTGCATCATTAGAGTGGTGCTCCCCTTGGGTGGGAGCTCCTGATTACTCCAAGGGAACCCCTGTGCTCTAGCTTGTACATTGTCCCAGATGAGGAACCAACAAACTCTGGAGAGGCACTGCTCTGAGTCTGTGTGTGTGTGTGTGTGTGTGTGGTGCTGCATCATTAGAGTGATGCTCCACTTGGGTGGGAACCCCTGACTCTTCTAAGGGAACTCCTGTGCTCCAGCTTGCACATTGTCCCAGATGAGGAACCAACAACTCTGGAGAGGCACTTCTCTGAGACTCTGTGTGTGTGTGTATGTGTGTGTGTGTGTGTGTGTGTGTGTGTGTGTGTGTGTGTGTGTGTGTGCATGAGAGAGAAAGAAGGAGAGAGAGAGATATAACATCCTCCTCCTTGTATAACCTGACTGTGCTCAGGTGAGTGATCATTTGGAAAATTGCAGGTGCTGCATGGACGAGTCTTCTGTCACTGGTCTGGATTTGTGTGTGTGTGTGTGTGTGTGTGTGTGTGTGTGTGTGTGTGTGTGTGTGTGTGTGTAGAAGTGGATTGTAATGAGGAGGCGTGGTCCTTTGGTAACTTCTGCTTGTTACATTTGGGGGATGCATGGGCTTTGTGACTGAGGTCTGGGGACCTGGAAGTGTGAGACACTTGAAGGGGACTCAGCAATATTATATTATAAGACCAAGGGACCTGTGTGCCTTGGAGCTGTCTACTCCTTTGGGCCTGGTTGGTGGCAGCTGGAGCTTGGTAGGACCTGAGTATGGGGCCCACAGGGGTTGGCTTCCCAGGGGGACAGAAAGCATGGCCAGCACTTAGTAAGGATGTGAGCCCTGCTGGTATGGAGTGCACCAGCATAAGTCAGACTCCGGGTTTTCTCATTATGACTTCTGATGGGTGAGGCCAAACCTATTTTAAATCTTTTGCTGTGATCTTCATATCTCAGCCTCCTGAGTAGCTAGGATTATAGACATGAGCCTCTGCCACCGGGACTCTTGTTCTTTTTGGTGTATTAGGGTTTGAACTCAAGGCCTTACGCTTGCCAGTCAGGTCTTCTACCATGGCAGCCAAGCCTTTCTGTCTTGGGCATTTCCGAAATAGAGACTCACTCAATATGTGCATAGGCTGGGCTGGATCGTGGTCCTCCTATCTGTGACAGGTGTGCACCACGAGGCCCGGTCCTCCTTAGTTGGGATGGTAGACATATAGCGCCATGCTCAGTCATCAGTTTAGATGATTGTCCCAAACTTAGTTTACAGCAGCCATAGAGTTCTGGGTTGGGCCTCCACCATTGTACCTCAGGCTCATCTTGGGACAGTTGTGAGGAAACAAGTGATCAATACAGAGGGATCTCTGGAGCAGGGCCAAGCACAGAAGGAGCGGCTGTCAGATACGGTTCTTGGCAATATTGTGAGCATACGACAGTAAGATAACTGGGAAAGGGCTCAGATGAGGCCTGTTATTATTCCTGTGACATGTACAGGTTTATGAAACAAAACACGGTTCTCTTTCATCCTTATCCTATTCCTATGAGGAAGGAGATCCTTCCCTGTGTTCAGTTATGTACCTGGGGAAAATGAGGCACAGAGAAGCCAGGTGACCAACTCATGCCCTCCAGTTGACAGAAAGCTCAGCCTGACTTCTTTGCCATGGTCCCTAGGAAAATGTGTGGTATTCAGCAAACTTCTTGTGGTGGGAAGTCCAATTCTTGTCAATTGTGGGGCTTGAACTCTGGGCCTGGGTGCTGTCTTCGAGTTCCTCAGCTCAAGACTAGCACTCTACCACTTGAGCCCCAGTGCCACTTCCAGTTTTCTGGTGGTTCTTTGGAGATTAAGGGTTTCATGGACGTTCCCTGCTGGGCTGGCTATGAACCATGTTCATCATATCTCAGCCTCTTAGTTAGGATTATAGTCCTGAGCCACTGGCACCCCGGCTTAATTGTAATTTTGACTTTCTTTCTTTCTTTCTTTCTTTCTTTCTTTCTTTCTTTCTTTCTTTCTTTCTTTCTTTCTTTCTTTCTTTCTTTCTTTCTTTCTTTCTTCCTTTCTTCCTTTCTTCCTTTCTTCCTTCCTTTCTTTCTTTCTTTCTTTCTTTCTTTCTTTCTTTCTTTCTTTCTTTCTTTCTTTATTTCTTTATTTCTTTCTCTCTCTCTCTTTCTCTGTCTCTCTCTCTCTGTCTCTCTGTCTCTCTCTCAGGAACTGGTTGAATGGGGACTGAATAGGTGGCCCAGTGTCCCCATGTGGCTGGAACCCAAGGTGGCCCTCTCATTCTGGAGGTGTGCTGTGGGTCCGCAACTGTCTTACTCAGCCTGTTGAACCAGCCCTATGAGGTAAGCCCTCTGTGCCCTGGCTAGACCGTGACAGTTACTCATTGTCCATCCAGCCTTATTGAACTTAATATTGTTTTCTATGTCCTTTTCTAGCAACTGGCCAAAATTATGATACATAGTTATGGAATGAAAATATAATACCATCTTAAGAAAGTCATTTAGAGCTCTGGGAATGTGGCTTCATGGTACGGTGATTGCTTACCATGCGTGAACCCCTGGGTTCCAGTCCCATGACCAACAAAAAGTCCAAATATGACTTTAAGTTTCCCCAAGTGGGAACATGAAGTATGAGGCCACTCCCTTTCTAAATCACACTTCCAATCGTGCAAATTTGTAAAAAGTAGAATAGAAGTATGATTCTGGTTCCATGCAATTCAGATATAAGAGAATGGACTTAACTGGAAAAAACATCCATCTTGAAAGAGCAGGGATTATACTAGCAATGAACCTGGAGGCAAAGATCATATTTCTTTTTATTTCCTTTATATATATATATATTGTTGTTGTTGTTGTTTTTGGTCATGGCACTTGAACCCTGGGCTCTGTCCCTCTGCTATTCAGCTCCAGGCTAGTGCTCTACCAGTTGAGCCACAGTGCCACTTCCAGTTTTCTTGTAGTTAATTAGAGAAAAGAGTCTCTGGGACTTTCCTACTGTCTTTGAACCTCAATCCTCAGATCTCACCGCCACCCAGCTTAAGATCACATTTCTAACAGTGTACATTCAGCATATGTAATGTGTATGTTCATCTACCTTTATATGAATTCTTGAGTTAAAAATCTGGGCTACAGGTTAGACTTAACACTCACAAAAATGTTTGTAGTTTAAAAGTTGATACTCTTGGAAAAATAAAACTTAAGAATGTAAAGGAGTCTGGGAAGTTCAGTTTGCATCCAGCCTGGGCAGAACAATCTTTGAGACACTATCTATAATTAACAGCCAAATCTGCATTGGAAGAACAGTTCAAGTGATGGAATACCACTCATGAGCAAGATTGTTGAATAAGAGCTTGAGGCTTTTGCATACATACATACAAACATACGCATACACACAGAGGCACTTATATGTACACCCACGAATACACAAATGAAACAACTCTCCGAATATGTAGAAAAGTTACAAAGCAATAGAAAATATGTCCTGAGTAATACTAGAATCAAGTGATAAATTTTAATATTAAAAAGTCCTCTAGTGAACTTTCTTCAAAAAAGTTTGAGACTATTATATAGGTAGGGACCAGAGATAGTAAGAAAGTCAAGAATTCATTATTAAAGGGATCAGATCCATGGAGGAATGAATCATAGACCCCTGCAGGTGCATCTGAAAATGTTCATATCCTGTGTCAAATGTTAGAACATCTTTCAAAACTGTACATAAACAATCTGAGCAGTCAATGGATAAGATCATCAGAGAAGTTCAGAATTGCTAGTGTGTTTCTAGATTAAATAAACCAACAAACTATGGCAGGGCAATGTGATACAAGCCTGGAATTCTAGCACTCAGACTAAGACCGGAGATTAGAGAGTGGAATTACATAGTGATACCGTCCTTGGACCAGGTAGTATAATTTTGTCTCAATAAAACAAACCAAATTACAAGAAAGAAATACACAGTTGGAAGTATGGGCTTATTTTGTCATTATGTTTTGAGAAGTGAAGTTTCCAGTTGAAATGCAACTAATATATAATCCTCAGTTGTGTTTTAAATCTCTCTTGATTACAGAATATTCTTAGATGCAAAATAGCTCATGATTCCCATCCAAAATTTGAAAAAGTAAGTAAGCGTCATTCTGTTGGATGCCAAAGAAATGATGAAGTTTTACAAAACTTAAGCCCGGAGAAATAGCACAGTTCTTCTAATGTAGGACTTTGTGGACCTTGCAAAATTAGAATTTAGATTCAAAATAAATTGTTTCTTTTTGTAATTCCATATTCTATTGGATACTACAAAATTCTTTTTAAGTAGAGGTTTTAACTGACAAATTCACAAATGATTCTGGCATTCAATTTGCCTAGAATATTCTTTCAAGAGAGTTATAATTAGAACTTAGTTAATAGATCATTCCAACAGTTCAGGTATAAAATGATAATGTGAATAATCTAGACAGAGTTGCCAACGAATGGATGATATTAATTTATAAATTTAGAAAAAAAACTTTTTGAGGGTTTGGTATAACATGGTATGAAGAGAATAATTGTGTGACATCTTCTTCTACTTATATGTTACACTGGAAGCAATTTCCTTAATTATGTGCCTCTGTATACAATGAGAAAAATGCTAGATTTGGGTTAATTTTTAGTTTTTTTTGGGGGGGGGGTCAGGTCGTGAGGCCTGAACTCTGGGCCTGGATGCTGTCCCTCAGCTCTCCAGCTCAAGGCTAGCACTCTACCACTTAAGCCACAGCGCCCCTTCCGGCTTTATTTCTTTTTGCTTATGTGGTGCTGAGGAATCGAACCCAGGGCCTCATGCATGCAAGGCAATTGCTCTACCACTGAGCCACCTTCCCAGCCCAATTTTTGTTTTTGTTTTATTGGTTTGACCTAGGACTTTAACTCTGGGCCTTGACACTGTCTCTGAGCTCAAGGCTCCTGCCCTACCACTTCAACCTCAGTGCCACTTGTGTCTGGCTTTTTCTGAGAAGTTTATTGGAGATAAGATTCTAAGGGACCTTCCTGCCTGCATGGGCTTTGAACCATAATCTTCTGATCTTAGTATCCTGAATATCTATGATAGTTAAAAAGTATAAATATAAATAATATTTGCAAGAGTTCTGATCTCAAGAATACCACTGGGGGAAAATTGATGCAACTGTGTTTATTGTGGTGTTCTTTGCAGAACAAGGAAGGCATCACAATACCAGAGGTGCAGTATTTTTTCACAGTACAGATAAGCTATTCATGATGTGAAATAAGGGAATTTTAAGGTGCACCTTACAAGTTGGAAACTGTTGGGCTAAGATGACTTTATGGCATAAAGTTTGGGATTGCTTACTCTTGAAGAATTATTACAGATGATTCATAGTTTTATCCTCTACAAGAATGTGGCTATTTTTCTGTTGACTTCTCAATGTGTAACACCCCATTAGAATCTGCATCCATGGCAGAATTATATAACATGAAAACAAGTACTGTTTTGAATCTCTCAGGTATGGAATGTTCAGAATCTGAAAATGAGTAGTTATTAGTCATAGGAATTTTGAAGAACACATATATTCTGTCCTCACAACTTATTTAATTTTAAAAGTTATGGGTTTCCATAGAAGTAAATTGTTTTCGGTTTTATGTGTGTGAAGTGCTAAATTTATTTTTTTCCAAAATATGCAAATATATTGTGAAAATATTGTCTAGTTGGATAACATTCAAGTTGACGACCTTCTGATAAAGAAAGGGTAATTAAATTAGATGCCAAATAGTATTGATTTTTTAATTTTACTATATAAAGAATAATGTTAACTATACCAATACAGTGAAATTTTATTTTATGCAGCTTATTTTTTAAATATAATTTTATTGTCAAAGTGATGTGCAGTCGGGTTACAGTGATCGTATGGTAGTGAATACATAACTTTTCAAACTTGTTACCCCCTCCCTCACTTTTCTCACAGTTTTCCTTCACCTACGTACCCCCTCACAAGTTGTAATGTATATTTCCAACATATTGTCTTGTGAGTATTGCTAATGCATTGGTTTGGCCTTTGTCATTTGTGTCACCATTGTGATGTTCCTCTTCCCTTCCCTAATTAAGGTAAATGTATACACAATACACAGTGTACCAAAATCAAGTACAGCAAGGGATAAACCAAAGGGGAAAAACCAAAGAAAATAGAAATCACATAATACATAAAAAACAACAACTGCAAATAAAATTCTCTGATTCCATATCTTGGAGTTCATTTTGTTCAACATCAGCTTATATGGTCATATATATGCATAACGAAGCTACTGGAAAATAATAGTTGCATGGACACTATATCGTGAAAACAACATGTTAACTGTTTTTGATGGTAAAGGTGGAATTAGGATTGGTGAATTTGCGGTTTTGATAAAGGAATTTCAAAAGAGTTTTAAAAATATGACACATAAATTTTAATTGTTCAAACTTTTAAACAACGTAGCCTATTAAGAAAATTTAAAATTGCCTGGGAAAATAGGCTTTCATGCAAAGAAATCCATGGAGACTTAGTGGAAAGGGAGCAATGTGAGTGAAGATGGCTCATTTTCACACTAAACAAACAAACCTCAGAAACCTTGCTGTAAATCCTGTAGCTTTCCTTGAAAACTGTCCTTACCCAGGAAATATTCTCTCACTGTGTGAAACAAGGTTATAGTGCAATTTAATTCAAATTTCTTAAAAAAAAATGACATCAAAATTTGTGAATTGACCTTTAATTACCAAACAGTAATCCTCTGAAAAAGATAATTTGGGTCAAAATATTTAGGGAGAAAGTGCCCTCCACAATGAAAAAAGCTATTGGGTTTACACTTTTTGTTTGTAATACTTTCCACAATTTCTTTGCACGTGAATCATTGAAACACAGAAAAAATTCTGATTGGATACTTCAAACCAGTGATTTCACATTTCTAAGTGGCTCACAAATATAAATCCTTATTAAAATGAGATAGTGAATACTTCTCTTATTACATAAGCCAAAAAGTTTTGGGATCAGAAAAGAATTGACCACATGGAAAAAGTAAGAAAAGAGTGTTCTTAGAAGCCCTAGCTAAGCAAATTGGCTTCAACAGTGGAGGGAGGCCAAAACTTTTTGATATAGATTGTAATATTTTTGCTACCTAAAGTGATTTTACAGAGCAGATTTGGCTCACTACAATGCAGAACTGATTGAATGAGGACATGAAAATAAATCCCACATCCAATGGAGGCAACTTAAAAGAGTTTTAAGGGAGAAACCATGAAGATGTAGCAGTGGGGGAGGTCTTAGAGTCCTTCACCTTCACTAGACTTGGAGCCAAGAAGCTGTGATTAATCGGAAATCAGGCAAGAGCTAAGAGGAGGACATAGAAATAGGACATAGAAGCATTGTCCTTTGTAACAGACACTGTCATCCAAGGTATGGGTGCTTTAACTATATTCTCTTCCATATATCTTGTTGACCAAATGCAAGACTAAGAGAAAAATAATCTATTGAAATAATTTTGCAAAGAATAACTTCACTGTTTCTGATATGGTATCTAAGGAGAGTCTTAAGAGAGAAGATAAAAGTGGAGTATTCTGCGGTTTCCTCTAAGCATCTTATTAGCAAAGGATATCTTTGAGGTAAGACGTTATTGAACCAAAAAGTGTTGGAGTACTTATGTTTGTGGGCACTTTAGACACAAGAAGACTTTCTTTCTTTTTTTTTTTTTGGGGGTCCGGTCGTGGGACTTGAACTCTGGGCTTGGGCGTTGTCCCTCAGCTCTTCAGCTCAAAGCTAGTGCTCTACCACTTGAGCCACAATGCCACTTCCGGTTTTTTTCTTTTTACTTATATGGTGCTGAGAAATCGAACTCGGGGCAGCAAGCATGCAAGGCAAGCACTCCACCACTGAGCCACCTTCCCAGCCCGACACAAGAAGACTTTCAAGGCAAAAGAAAAAAAGAAAAACGGATATCCAAACATTTGTGATCACAGTTTCTTGGACTGGTTTTTTTGGAGACAAAGTTTTACATTACAGTTTGTCCTGATTAACATCAATGTTGGGTTCTTATGGCAACCAAATGCAGGGGTGAAGTTTAATGGACTCCCTTGAACAAGTAAACAGCATGATAAAAAAATTGCAAATAATATTTAGTGAATTACTTTCACCAATTACTTTTTCAGAATAAAGAAGGAAATATATAATTCAAAATCAATTGACTTAAAAGTATGAAGAAAGAGTAGTGAAGAGAGATGAAAGAAAACACAGAGAATTGTTTTCTTTCCAGCAGAGTAATGGGTTCTTGATCTTTTCTCTTGCATTCTATCTTCACAAGCTATCAAGTGTGGCTCAGGAGTGGAGTATCCAGTTCAGAGAGAACTCGCAGAAGGAAGATAACTTTTGCAGCAGATATAGGTGATTTATAACCTGAGACAATCTATTTAAATCTGTTCAAATTTCTCCCCTACCCCTAACTGCCCTCTTTTAATAGTTTTGTTTGCTTTTCCTAAAACTGCCCTTCATTAACTGCTTAAAATTTTGAGAGGTCATATTCATACTCTCTAGAGATTGCTGTTTGGTTATAATTTTTGTGTGTTTTTTAACTGAATTTCAAAAGGTTGTGCAAGTGTGTTACAATTAAATATGTCCATCTAATTGTCCAATGCTCCTGGATCAGATTTCACTCCTTCTATCATAGTCAACCAACTCCTTCTCCAAGATGTATTTCAGATTTACCAATTCCTTATCACATGTGTACATTGATATTCTAGCTGTGCTTGCCCCTTGTTCCATTTTTCATTCATTCTATGTATTTACAATTATTCCTCTCTAGCTTCAACTTCCTGATAGTCATTCTGTTAAACTCTCTGTTGATAGTTTGAAAGGTTTATATACATTCCATGGAGTTTCAATCCTGCATATACTTGAACTTATGTCAGCTTATATTTCCATAATTCATTCATCTGCAATAATAATTTGCAAGACTGGAGGCGTGAAGCACCTAGACATGATTTAATTCTCATCCATTTAGAAGATTAATCGTTAGTCAACAAGAAAGTTTAAAAATGGTTTAGAATGTATTCCAAACTACCAATTTTTATAAATGGCTTTGTACAAGGGTGTGTGATTATTTTATTTTACATGGGATAATATTTTGTACTACATTTAAGTTTTGAAAAAAAGAAAATTAAAATTTACTATTATAGAGGAATATGATAGAAATAGAAGACAGATTTTATGTTTGTCTCATCTCTGACGAGTACCCATATTCAAGATTTACTATGTTAGACAGATAGGAAAAACATAAAATAACATATGATAAGGCAACTATTTGTGACTTTTTAAAATGTACCTTATTAAATGATGAAATTTACTTTATTATCTAACGTTTGGGTTTGAAATATGGGAGGCTGATACATTTAACAAATTTGAAAGGCACCTAATGCATAACACAAATGGTGGGTGGTACTATTTCTACAGTTTAATGAATGGTTCAACCTGATTGGCATTAGTGCTGGGTAAGTAAATCAACTCTATTGTACCTCTATTGTAACTCTATTGCCACTAAGTATCATTTATTTGTCAAATGTTATTTTGGCGAATGTGATTTTTTTTTTGGTAGTTCGTGGGGCTTGAACTCTGGGCTTGGGCACTGTCCCTGTGTTCTTCAGCTCAAGGCAAGCACACTATCACTTGAGCCACAGTGCCACTTCTGATATTCGAGTGGTTTATTGGAGATAAGAGTTTAACGGACTTTCCTGCCTGGGCTGGCTTTGAACCGTGATCCTCAAATCTCAGCCTCCTGAGTATTTAGGATTACATGCGTGAGCCACTAGTACCTGGTTTGCGAATTTGATTTTTCAAAGATTATTTGAAAAAGAATACACTTTCAGGAGATTAAATATTTTGAGAATGACAACATTTTTATACCACAGAACCAAGTTTTACTGAAGTACCAGTGTATTTTTTTTATTGTGAAAATACTGTACAGAGGGGTTACAATTACGTGGGGAAGATAATGAGTACATTTCTTATCAAGCATTGTAGCCTCCTCCTTTGTTTCCACTTCTCATCCTTTAGCATCCTCCCCCTGCGCCCTGACCCAATCTTCCCTCCCCTCCTCCGCACCCAAGTTGTAAAGTTTGTTTTCGACATGGCAACTTGTACATATCACAGTGTTATCAAGCACTAAGGATATTCTCAATTAATTTTTTTCTGAATTACATTTGACCTCTAAGTCAAGTTTTCCTGACCTTTATAGACCAATTGTGGATCTATCCTTCCAGGAGCTATTTTTCAGGCCCACTTATGCTGGACTGAAATCGTTCATTAATCATTAGGGAAGGGGTACTAAAAATAGTCTTGTAACACTTTGTGATCTTGTTCACTCCTATGGGCTAGTCATCTGTAAACCGAAAGTTTGAATTGCAGTACTTTCTCATAGATTTTGTGGTCTCATCCTTCATTTTAAGTTGACTTGCATTTCACTATTGCTTACTGCTAATTCCTGCTTCTCAAGGAATTGGGGCCCTGAAATATTATTGGAAATGAGAAATTGACATGGCTCTTCAATTATTTCTGTTGGCATGTTGCCTGGGCCTAGTTGAGAAGTCTTGACCCTGTTATATGATGATGCGGGTAACTGGGACATGGGATCCTAGGACCCATACATCTTGCAGAAGATAATATCTTGTATACATAATATCAGAAAAATTTGGGTATAATCAATAGGTATGCTTCAGAAATATGGAGAAAAAACAGTTTGGAACAAGCGAGTTGAAACAATAAACAGAGCAGCAGAGTAAAATTTCTTATACTTTAGAGGAAATCAACATTTTTTTTTTACCATGTGAATTCAGAAGAACAAGAACACTTAGAAGGTATCAAAAGTTTATAGTTAAGACATTACATTGATACTTTTTATATTCTAGTTTGTATTCTAAACCTAATTATTTGTATTCTAATTCTCTTTATTGGAATAAATAATTATCAATTTATTTGTCAAATTATCAATTAATTCTACTAAGTTTCACTGTGTGAAATATGAAATCAGCACATATAAATATAAAATATATAACTATATATAATATAATAAAAAGGGCACATGTTTTGCATTGTTCTGTTGTGGTTAGGGTATCAAAGACAACTCTGTTTTAAAGTATTATTGCATTATCTGTACCTCAGTGGTAGGTAGAGTTAGACCTAAATCTTTAGCATTTGTAGATTTACAGCCTGGAGGCAAGAGGAAACACTGTGATTAAAACATTACCAATTTAAGGCTTAATAATGAGGAGAAACATGGACTTCTCCTGGAGCTATGGAAATATTTGGTGATAGAAAGGCAGTAGTGTAAGTTCCTGCCTGGTTGGAAGGTAGACAGTCCAGACATTAGGAAATCATGCATATGACGAATTTTTTTCACCTTGGCGTTAGTTACTTTTGAAATGGTAGGTAAAATAGACACTTAAATTTTGATAAAATACCTTCTAGTCTGAACAGTTCTGCTGAACTGTTCATCTCTCTATGATCCCTTGTAACTAAGATTAGTTTTGTTCCAGTAAGACAATCTATGCTGTCAGGGTAGGATATTCTGGTTGGTCTGTTCCTACATGGAAGAAGGATAAAGGGTCAGGTAGAAATTTGTGCCAGTAAGACCTCATTTGGAAAATTTAAGCTGAAGAAGTTTAGAAGTAGCTCTTAAGCAAGGCTTACGTTGAATCTATTAGCTCCACAAAGCTAACTCAGTTACATAAATAAGAACTTGAAAAAGCCATCACTTTAGGACCTAGCTATAAGTGCTTCAAAGTATGATCAAATCTAAAATGAAAAAGCCTTAAAATTGTCATTGACAAAAAAACGCAAATGTGAGCAATCGACCGAACAATATAATTTTTTTCCCACTATACACATTATTTTATGGAAATAAGATCAATAGTATTGTTAGGAACAATAAGGTTTCCTTGCTACAAATAGGCACCCAAGGATATAAGCCTGTATAAAGATTGCATCATTAACTACTTAAATTTAGAGGATACTACATGCTTCAGCAGCACGTATACCCAAATTACAACAATACAGAGATTAACATAACACTTGCACAAGGATAATATGAAAATTTGTGAAGTATTCCATATTTTTCATTGTTCAGTTGCAGAAATGAGAAACAGTTATTAAAAGGTTAATTACAAAATTACAAGTGTAACAATATATGCAAGTGTTAGAATTAAACGTTAGTTTGACATCAGTGTATTAAATCTTCACCTTAGAAAGGCCTTTACATAGAACTTCACAAAACTTTTGAAATTAGTTAACATTATCATTTTATCCCAAAGAAACAAACTACTATAAGAACCTAAAAAAGGGGCTGGGAAGGTGGCTCAGTGGTAGAGCGCTTGCCTTGCATGCTTGAGGCCCTGGGTTCGATATCTCAGCACCACATACGCGAAAAGAAAAAAGTCAGAAGTAGCTCTGTGGCTCAAGTGGTAAAGCGCTAGCCTTGAGCTGAAGAGCTGAGGGTCAGCGTTCAGAGTTCAGAGGCCCAGAGTTCAGGCCCATGACTGGACCAAAAAAAAAAAAAGAACCTAGAAAAAAATAATCTTAAATTTTCTATATGAAATGCAATCTGAAATGACATATTTATTAATAAATAACATATTATAAAACAATGTTGAATTCAAAGTATATCTAGGAAAGAATTAAATAGATTATGGATATTATGCAAACACAGAATATAGAATATTTTAAAATATACCTTTTTCAGTCAAGAACCAGAAATATCTTTAGCTTCTGTACCACTCATTTCAACAGATAAGATCAAATTATTTCTGATTAAAAAATCACAAACTCTGCAGAAATCATTATAGATGTACACAAACAACTCAAATACATTTTGACATCAAAGTCAGGCAATTCAATTGGAAAAATTCCACGGAATTTTTACAGTAAGATATTGCTGTTATTTGGATTGTGAAAATATTTTGTATGGACACAAAGAATGGACTGGCATTTTGATGTTTAAGAAACGTAACTGATATCTTAGCTATGCTAAATAATGCTGCGATAAACATAGTTGTTCTGGTAGCTTTAGTATGGTCTTGTTTGATGCCCCTAAGTAGATGAATGGATTAAGAAAATAGAATTCTATGGAATGGAATTTTATGCCTCCCTCAGAAAGAATGCCATTGCCCCATTTGTTAGGAAATGGAAAGAATTGGAAAACAATATATTAAGTTAAGTAAACCAGGCCCAAAGAAACAGATCCCATGGTTTCCCTTATTTGCAATAACTAATATATGTCTGAGACAAACAGAAATGGTCAGATAAGTTGATATTAGTTGAATTGAACCCCAAGATAAGGATTCAAATGTTATTTTTTTCTTTCTTGCAATTGTTTCTAACATATTTATAAGACGATATCTTTGCTGCTTTGTATGTCCCTCCACCACCGTAAAACCCCTACTTTAATTTTATTTGATGTTCGTATGATTTGTGGAGGGGAAGGGAAAAAACAAATTGTTTAAATAGGGATACAGGTTGACCCATTGCAACAATGAGATATACAAGACGTCAGGTAGAAAAACGAACTTTACAACTTTGACGGGGGGGGGGGGAGGGGTAGTGAGGGGGGATGGGAGTGGGGGGTAGATGAGAAGGTATGGGAAGGGGAAATAAAGGAGGAGGCAACAATGCTTGATAAGAAATGTACTCATTACCTTGCCCATGTAATTTTAACCCCTCTGTATGGTGTTTTCACAGTAAAATAATAAAATTCAACAAAAAAAAAGATAAAAGAAAAGAAACTTAACCCGAACCATTACAACTTAATAGAACAATTCGTACAACCTTCCACAACTTCAAAGAGTAGTGATACATACTTATCCTTTTGATAATATGAAAGGCAGTTTCTTCCAAGTTTTTCTTCAGACCTGGTTTGATATAATGGTTCAACAGAAGGAGATCTAGTGTATCTTTGCTATCTATATTCCCAGCAGCAAGATGCAAGGGAGTCAAGAGGCATTTAGTTTGGGCATTGGTATCTGCATCATGATGAAGTAAGAAAGACGCCACACTGGTATTATTCCACGAGTAAGCACTGCGCAGGGGTATCCAGCCATTAAAAATTATTGCATGAATATCTGCTGCTTGAGCCACCAACTCATGGACAATGTCTACATGTCCACTGTAGGCTTCCCAATGAAGAGGGGTATATTCATTGTAATCCCTAGTATTCACATGAGTGGCCTTTATGGAAAGTAGTCACCACACTCTAGTAAGCCGATTATTTTCAGCAGCACAAAGAAGAAATTTGCTTGGATCCTACTCCATTTTTTTTTTCTTGCAATTGATACGATTTCTCACTTTTTCGTTTTGTTACTCATCTTCATCAGAATTGCCTAACTAGAGTCTTTCAGTGCCAGTGGGAATAAGGTGTCCATGTATTTCCCCAATAGTTCATATTGGTTGAACTTGTGGGAAAAATACAGTGAATTTTCTGCATCTGTTTTTTTCATGATGATTTATTTTCTCTTTTTACATTTTTATTATTCTAAGTCATTTTAACTGGAAAGTAGGGAATTGATGGAGAGCAAAGGAGAGATGTTCTTCCTTATCCAAAGGTACAGACTGAAAATGAGGATCATGTGCAGCTTCTCCTAGGAATGAGAAAATAGAAGGTGGCTCAGTGGTAGAGTGCTTGCCTTGCATGTATGAGCAACGGCAGGTCATGTCCACTTTGTAGCCTTGTCATTCAGACCCACGGTGCAAAGAAAAAGACATAATACCCCAGCCCTCTGAAGCTCGCCACTTTTTGTGGTATCCTACTTTTTTTTCTTCCTGCAAACCCTCAGGGCCTAGGATCCCAGGATGGGCTATGGGTCCAGAGACTGCACCACAGCCTAGGGTGATGGAAGCTGAGTCAGCATAGCCACAACCTGAGTTCAAGCCCCGTGGTTAAAAATAAAGAATAAATAAAACAATTAATTAATTATTTAACTAAATTAAAAAGAAATAAAGATCTCTCGTTTGGAATTTCTGCCAGTTTCCTTCCTTAACCTGGAATTTGTACTCAGTTCTTGGTAAATCTGTAGCAATGTGAGGGAAGGTGCAGCGTTGCCACTACTTGAGTTCAAACCCCGTGCCAAGCCAAAAATAAAGAAAAGTCACTGAGCTCGGCAGGGGGAGTAGTTGTGGAGATGGGAGGGAAGGGAAGGTAGGGGGAAAACAAACAAAAGAGGAGGCAACAATGCTCAATAGGAAATGAACTCATTACCTTGCTCATGTAACTGTGATCCCTCTGTACAACATTTTTGCTATAAAAATGTACAAAAAAAGAAAAAATGTAGTGCTCAGAGAAGCACTTTGGGGATAATGGAAGGATGTCTGAAAAGCTGTATGAAATTCTACACTGCTTTTTTTTTTTTTAAATGCTCTGTATGAAACTGAATGAACATAACTGCTTTCAGTAAAAAAAAAAAAAAATTAAGCTACTGTCGTGGAACTGGGGTCAGTATTTCTGTAATTGCTGTGATTTGATCTCACCCTCCAGGTAACTCTTTTGCACCAAGAGTGAAGACGAAGCTTACTGTCTTTGAGGAAAACAAATTCAGGCTAGAGTTCTGAAAGACCAAATGAATGCCCTGCAATTGAAAATAATATTACTATACATATGTAATATATGATATATACTTACATATGTATGTTTATTACATATAAATTTTATTATTGATTTTGTATTTTATTTTTTGTTTGATTCATTTATTTATTGTTTATTGCATTTAGTATTATTATACACATAATATTTAGTACATGTTTTACATCTATTATAAAATGATTCACAATAATTTAAGACATTGACTCATTTTCATTTATACTTTATTAAGTGTTGAAACATGATACATAATTAAATGGAAGCATTTGTTACAGTCTTCACATGTTTAGAGTCTCGCCCACAGATGAGCTTTGTCTTCTTTATCTTTGGAAACCTTCCTATAGGGATTTCTTTAGATGATTTATAATCAGAGGCCTTTTCTTGAGGATAGGCAAGTTGAGGTATAAAATTTAAGGGTGGGGCTAGAAATGTGACTTAGTGGTAAGGAGCTTGCTCAGCATGCATGAATGCCATGGTTTGAATCCTCAGTGCCACATACTCAGAAAAACCCAGAAGCTGTGGAGTGGCTCAAGTGGTAGAGCTCTAGTCTTGAGATAAAGAAGCTCACAGAGAGTGCCCAGGCCCTAAGATCAAGCCCCAGGATTTTCAAAAATAATAGGCCAGATTCTGGTGCTGACATCTGGAAAACTAGCTTCTCAGGAGACTGGGAGCTGAAGACCACAGTTCAAAGAAAGGCTAAGCAAGGAAAGCCTGTTAGACTCTTAACTCCAATGAACAACCAAAAGACACTGTGGCTCAAGTGGTACTGTTTGCCTTGAGCTGAAGGGCTCAGAGACAGTGCCCAGGCTTGAGTTCGAGACACACAACTGGAAAAATGTGAGGGTTAATCAAAGTACTTTTCCTATTTGCTAATTAAGAGAACATTCTCTGGAAAATGAATGCTGATGTATACCAGAATTGGAGTCAGAGCTCAAGGTTCAAGTTTAGTAGCTCCATATGCCCAGTCTCTGAGACTCTAGCATTATAACCTTGTGTGCTACAGGGTTCTGAAAGATCCAATGTTGAAAGGGTTAATATGCTCCCCAAGCCCTTTGTGATAAGCAGTTGACTTGTACTGAAAATGTCATTACAGTTCTGATCCTAGCAGAGAATCAGTAGCTCACACCCATCACCCTATCTTAGGAGGCTGAGGTCTCAGGATCACAGGGTAAAGTCAGCCAGAGTAGGAAAGTCTATGACACTCTGACTTCCACTTCTGAAACCTCAGATGTTCAAGAGCTTCCTGGGTTTCCCTTGGTGATGAGAAGTTACTTGCCCTCTAAATGTTCTTAAAGTTCTCAAGCTATAGAAGCAGGAAAGAAACATTATTAACCCATCATGGGTTCAAATGTAGTTCTCAGGGTCAAAGCCCTGTTAGCAGGAAGAACTCCATTGTATCACTGTATTTGAAGGACAGAAAATAGTTGCAAAAGCCAGGCTAGGTGAAAAGACCAAGGCCTGCAGGATTAGGAGGCAGAATGTACACACTCAACAGGAAAGTGAGCTGCAAAACCACTTCATTAATTCCAGGCACAACCAGCAATGGGGGAGGGGGGACTTCAAACATTTGTTAGAGTTATGCCAGGGTCAGGCTTTTCTCAGCCTCTTCAAACAATGACTGATTAACCTTCCTCCCTCAGGTGAAGGGAGCCTCAAACTATCTTTAGGTTACCAACAGAGAGCCAGTTTAGTGTGCGAGTGTGTGTGTGTGGGGGGGGAAGGAACAGAGTTGAAAACCCTGATCTCTGGTTTTAAGGAGTGGGTTTTTCACTCTTCATTTCTCAGATTTGAAGGCCCTTCTTCTACCTCGGTGAGTCCAATCTCCTTCCTTCCTTCTGCACATCATTAATGCCAATCCCCAGTCCAAGGAGAAGCAGGGCCATTTCTCTTCTCTCTCCAAGCACCTGGCTCTTCCCTCTTGGCTCTGGGGCCCTCAGCTGCCTGAGAAGTGGGAGAGAGACAGTCTTCCTTCTCTGTGGTTATGTGAATGCGATGCTGGTATCCTGGCACACTGCAGAAGGCCTCATGACTGCTAATTGTTCCCTTCTTCCCTCTTGACGTCCAAGAGCAGATTCATCGATCATGTTTGTATCTATCTATCTATCTATCTATCTATCTATCTATCTATCTATCTATCTATCTATCTATCTATCTATCTATTATCTACCCACCCACCTACCTACCTACCTATCTATCTCTTTGTCAGTTCTCCGTTGAACTCAAGGCCTGGGCACTATATGTAGCACTCTATTACGTGAGCCACAGCACCAATTCTGGCTTTTTTTGTGTATGTCCTACTGAGGAATCGAACCCAGGGCTTCTTGCATGCTAGGCAAACAGTCTCTCACTAATCCACATTCCCAGCCCTCTCATCTTTTTCTTAATGGTATTTTTTACATAAGTATGCTGCCATTTTTCATCCGCAAGTTAATTTTTCTGAATACCGGTTACTGCTAAGAAACCTGATCTTGTCTTCCCTTGCCTGATTTGTGATTGTTCCTGTGTTGGCCTCATAATAAAATGTAAATAAACCCTGCTGAAAGCCTAAGTGTGCATCATATAAAGACACAGGCCTGAAACCCTGGAAGAGAAAAGCGATGGGCCTGAAATGAAGATTAAGATGCAGTTCATGCAACAGACATCTCTGAAAAATAAATCAGTAAATAAAAGCAGAAGCATTGCATATGGTCTGTTTGCACTCAGGGAGGTAATACACACATAAGTAGGTAAGGCACTGATACATAACTTGGCCTTCTCCCTTTGAATTTTTTTGTAGTCATCCCAAGGCTTAAACTCAGGGCCCTATACAATCCTGAGTTGTGTTACTCAAGGCTGAGGCTCTACCACCACCACAGCTCCACTTCCAGCCATCTGGTCGATAAAAATTGGACATAAGCACCTCCCAGGCTTTCCAGCCTGCTCTGGCCAATATCTCCTGCTTGGCTTTCTCTCTCAAAGCTGGAGCTCTTCCCTCTAGGCCACTGCTCCACTTCTGGTTTTCTGGTGGTTTATTGGAGAAAAGAGACTCACAACTTCCTGCTCAGGCTGGCTTTGGACAGCGATCTGAGGAAGATTCAAGCAACTTTCCTCAGGGATTCACCGAGGAACCGCTCCACACAAACCTTTAGTCTTAATCTCGAGAGGTACTGGAGAAAAACAGAAACAGGAAGATGTTTCTAGTGTGTCCTAGATACTTAAGGTTGGAAACACTCATAATTAGTAGGTCATTTTATAGGCAAAAGGAGCAGTGCAGACTGCATGAGGATCATTCCAGCTTTTGTTCCACTCATGCTGAGACAGTAAATTTACTGCAGCTCAATGCAAAGTGACTGAACTGATGTGTCCTGTGGACATTTGCTCCCAAATCCTGGAACACTCATTTCTCACTTTTGGTTGCAAGCCTGTGACCAGAGGAGAAGATGAGGAGAGAAAATCGTTTTCAGAGAAAGCAGCTATAAAGAACATTGGGTAGTTTACTTATAAATTCAAACCAATGGAATGACCCTGTTAAGAAGTCAGCTTGTCCAGAGTAAAAAATGAAGAAGGAAAGAAAGGGAAGAGCCAGTGGCTGCTGACTCTAATCTCAGCTCTGAGGAGGCTGAGATGTAGAGAACCTTAGTTTGAATCCAGCCAGTATTGGAAAGTCCATGACACTGTTATTTCTAAGAGCTCAGAGAAAAGCCCAGATGTGGGGCTTTTAATGCAGTACCTGAGCAAAAGCAGCTCAGGAACAATGCCTACGCTCATAATCCAACCCCAGGACCTGCCCCCACAAAAAGGTCCTGTACCTCATGTGTTTGCGTGTGTATGGATGTTCCTTTAGGTGTAGCTCCAGAGTAGTTATAATGAACAGCACCAAACTAGGAAATTTGTTTATAATACAATGATTTCATAGCATAGAAAGTGCTTTTGAAACAGTGCATGTTCAGGTACTCCCCTTACTGTTCCGTGTAGCCTGAGGGTTTCTCTCTACCCCATGCTGTGGGAAGAAGTCTCACTCATTGTCTGAACAGGAAAACAAAAGGCCTTACTCCTGTACAGCGATGAAACAACTCCATCTGGGCCAATTAGTGAGGATGAGTGTGGGTAGGCTCTGAAGGCCCAGAGAAAAAGGCCTCTTTGTACCCCAAGCTATCTCTCTCCCCAGTTCGCTGTTTTGACAGGATGCCTTCATTTGTGTAACCTCCATTGGCAGGCCAAGGTCCCTGCACTTATCCTGCCTTTGTGAGACTATATTCCGGTGTTCAGATACAGTGCTCAATAAAATTCAGGAGTTCTTCTGGCAGAAAACTAAGATATTGAACCTAATGAAATGTTTAATTGCAGGTGATGATGGACCTATGATGCGTTTCCTAGGTTTCTGGAATCTTGGGAAATCCAAGCACATATCACATAACAGAAAGCTTCCTCTCATCTAGGGCTGGTGAAGCTCATCATGTTTTGAAACATTTGACCTCTCCTTGTTGGGCCCTGGGTGGCTAGGTTTGGGTTGAACACAGGGCCTGGGTGCTGAACATGAGCTCAATGGAGAGGCCCAGTGCTTTACCATTCTGTGTCTCAGTTTCACTTCTGGTCTGTGTGTGTGTGTGTGTGTGTGTGTGTGTGTGTGTGTGTGTGTGTGTGTGTGTGTGTGTGTGTGTGCGTGCGCGCGCATACACCAGTCCTGGAGCTTGAACTCAGCACTGTACTTTGTTTTTCTTGCACAAGGATAACTCTCTCCCACTTGAACCACGTAGCTAATTCAGGCTTTATTCTAGTGAGGTGGTCCTGAGAAATGAAGCCCAGGGTTTCATATATGCAAAGCACTCTACCCCTAAGGCCCATTCCCAGCCCTCTACTTCAGGTTTGTTAGATTTTTTTCTGCTTTTTTGTTGTTGTTGGTTGTAGGAGATGATGCATGGGCCTGCGTGCTGTCCCTGAGTTCTTCAGCTCAAGTCTAGTGCTCTACCACTTGAGCCACAGAGCCACTTCAGGTTTTCTGGTGACCCATTGGAGCTAAGTGTCTAAAGGACTTTCTTGCCCCAGACTAGCTTTGAACTATGATCCTCAGATTTCATCCCCCTGAGTAGCTAGGATGACAGGCATGAGCCAAAACTACCAAGCTTCCACTTCAGGTTTCTTAGGGGTCAATTGGACATAATAGTCTCATAGGACCTTTTGTGTCTGGGATAGTTTGTAACCTAGATCCTCAGATCTCAGCTTCCTGAGAAGGCAGCTATCGACCCCTAGGTCATGGCACTCTGCTGCAAGGGGATCCGTGGTTCCACATGGTGGAGTGGTAGCCATGTGCCCAAGAGGTAAGGGTCAGAGCCTAGGCCCTGAGTTCAAGGTCATGACTTAGCCAAAGCAGAACAAAACAATTTTCTTCAGGAGACAACTCACTAGTCTTCAGTAATACATAATTTTGTCCCTGCCATGGAGACATATCTGAGCTCAAACTTCTTGTCTGCATAATCGTCTCAGTGTGTAGCTCTTACAAGGCCCCAATGAAAGAATGCATCCTGAGAAGGACTCAGCACATGGCACTCTTAGCTTGACTCAGCACACAGCATCCTGTGAAAGACTCAGAACACAGCACCCAATGCAAGACTCAGCACACTGCACCTTATGAAAGACTCTGCACATAGCTCCCTGTGCAAGACTCAGCACAGAGCATGCAATGAAGGACTCAGCACATAGATCTATTCCACAAGCTGTCATTAGAATTAGGGAAATACTAGAAATATACTGTGACATCATGAATATTGTGACATCTCATTGTTAGATGTAATGACTGTTGTGTCACATTGTCACATCACAAATCTGTTCTGACTTCATCACATTTGTGCCAACAAATGCCTTTGGAATCCTCACAATCACATTCTAAAATTATATACTCATTGTGAGTTAATGACAATTGAGGTCTGGCATGCCATTGTCACATCAGCAATCTATTGCAACATCACAAAGGTATTTTGAACTCATCACTATTATGGCATCACCAACTAATTGTCACATATCACTCATGACATAATTTGACACCATATTGCAGTTGTGGTATTACTGTACCATCATGCTTTCACAAATCTATTATGCCCTCATCACATCTTAGAAAATTCATGGCCTTTAATCAAACAGGATTCATTTCAGGGATGCAAAGCTGGTTCAATATACGCAAATCAATTAATATTATTCATCACATCAACAGGAGCAAGAATAAGAACCACATGGTTATCTCAATAGACGCAGAAAAAGCATTCGACAAGATCCAACACCCCTTTATGATGAAGGTTTTGGAAAAATTAGGAATCCATGGAACATTCCTCAATACAATAAAGGCTGTATATGACAAACCTACAGCCAGCATTATACTCAATGGTGAAAAACTAAAGCCATTTCCTCTTAACTCAGGAACAAGACAAGGATGCCCACTCTCTCCACTTCTCTTCAATCTAGTATTAGAATGCCTAGGTACAGCAATAAGACAAGATGCAGACATAAAGGGGATCCAAATAGGGAAAGAAGAAACAAAACTCTCCCTCTTTGCAGATGACATGATCTTGTATTTAAAGAATCCCATAGACTCCATTCCCAAATTACTCAAGCTGATTCAAAACTTTGGCAAAGTAGCAGGTTATAAAATTAACCCCCAAAAATCAATGGCTTTTCTGTATGCCAACAATGAGAAAAGTGTGGCTGAAATTAGGAAAGCAACTCCATTTGTAATAGCCCCACAAAAATAAAATACCTAGGAATTAACTTAACTTAAGAAGTGAAGGACCTCTATGATGAAAACTTTAAAATCTTGAAAAAGGAAATCAACACAGAACTTAAAAAATGGCAAAACCTCCCATGCTCCTGGATTGGAAAGATTAACATCGTGAAAATGGCAATACTTCCCAAGGCTATCTACAAATTCAACGCAATACCTATCAAAATTCCACCCTCATTCTTCAAGGAAATAGAAGAGGCAATCCAAAAATTCATATGGAACAATAAAAGACCCCGAATAGCAAAAACGCTCCTCAACGGAAAGAACACTGCTGGAGGAATATCAATACCAAATTTCAAACTCTACTATAAAGCCATAGTAATCAAAACAGCTTGGTATTGGCATAAGAACAGACCTCAGGACCAATGGAATAGAATTGAAAACCCAGAAATGAACCTACAGACCTATAGCCATCTAATCTTCGATAAGGGAGCTAAAACAATAGAATGGAAGACAGACAGCCTCTTCAGTAAATGGTGCTGGCAAAACTGGTTAACTACATGTAGAAAACTAAAGCTAGATCCTTATATATCACCTTGCACCAGAATCAACTCCAAATGGATCAAAGACCTTGAACTCAAAGCAGACACTCTGAAAACATTACAGGATGGAATAGGAGAAACCCTGGGTCTCCTTGGCTCAGGCCGAAATTTTCTGAATAGAGACCCAGAAACACAACAAATCAAAGAAAGGCTGGACAAATGGGATTGTATAAGGTTGCAGAGCTTCTGCAGGGCAAATGACATAGCTAGCAAGATCAATAGAAAGCCCACGGACTGGGAGAAGATCTTTACTAGCCATACAACAGACAAGGGTCTCATATCTAAAATATACTTGGAACTCAAAAAATTAAACCACCCAACAACAAATCCTCAAAGAAACAACTGCCCAATAAGTAAGTGGGCGAAAGATTTAAAGAGAAGCTTCCCTGAAGAAGAAAGAAGGATGGCCAATAGACACATGAAGAAATGTTCAACATCCCTAGCCATAAAAGAAATGCAAATCAAAACAACATTGAGATATCACCTCACTCCAGTTAGAACAGCAAATTCAAGAACTCTAACAACAACAGATGCTGGAGGGGATGTGGACAGAAAGGAACCTTACTTCATTGTTGGTGGGAATGTAAACTTGTTCAACCACTTTGGAAAGCAGTATGGAGGTTCCTCAAAAGACTCCACATAGAGCTCCCCAATGACCCAGCAATCCCACTTTTGGGCATTTACCCAAATGATCACAAACAAGGCCACACTAAAGCTACCAGCACAACTATGTTTATTGCAGCATTATTTACCATAGCTAAGACATGGAACCAACCCAGATGCCCCTCAGTAGATGAATGGATCAAGAAGATGTGGTATATATACACAATGGAATTCTATGCCTCCATCAGAAAGAATGACATTTCCCCATTTGTTAGGAAATGGAAAGGCTTGGAAAAAATTATATTAAGTGAAGTAAGCCAGGCCCAAAGAAACGTAGGTCCCATGGTTTCCCTTATTTGCAATATGTAGTATAGGTATGAGTCAAGCGGAAAAAGTCAGAGAATGTGATGTTAGGAAAACGAAACCTCAAATATGTATTTTAATGTTTTTGTTTCTTTCATGCATGTGTTTCTAACGCATTTATAAGATTATTTCTTTGTTGCTTTGTATGTCCCTCCCCCACAGTGTAACCCCCGCTTTCACTATATTTGATGTCAGTATAACATGTGGAGGAGATGGGGACAAACAAGTCGTTTAAGGATTCAGGTGGACCTGTTGCAACAATGAGAAGTACAAAAAGTCATGTCAAAACCAGCTTTACAATGTCGGTGGGGGGGAGAGGGGGGGTATGATTGGGTGGGAGGGAGGGGGGAGGCTGGGAAGGGAGGTGAAGGGTAAACAAAGGAGGAGGCTGCAATGCTTGGTAAGAAATGTATGCATTATCCTGCCCATGTAATTGTAACCCCTCTGTACAGTATGTTCTCAAATAAAATAAAATAAAATTTAAAAAAAAAAAAAGAAAAAAAAAGAAAATTCATGGCCTTTGGGATATCAAGCTCTTTCTATGAACGTGTTTCATTATGAACTTGTAGCAATTGAAATTTGAAATAAGATGTGACATTACAAACTAGTTTTGACATCACTAACCCATTTTTATATCATTAACATTTTGAAAACTGAAATCTGTTAGGAATTTTAGCACTTTTGACAAAAACACATGGCCTTTGTGTCATCACAGTTCATTTGTGTATGTCATTATGATTTCATTCTCATATCCTCACTATAAACTAATGGCAATTGAGATTTGACATGCCATTTTGACATCACAAACCCTTTGTGACATCATCACCAATTTGACATCAGACTGTCGTTATGACACCATCAGCTCATGGTGACATCACCAAGCTACAGTGACATCATAGCATTGTCATTTTGCTGCCATAGACACACTGTGAATGTATATCCTGTGATTTCATAATATTTCAAATGTGGCATATCAGTTGATATCAGAAACACATTGTGACCTCATAACCATTGTAACATTATAAACCCTGTGTGACGTCATAACCAGTGTCATATCACATTGTTATTATGACATCTTTAGCTTATGGTGACATCACAAAATGACAATGACATTATAGGATTTGCCATTATGTCATTGTGATATCATAGTCACATTATGAGTGCCTGATCTGTGATTTCATTGTATTTGAAATGTGGCATATGGGTTGATATTAGAAACTCATTGTGATGTCATAACCATTGTCACATCAAAATCCCTTTGTGACATCAATTTGGCAATGTGACATAACAAAGGCAACGTGATGCTACTAAGGTACCGTGATATCACAATGGTCATGAACTCACAATGGGTTTCTGATATCAACCAACATGCCACTTTAGAAATAGAATCAAATAACATAATAGGCAAACACAACGTGTATATGACATCAGAATGACAATGTGATGTTACAATGCTATGATGTCATTGTAGTTTTACATGTCAAAATGAGCTGATGGTGTCATAATGGCAACATGATGTCACAATTATGATGATGTCAGAAAAGATTTGTTATGTTTCAATGGTATGTCTGATGTCAGTTGTCATTAGTTCCCCATGAGGATATGGATACAAAAAAGTTCTGTGATGTCACAGAGGTCACGTGTGTTTTCAAAGGTGGTAAGAAGTCATAATAGGTTTGTGATGGCAAAATGTGATCCATAATGTCACAATGGGAATGAGATGTCACAATGGAAATGAGATGTCTTATTGGGTTTTTGATGTCACAGTGGTGATGAGGTCACAAAAGTCTTGTGATGTCAGTTTATTTATAATATCAGAATGATATATCCAATTCCAATTACTCATAATTCAATGTGAGGATACCAGGTGATAGAAGAAGCTTCATAGAATGAGGTCATAGCATGTGAAAACCCAATAGGACAGTGATTTTACAATGACAATGTAATGTCTTAACATCATGTTATAATAATGTTTTGAGGTCACAATTGGTGACGCCATACGGATAAGGGGTCTCAATAGATTTGAGATGTCCCAAGGGGTTGGTGATGTCACAATGGCATGTAGGATCTCAATTGTCATTAACTCATCATACATATATGAGTTTGGGAAGGGATTCTGATGGCACCAAAGTATATGTAATCAAAAAGGTGAAGAACTTACAGGTCTGAGATGTCCAAAGTGACACAATGGTTATGATGTCCAGTGCTGTGATATCATGATGTTACATTGGATTTTAGATATCTCATGTCATATCTGAAATATGAGGTCGAACACAGTATTTCAACTCACAAAGGGCCTAAGATATCACAATGGCATGTCACAAAAATTATGAGGACAGGAGAGGTATTTGATGTCACAGTGGGTTAGTGATATAACAAAAGCAATGTTCTGTGACAAAGAAATTTGATGTCACAAAGGTTATGAGTTCACAATGGTTTCCTGATATCAACTCACATGGCACATTTGAAATTGAATGAAATCAAAGAATAGGCATTCACAATGGGTCTATGACATCCAAATGACAATATAATGTCAAGGCAGCAATGTTTGATAGGATATGTACTCATTACCTCGCTAATGTAACTGCAATCCCTCTGTACACTATACTTACAATAAATAACAGAGAAGAAAATAAAAAGAAAAAATGATATGGTGTCATTGGGGTTTGGTGATGTCACAATGAGATGAAGATGTCATGATGACAATGTGATTTCACAGTCATAATTATTGCTCAAAGTATTTGTGATGATACAATGCTATGTGTGATCACAATTTTCATTAGTTCACTATGAGGATATGGGTACACAAAGGGTCTGTGATGCCACAGAGGTCATGTGTTTTATAAAGGTGCTAAGAGTTCACAATAGCTTTGTGATGTCACAATGTGATTGCAAAGGCACAACAGCAAGGTGATGTCACAATGGGTTTGTGTTGTCACAGTGGTGATGAGAACAAATGAATTTGTGATGTCACTATGAGTTTGTAATATCACAATGACATGTGTAATTTCAATTTCTACTAGTTCACAATGAGGAAACAATTTCGAAGAAATAAATTTAAGCTCCAAAGACGTTGAGTTTTTAATCATAACTTGTGTGATATGCTGCCTTTAGTAAGCTTATAATGTTTTCAAACTCATAATAATTCTGGTATGACATATGATATTCGAAATTGACTCTGACATCATGAATATTGTGACATCACATTGATAGATATCAAGACCATGGTATCATATTGTGAACTCACAAATCTGTTAGGACTTCATCACATTTGTGCCAATACATGACTTTGGAGACAACACAGTCCCTTTGTGAACTCATATCTTCATTGTGAATTAATGACATTTGAGATCTGGCATGGCATGGTGACATTTCCAACCAATTGTGACAACATAAACCTATTATAGTAGAAACACGTTGTGTTCTAATAGCCATTGTGGTAGCACAATCCTTTTGTGATCCCACATTTTCATTGTGATATCACTAACCCACTGTGAAATTGCAATCCTCTCATACCCAATCCAGGAACGAAATGTGATACCTGAATTCAGTTGACATCTAGATCATGGTGACATCACACTGATAGATGTTATGAGTATTTTGTCACATCCTGACAACACACACCTGTTAGGACTGCATCACTTTTGAGACAACGCATGCGTTTGGAGACATCACATTCCCTTTGTGAGCTCATATACTCATTGAGAGTTAATGACAATTGAGATCATATGTGTCATTTTGATAGCACCAACCTATTGTGACCTCACACACCTCTTGTAAATTCATCACCAGTGTGGCCTCACCAATTGTGATATCAAAACAATATTGTCATCATATTGCAACATCCATTACCATTGTGATATCACTGTTCCATTGTTTTTTCAAAAATCTAGTATGTCTTCATAGCATTTTAGAAAATTCATGGCCTTTTATATTTCATTCTTCTTCTGTGAACTCATATCCTCATTGTGAAATAGTTGCAACTGAAATTGGACATGTGATTATGAGATGTGACTTCACAAATCTATTTGACTTCATCACCAATGTGACATCACAAACCCATTGTGAGCTTTCATTGTCATTTGACATCACTATCACATTGTGACATCCCAAACCTATTAGAACCTCTTAGCACCTTTGAAAAAACACATATCCTTTGTGACATCACAGTCCCTTTGTGTAACTATACCCTCATTATGAACTGACAATTGATATCAGACATGCCATTGTAACATAACGAACCCTTTGTGACATCACCAATGTGATATAACATTCTCATTATGACAGCATCAACTACTTTTGACATCACAAAACTACAGTGATAAGCGGACACATTTTCATTGTGATGTTATAGACAGAATGTGAATGTCTATTTTTAATCTTTTGTGCGTGTGTGTGTGGGTCGTGGGTCGTGGAGCTTGAAATCTGAGCTTGGGTGCACTCCCTGCTCTTCAGCTCTAGGTGAGCATTCTATCGCTTGAGCCACAGCGCCACTTCTGGTTTTCTAGTGGTTTTTATTGGATATAAGAGTCTCATGGACTTTCCTGCTTGAGCTTGCTTTGAACTGTTATCTTCAGATCACAGCCTCCTGAGTAGCTAGGATTACAGGTGTGAGCCACCAGCGCCCAACTTTTTCATTGTATTTCAAATTTGACATGTGTGTTGATATCAGAAACATAATGTGACCTAATAACCATTGTAGCATTATAAATCAGCAGTGACATAAAATTGTTATTTTGACACCATCAGCTCATTGTGACATCACCAAACGATAATGGCATCATAGCATTATAAATCACAGTGACATTGTTACATCATAGATGTAACAGTGTGAAGGCCTATTCTAGGAATTCATTCTATTTCTGAAACCCATTTTGACCATATAACCATTCTGATATCACAATCCTTTGTGACATCACATTGGCATTGTGATATCATTAACCTACTGTGCCATCACAAACCAGTCCTGTCCTTATAAGTTTAGTGACATGTTGCCATTGTCATATATTAGGCTCTTTGTGAGCTCACAATGTTTTCAATTTCATGTTTCTGGTATGACATGTGATATCAGAAATCCCCTGTGACATCATACTGCCAGAGGTCATGACCATTGTGTCACATTGTGATATCACAAAACTGTTAGAATGGCATCACATTTGTGACAACACATGCTTTTGGGGACATTACAGTCCCTTTTTGAACTCGTGTATTCATTGCCAATTAATGACAATTGAGAACTGCCATGCCACTCTGACATCATGAACCCATTGTGACATCACAAACTTATTGTAACCTCATGATGACAATGGCATCAACAACTAATTGTGGTCTTAAAGCATTGACATGACATTGTGGTATTGCCAGCGTGATATCACTGTCCCATTGTGTTTTTACAAACCTATTATGGCCACATCACATCTTAGAAAATTCATGGCCTTTGAGACTTCAAGCTCTTTCTGTGAACTCCTGTACTTATGACCTCTAAGGCAAGGAGAAAAACCATTGAGTCACATTTAATATAATAAACCAATTTACACTAGAAAGGGGACTGATTACCTTACCCTGGACTTGATACCCAGGTCCAAGAGCAGCCGTAACCACCAAACCTCAGACCTCCAATGGGCACCCTTTCTTAATTGGTCTGCAAACCAACATCCAAAAAATTATCATCTGCAAAGCTCCAAACTTCAATGGGCAAGGCTTTTTACTTTTCCATTCCTCCCTCCTTCGCCACAGACTTGTCCTTCCTTCCTGGTCTTTCCCTTTTTCCCTTCCACCACTTCCTTCTTCTGTTCAGGCCACTCCACTCTACACAGGCCTGCCCTTCTCTGTGCCAGTGACCACTTGCCAACCTTCTGCTCTCCTTCAACTTCCTCTCTTCTCAGATTTTTTCCTTCCTGCTGTCCCACCACTTTCTTCCATCCGTGAGCTCCCATTTTTATCTCCCCTTCCAGTGCTCTGAAAATGCAACCTATATATAGGTTGTAACCCTCCTCACTCAAACGGGTCTCCTGCCTAACAGTTTTCAACCATCACTTCCCAAACTGCCCAATGTTCAATCACTTCTTGACAGCTCACCATGTGAGGTTAGACACCTCCACCTTTGGCAGCATTCCCCACACTCTCCGGGGGGCCAGGCCAAGAATTTAAAATGATAATCAGCTCCCACAGATAATTCTGTCCCCACTGGTTATTACAGTATCCTCATAGTGAGTTAGAAGAAATTGAAGTTGTATATGTCACTGTTATATAACAAACTTGATGAGACATCACTATCCCATTGTGACCTCATCACCACGGTGACATCACAAACTCATTGTGATATCACATTGCCATTGTGCCACCATGATCACATTGCGATGTCTCAAACTTACTGTGATCTCAAAAGCATTGAAAAAAGCATGCCCTTTGTGACATCACAGACCTTTGTGTACCCATATCACTTTGAGCTAATGACAATTGAGATCTCAAAACCTTTGTGACATCATTACCAGTGTAACATCACATTGTCATTATGACAACATCAGCCCATTGTGACATAATAAAACAACATTGACATCGCAGCATTATGACATCACAATGTCATTGTGATGTTACAGATACCTTGGAATGCCTATTCTGTGATTTCATTCTATATCAAATGTGGCAGGTGAGTTGATATCAGAAATACATTGTGAGGGCTGGGAAGGTGGCTCAGTGGTAGAGCGTTTGCCTTGCATGCTCAAGACCCTGGGTTCGATTCCGCAGCACCACATAAGCAAAAAGAAAAAAACGGAAGTGGCGCTGTGGCTTAAATGGTAGAGCGCCAGCCTTGAGCTGAGAGCTGAGGGACAGTGCCCAGGCCCAGAGTTCAGGCCCCACGACCGGACCCAAAAAGAAAAAAAAAAAGAAATGCATTGTGACCACTAACCATTATGATATCACAATACTTTTATGACACCATATTGGCATTATGATATCACTAACCCACTGTGACATCATAAAACTGTCCTATCCTCATAATTTTTGACATGCTTCCAGTGTGTTATCTTTGGCTTCTCTGAGATCATAAATTGTTTAACTCATAATACTTCAGGTATGACACGTGATATCATAAATCCACTGTGACATCATGACAATTGTGACATCACACTGCCAGATGTCATGACCACTGAGTCGCATTATGACACAATCCTGTTAAAACTCATTAAACTTGTGCCAATATATTCCTTTGGAGAGACCATTAACACTTGTGAACTTATATATTCATTGTCAGAGATCTGGCATGAGACTGTGAGATCACCATCCCATTGTGAAATCGCAAATCTATGTGACCTCCTCACCTGTATGGCATCACCAACTGTTTGTGACTTCAAAAAAATACTATCTCATGTAATGGTAACATCACATTGTCAATGGGATTTTCACCATTGCATTTTCACCAATCTATTATTTCCTAGTATTTTACAAAATTCATGGCCTTTCTGGTTTCTAGCTCCTTATGTGAACTCGTATCTTGTGATCTAGTAGAATGAAATTGGACATATAATGGTGATATCACAAATTCATTGTGACATCACTATCCATGTGTGACCTTATCACCAAAGTGATATCACAAACCCTTTGTGACATCACCTTACCACAGTGATATCATGATCACCTTGTGACATCCCAAACCTGTTGTGACCTCTTAGCACCTTTGAAAAAGCACATGGTGTTTGTGACATCACAGTCCCTTTGGATAACCATGTCTTCATTGTGAACAAAGGACAACTGACATCAGGCATCCCATTGTACCATTACAAATGCTTTGTGACATCATCTTGAGTGTGATCACGTTGTTATGATACCAACTGCCCATTGTGACATATCAAAATGACAATGACCTCATAGCATTATGACATCACATTTTCATTGTGAGGTCATAGAGACAATGTGATTGCCTATTCTGTGATTTCATTCTATCTCAAATGTGGCATATAGGTTGATTTCAGAAACCTATTGTGACCACATCACCATTGTGACGTTACAATCCCTTTGTGAACTCATGTTGACATTGTGATATTATTAATGCAATGTAACATCACAAACCTCTCTTGACCTTACAAATTTTGTAATAAGCGACTACCTTGACCTGAGCTGGATGCCCAGAGCTAAATGCAGCCTCAACCACGAATCCTCAGACCTCTCAAGATCAACCCAGCCATTTGTTAACTGGTCTGCAAACAACCAGCCCCCAACATAGTGAACTCCAAAGCTCTACACTTCAAAGGACAAGGCTTTTTCCTTTCTTTTCATCCTACTTCTATCCAGACCTGTCCTATCTTTCAGGTCTTTTCAGTTTTTCCTTCAACCATTCCCTTCTTCTCTTCAGGCTGCTCTATTCTTGACAGACCTGCCCTGCCCTGTCCAGGTGGCCAGTTGCCGTCCTTCACCACCTGCTCTCCCTCAATTTCCTCTCCTCCCAGGTCTTTACCCTCCTGTAGTCTCATCACTTCTTTCCTTCCAGGACTTTCTCCTTTTTCTCTCCCCTTCTGTTGCTCTGAACATGCATCTTATATATAGGCTGCACCCTTCCCCCAATGGAATATATTTCCTGCATAAGAGTTTTCAAACATAACTTCCCAAATGTCCATGCCAAATCACTTCTTGGCAGCTCACCATGTGGGGCTTGACATCCGATCTCCTTCAGCAGCATGTCCTTCCCCCTCCAGTGGCATGCACTCCCCTCTCCGGTGGTCTAGACCAGGAGGCCATGATGACTATCTGTTCCCGTGGATTATAGGGGCACTGCTGGTTATTACAAGGTCCTCATGGTGAACTAGGAGCAATTGAAATTGGACAAATAATTGTGATATTACAACTTGTGACATAACTAACCCATTGTGACCTCATCACCACTGTGACATTACAAACCCATTGTGAAATCACATTGTTGTTTTGACACTAGGATCACACTGTGACATCCCAAATCTATTATGACCTCTTATAACCTTTGAAAAAAATACATAGCTTTGTGGCATCACAGTCCCTTTGTGCACCCAAATCCCCACTGTGAAATAGTAACAATTGAGAATCATACATGACATTTTCACATCAAAAACAATTTGTGAGATCATCACAATTGTGACATCACATTGAAGTTTTGACACCATCTGCTCATTGTGAAATCACAAAACGAAAATTATATGATAGAATTAGAACTTCACATTGTCATTGTGACATCATAGACACAGTATGAATGCCTTTTCTGATTTCATTCTATTTCAAATGTGGCCTGTAGATTGATATCATAAACAAATCATGAACTCATAACCATTGTGACATCACAATCCCTTTGTACATCACGTTGCCATTGTAATATCACAAACCCACCGTGACATCACAAACCTATCCTGTCATCATCTTTTGTGACATGCTGCAATTCTGATACCTTAGGCCTTTTTGTCCTCATAATCTGTTGTCGACCTCATTAGATTTCACATATGACATTTGATATCACAAATTCCCCGTGACATCATGACCATGGTGAGATCACACTGCCAGATGTCATAACCATTGTGCCAAATTCTGACATCACAAATCTTTTAGGATTTCAATATATGTGAGACAACACATACTTTTGGAGAATCCACAGTACCTTTGTGAATTCATATACTCATTGTAAGTTAAAGACAATTTAGAACCATCATGTAATTGTGACATGCCCAACACATTGTGACATCACTGATCTTTTGTGACTTCATCACGAATGTGGCATCATCAACTAATTGTGACACCAAAAGAATATTTTGAAATGATATAGTGAGTTTATATTGCCATGGTGATATCACTGTCCTATTGTGTATTCACAAACCTAATATGACCTCATAACATTTTTAAAAATCCATGTCAATTAGGACTTCAAGCCCCTTTTGTGAACTTTATGCACATTGTGAAATACTAGCAATTGAATTGGGACATGTGTTTGAGATATTACAAAATCATCATGATATCAAAAACCCATGGTGACCTCATCACAACTGTGTATCATAAAGCTATAATGACCCCTAAGTACCTCTGAAAACACACATGGCATTTGTGACATCACAGTCCATACGTGTACCCATATCCTCATTGTGAACACATGACAACTGAATTCATATATGCCGTTGTAAAATCACAAACCCTTTGTGACCCCATCACCACATATTCATTATGTCATCATTACTTCCTTGCAACATCACCAATTTACAATGACCTCATAGCATTATGACATTATATTGTCATTGTGATGTTATAGACACATTTTAAGTGCCTATTCTCTTATTTCATTCTATTTCAAATGTGGCATGTGGGTTGATATCAGAAAACCATTGTGATCTCATAAATATATGGCATCATAATCACTTTGTGACATCACAGTGCCATGGTGATATCACTAACACACTGTGGCATCACAAATCTGCCCTGTCCTCATAAGTCTTGAGATGTGCTGCAATTGTGATGTCTTAGGGCCTTTATAAGCTTGTAATCTGCTTTAAACCTTATAATATTTCAGTTATGATATGTGACATCATAAATCCACTGTGACATCATGATCATTATGACATCATACTGACAGACACCATGAATATTGTGTCACATTGTGACATCACAAGCCTCTTAGGACATTTGTGACAACACCTGCCTTTGGAGATACCTCAGTCTGTTTGTGAACTCTTATTCTCTGTGATTTCATGACAAATGGGATTCTTTTTATCATTTGGATATCACCAACCAATTATGACATCATAGACCTACGATTACCCCTTATCTGTATGGCATCAGAAACTAACTGTGACATCAAAATTTGTGAAGTCGTAATATTACACGATGATCATGACATCTGTCAGTGTGATATCACAATGGTCATGATGTCACAGTGGATTTCTGGTATCTCATGTAACACATGAAATATGAGGTTGAAAACAAATTCTGAGGGCAAAAGGTCTAAGATATCACAATGTCAGCATGTCACAAAAGTTATGAGGACAGGAGAAGTTTGTGTTGTCACATTGTGTTAGTGATAGCACAATGGCACTGTGATGTCACAAAGTGATTATGATGTCAAAATGGTTGTGTAGGCACAAAAGTGCCTTTCTCATATCAATTCTCATACCACAGAATCACAGAATAGGCATTCACAATATGTCTATGATGTTATCATGAGAATTGTTGTCATAATGCAATATGTCATTGAGTTTGGTGATGTCACAATGAGCTGATGTTTCCATAATGAAAAAGTGATATGACACTGTTGAGGATGTCACAAACACTTTTTGATGTTATAGTGACATGTCTGATCTCAATTGTCATTACTTAACAACAAGGATATGGATACACAAAGGGCATGTGATTTTTCAAAGAAGTTAAGAGATCATAATAGATTTGAGATGTCACAATGGAATCATGATGTAACAATGACAATGTGGTCACAATTGCTTTCTGATGTCGTGGTGGTGATGATGTCAAAATGTGTTTGTGATGTCACAACGAGTTTGTAATATCACAATCAAATTTCCAATTTCAGTTGCTACCAGTTCACAAGGAAGATATTGTAATAATCAGCAGGGTCCCAATAATATATAGGGTCCAATAATAAGCGTGGCCCTGTCTCCTGGCAAGCTGGAGAGGACAAAGTATGCCACCAAAGAAGGTGGGGCATTTGGTGGGAGGTGCTGGTGCATTAATCTCCACGTGTTGAGCTGTTAAGAATTTATTGGGCTGTGGGCAGTTTGGGATGTGACAGTTGAAAAATGTTAGGCAGTTGGAGTGGAGAAGGGGTACAGACTTCAATAGAATTGGAGAGAAAAAGGGAAAAGTCCTGGAAGGAAAAAAGTGGTATGATAGAATAAGGGGAAAGACCTCGGAGGAGAGGATGTTGAGGGAGAGCAGGAGGTGAAGAATGGCAACTGACGTCCCAGGCAAAGCACTTCAGGCCTGTGGAGAGTGGAGAGGCCTGAAGAGAAGGAAGAACTGGTAGAAGAGAAAAAGGGAAAGACCTCGAAGGAAGTATAGGACTGTGAAGGAGAGACAAAGGAAGGGGAGAAAAAGGCTTGCCCTTTGATGTTTGGAGCTCTTGATATCATAATTTTGGGGGTTGATGGTTTGGAGAACATTTATTACATTAACTGTGTCTCGATGGATTCTCTTGAACTATAAAGGTCCTAATTTTTAGAGACCACATTGACATAATCCATTTGGATGGCAACAGGCCTTGGCCCCAGAGAAAAATCCCCATAGGAGAGAGTGTCAGCACTCAGGGTTGAGAGTTTACCTCGAGTGTTTGTCTCCAGAGGACCAACAGGGACAAAAGTCATTTAGGAACCTCTAAGGCTACGTCTGGGCAAGCTTGCCAGCCTGTTTTGAGGACCCCCTCTAAAGGTCAAGTGTGGCTTCCTTGGGAAGCCATCTGGGAACTCTTTGAGAGGCTGTGTAGGGCTTCCAAAGAAAGCCATCTGGAACCTCATCAAGAGTACATCTGTGACTTCCTTAAGAAACCATCTGAGACCTCCTCTGGAGTTCATCTGGGGCCTTCTCCAGGGGCCATCTTGGACTTTCTCCAGAGGTCATCTGGGGCTTCTTCAGGAGGCCACCTGAGACCTCTTCAAAAGTAGTCATTGGGGCTTCGTTAAGAGGCAATCTAGGACCACCTCCTAGGTCATCTGGAGCTTCTTTGGGTGGTCATCTCGAGTTACCTTGATGAGAAATGTATGACTATCTTCGGACATCATCTGTGACTTCCTTGAGGAGCCATATAGGACCTTCTCTGGATGTAATCTGTGGCTTTCTCAAGAGGGTTATCTGGAACCTCCTCTGAAGTTCATATGTGGCCTCTGTGAGTGGCCATCTGGGAGCTAATCGAGAGGTAATCTCAGCCACATTGAGAGGACATCTGGGATATCCCTTGGAGGTCATCTAACACTTCCTTGGGAAGCCATTTGAAATCTCCATGAGAGGTCTTTTAGGGCCTCCTAGGAATGACATATGTGACATCCTCCAAAGATCATCTGTGGCCTCCTCAAGAGACAATCTGGGACATTCTCTCTGTCATCTGGGACCTCCTGTAGAGGTCAACATTGAGAGGCATGGGAGATGTGGGTTGTCTGTGGCTATTGGTCTGTGTATGTATGCTGATAGTTCTGTGTCCTGTATGCACCTCTGTTTACTCCTTTTCTCAGGATGGGAGAACAAGGCCTAAAGGTGTCATATCCAAAACATATTCTCCTCCAGGTTTACAGAATTCCTCAGAGGAAGATGCACTGATGTACTCTCTCTCCTATTCTTTGCCATCATCACCTCTAATGTTAAGTCCTCCCATACCAAAAGTGGTTACTTGTACAAATCTGAGGTGGTACAATGTGGTATGTTACCCTTATTACCTTTGAGACAGGAACATGGAGGAGATGGTGGGCAAGCCCCATTTCTAATATATGTTCCCTTTACAACTAGTGACCTGTATAACTGGAAACAGCAAAATCCATGATTTTCAGAAAAAAGGGGCTCATTACTTCGTTAGAGACAGTAATTTTCAAACACAAGCACATCTGGGATGAGTGTCAGCAAATTTTACAGTCACTTTTCACCTGGTAGAAAAGGGAGTGAATCCTGCTTGGTGACTTGAAGGTGGTCCTTCGACCAGAGAGTAGCCCCACTATTGAACCAGCAAGTCTTTGCACAGACTTACCCAAGCTGAGACTAACAGCAATTGAGGTATGGAGGTGCTTACCTATTATTGCCAGGTTCTGTTAGCAGGGATACCGCAGTGGCTAAAAAGCCAAATCATCAATCTAAGGTGGGTGAGATTTTACAGTTCCCCAGTGAGTACCCTAATGCTTTTCTGAAACTTCTCCCAGAAGCCTATAGAATGTATAGGCCTATAGATCTTGAAGCCCTGGAGAATGAAAGAGTCCTCCTAAATATGGCATTTGTTACCCAGACAGCCCCAAATATTAGAATAAAGCTTCAAAAGTCAGAAGGTTTTGAGGGAAAAGTTTATTCTACTTTGGAATTAGTCGCCCAGAGGGTGTTTGTTAACAGAGATACCTGGGAAAAAGAGTCTAAGAAAAGGGTTTGAGTTTTGGTAGGAACACCAGAATAGGGATCAAGAAACCCTTGGCAAAGACAGTACAATTCATTTGCAAATGGCAATAGGAAACCTCTAGGACTACATCAGTGTGCTTATTGCAAACAAAATAGACATTGGGAAAAGGAATGCCCAAGGAAGAGAAAGATAGAAAATGACAGGTTAATTAATCACATTAACCACCTGGAAAATGTGTTCATATATCTGGAGAAACATGCAAAGGAGCTTGGGGCTCTGAATTCCAACTATGTTTAATTTAAAAAGCAGCCCTCTGAAGTTAAGAAATGTGGCAAAGAAAAAATTCCACCATTCTATCTCAAAACATAGTCTTATAAAAGACTGAGTCTCCAATATATACCAGTCAAAACCCACTAAGAGATTAAAAGCACATAGAAGAGCACATTGGAGAAAACAGAGAAAATTATTTGACGTGAAGAAAAGATTTAAAGATATAAATTAAGAAATTGTGGGAGTCAAAAAGGAGAAGAAAATCCTCAAAAGGAACCTAGAAAACACTCAAAATCAAATGAAATTCAAGTACATTAGCCTGGGTGAGCATGAGGCAAATTAGGGGACCACAGGTCAGAGGCAAACAAGCACAGGACAGCAATGCTGCCATCCTTGCTAACCACAAGTGAGGCCAAGAAGAGATCCTAATACTGCATTAAGAGACCATCGCCATGACAAAGGAGCTGGACCTGCTATAAGAATGTATTAGGCTGAAGTACATGTTGGTTATAAGCTTTGAAGAGTGTCACCAGAAATTCAAAGCAACAGAGAAAGAAGGAAAGAGTAGTTAGCAGAGAAGACAGGGAAGTGCTGTGTCATAGAAGAGGAGGCCAGGAAAAGTGAACTGGAAAATATCAGGCTCAAGAAAGAGATTGGTACTATTCAGAAAGAGTTAAAGGACCACATGCTCTGACAGAGAGTGCCGGGGAAAGGAAAAGAGCATTAGGAAAAAAAACAGAAGAGCTAAACAAACAGTTGGAAGATCTGTCACAAAAATACACTAAAGTGGAAAACTAGAAAGAGAGACTACTAGAATAAAAAGCCAAAAAGACTGCTGAGATCTTCACCATAAATGTAATGCAGAAACTTCATGTCCCAATGGAACAGGTGGAGGTGGGAAAAATTACCTCTCAATAGCACCTTTGTGAACTTAAGGGAGGAGCTGAAGAGCAAGCAAAGGTGTTGTGAGAAGGAGCAGCAGTTGGCTAGTCAAAGAACTCTCCTGTGACCCTGCCAAAACACTTGCAGGTCAAGGAGCACATTGAGAACTAGAGTGGGATCACGAAAGCAAGTTTGAGAGAAAAGGAGGAGAATAAAATGGAAGAAGACTCCAAGGTTCAGAGTACAATACAGGAAGTAAAGAAACTAGAGACCCTAAGATACAGGGAAACATCTGAGCTGATCACGTAGCTTGGGAGACCACTCTAAAACCAGTTGGTTCTCTAGAGCTACTAGTTGTTAAGATTAAAAGAAGAAGCGAACACAATAGTAATAAGTGTGCAAATGTTGATACTGAACTTGTGAAAATAACATACAGGCTCAAGCTTTCTGTCAGTTTACATATAGATATTTGCACCCAGGTAAATTGAGTGAGGCCACTGCCTAAAACTTCTGAAACTAGTGGGGCCTCAGCCTGACAATTCTTTGTAATGTGTGTAGGTAATTTCCATCAGGTAAATGCTGAAAAGCTGGAACCTATGGAAAGAATTCATATATGAAGAACCTCAGATCATGAATTTGGGAAAGTGGACTCCACAGATGTAAAGCCTGGAAAGTATGGCTATTGGTATCTGTTAGTAATAGTGGACAATTTTTCAGGCTGAGCTGAGGTGTGTACTAATTCCTTGATTTGGCTTACCCTTAGATTTGGGGTCCAAAGATGGCCCTGCATTCATGGTCCAAGTTCTTAATTATTAACTAACAACCTAGGAATAAATTGGAAGTTACAATCCATTTATAGACCTTAGAGTTCAAGGCACTAGAAAGAATGAATATGACCTTAAAGAAAACTAACTAAATTAAATAAAGATACTGGCATGGCTACGTAAGCCTCCTCCACTTTGCTCTCCTTTGAGCAAGATGTAGCTTCTATGTTAAAGTATTTAATCCCTTTGAAATACTTTAGTGTAGACCACCCCCTTTGGTTCCTAATCTTGGGAAGGTTATATTAACAGAAATGTCTAACTACAGACTGCAGGCATTAAAACATATTCTTTTATGTACCTATCCTTTGGTAATCAAGGCCCACTGGCCACCTAAGAAAAACTCCACCTGAAAGGGAGGGGCCAAGATGGTGATGGAACAGCAGGGAAACACCTCAGCTCTCTCCAACCAAATACAGAGTTTGGATTTCAATGCTCTGTTTCTCGAAATGACCCACAAAAAAGGCAATTACTCAGAGAGATACAGGAAGTGAAAAAAGAAAAGGGAAAAACCTACACAGACAGTAAAGTGGGAAGACCCTTCCCCCACCCATTGTTGGTGATGGGGCTCCACACTAAGCAGCTTAATTGGTGGGGTTTCATGCCCGGCACCCTAAGTGGCCAGGCTCTGGACTGTCTGTGGACCACACACTCACAAGCATCCCAAGGCTCTCAGAAGACTGCCAAGAGGTGGTGCCAACCTAGAGAATACAAGCAGAAATCTCAGAAGGCAGAGCCAGCACAAAAACTCGCCTCACCCTCCCTGACATAGCACTTCTTCCTGGCTGGTACAAGCAGCCCAATCCAGTCAGGAGCAGCAGCAGCTGTCAGCAGTGGCAAATGACCCAAGACTGGCAGCGTGGCTCCTCTGTCCTGGTGGTTTAAACAGCCTAGCCTAACCTGGAGAAGCAGCGGCAGCTGGCAGTGGTGGCAAACCACCCAGACTCCGGGCACAATGCCTCTTGACACTAACCCACAGGAACAGCCCAGACCAGCCCGGGGCGGCAGCAGTGAATGGGGCGGGGACAGCTGCAGTGAACAACTCCAGATCCGTGACGGTTTGTGCCTCTCCATACTGGGCCGCATAAGGAGCCCAGCCTAGCCTGAGGTAGCAGCAGTGGTTAACACCTGACTGGTGGTGGGGTGCCTGGCTTGCATAAGTGGCCCAGCTGATCTTGGAGCAGTGGCAGCAGCTAAGGCAGTGGCAACAGCTGTGGCAGCAGCAGCGGCATCAACAGCAGCAGCGAACAACTCTGGACCCATAGTGGGGTGCAGCGCTTCTCCATACTGGTTTTCATAAGCAGCCCAGCCAGGCCAATGATGGCAAAGGGGGTGAACAACCCCAGACTTGAGGCAGGGTGTGGTCCTGAAGAACCCCAGAAAAGTCTCATGAACTTTCCTGCCTGGACTGGCTTTGAACCTGAATACACATATCTGAGCCTTCTGAATAGTTAGAATTACAGGCATTCACACCAGCAAGGTCTTATTCTTGCCAACCCCCTATTTTTTTTCTGAAATAGATCATTTCTTAGTTCATACAAGGAATTTAAGCAAATACAAGAGAATCGATATAATACCCTGTATTCTATCTGACCATAGTGGAATCAAACTAGTTCTCAATAATAAGGCATGAAGTAGAAAAAACTTAAACACATGGAAATTAAACAGAACTCAGTTGACCAATACATGGGTCACAGAAGAAATTAAAGAAGAAATTAAAAACTTCCTACAATTCAATGAAAATGAAGAAACATCACAGCAAAATCTATGGGACACACCAAAAGCAGTCCTGAGGAGCAAATTTATTGCTCTCAGTGCACACATCAAGAAAACAAAGACCGGATTGGGAAAGTGGCTCAGTAGTAGAATACTTGCCTTGCATGCATGAGGCCCTGTGTTCGATTCCTCAGCACCACATAAGCAAAAAGAAAAAAAGCCAGAAGTAGCATTGTGGTTCAAGTGGTAGAGTGGTAGCCTTGAGCTGAAGAGCTGAGGGACAGTGCCCAGGCCCAGAGTTCAGGCATCATGACCAGACCCCACCCTCCAAAAAAAAAAAAAAAGAAAAAAAGAAAACAAAGATCAAGTAAACAATCTTATGATGCAACTAAAACTGCTAGAGAAACAAGAAAAATTTGAACCTAAATTTGCTAGACAGAAAGAGATAACTGAAATAAGAGCTGAAATTAATGAGGTAGAGACTAAGAAAATTATAAATAAAATTAATAAAATAAAAAGTTTTTTTTTAAAAAGTTAATAAAACTGAAGGACCATTGGCAAGAGTAACTAACAAAATAAGAGAGGAGACCCAAATCAATAATATCAGAGATATCCCAGGAAAATTACAACAGATACCCAAGATATCCAAACAATCGTAAAGAAGTAATTCCAGACTCTAATCACAAAGGAAGGAAAACCTAGCAGAGAGGGATAAATTTCTACAGAAATTCAAATTTCTATTCTGCCCTTTCCTTTTCAGCCATGCTTCTCTACCGTGTATTGTGGGTGTAGCAGTTCGGTAAACAAACATCTTTTCCTGCCTGAATAGCATGTGGTGTTCTCTTCATTGGCTTCCTAATGAAACCTACCTATTTCATATACCTTACATATGGTGCCATGATTCGGATGTGGTTTTTGAGTCAGAAATGTTAGAATTTCCTAACCACCACTTTTCTGTGAACCAAACTGCCTTGAGACTTTTAACCAATACCATTGCTGGCCTTCACATCCACATCCACATTACTTGTCCAGTCTGGTGAGTGAAACTACTCTCTATGGCTCTCTGTTGGTCAATCTCTCTGCAGATGTGGCACCATGACAGATAGCTCGTATGGCCTTTAGCAGAAAGGCTGGTCACCTATGAAGCTGAGGATGCTAGGTTTGTGGGGCTTGGCCATTTCTCTCTAGAGGTCTCTGTGGAAAGTCGGAATGCTGCTTCTGCCTGGACAGCTCTTCTTCATTCACCAGACTGACTCTCCTACACATTTACTGGGGTGCTGTGAGTCATGCCCGAGCCGTGAAACCCCTTTGATATGCCCCCTGTGCTCTTTGGATAGCCAGAGCACCTAATGTTTTAATACTGTTCTCAGATTTAGACGATTATTGCCTCTGCAATGGTACATGGTCAGAAGTCTGTTTACTTTCAGGTTCTCTATGCTCTCTGCTATTCATGTCCAACTTTCTATATCTCTCCCTTTTTTTTCTACAACTTTTTGGATTGTGTCCTGAAGAATGGAATATGGGCTGGGTTCCAGGGATCCCCTCCGGGTTCCCTCTCAAAGGCTTGCCAAACTAAGCTTGATTTTTTTGTTTAGGCTTTCTTTGCATTTTTTTCAGAAATTTGCCATCTTGAGTTCACCATCTTGGCCACATGGTTGATTAAGGGTTTGGCCCCACACAACCCTTTCAGCTCCACCAAGCTTACTACTCCTCCAACCACCTATTCTAATGTGCCTTGCTATCAAGTTGCTCTTTTCACAGACCCTGGTAACTGAGGCCCAACCATCTGATGTGATTTGTTAGCAAAGATGTCTAAAAAATATTGTCAAAAAATTTAGGTTTTGCGTTTTGCCTTTTTTGTTTTGTGTTGTGTTCTAGTACTGACAACATGATTCTAAAATATTGGGCATATGTGTCCTAAGATTCTCTCATCTAATGAGTTTTTTCATTGCAGAATATTTGGTCAATTCTTGATAAGGACCAGGTAAGCTCTACTTATTCTATTTGATCTCCTTGTTACTTTAGTTGGAAATAACAAAGGGCTTTTGTGGCAAAGATTGCAGTTCAAAGCCAGGCCGGGCTGAAAAATCCCTCAGACTCCATTTCCCAACTAACCTGCAATCAGCCAGGCAGGAAGCATTTGCTCAAGCCTCTTATCTCTAACCAGCAAACACTGCAAGTGGTACTATAACTCAAAGTGGTAGAGTGCTAGTCTTGAGCAGAAGTGCTCAGGGACAGTGCCCAGGTCTTGAGTTCAAACCTCCTTGAATACCAACTGGGACAAACCATCCCAGTAACAAGCACCTAGATTCAGCCAGTCTGGGGAACAAGGAAAAATGGAAAGGAGTAAGAGGAGATATTATCACATCATCCATTTTGTGCCTGCACTTTAAAAATTAACCAGAGCCGGGAGATCAACAGAAGTAAGAAGACTGCCCATCTAATGTCAATACCTGTTTAACTTTCAACTGGAAAGGAAGTTATATTCTTGCCTTTGTTACTTGACTTATTCTCTACCTAGTCACCAGATGTCAGAAATAGCTAGCGACATTTGTACCAACATTTTCAGCCCCAAGTCCTTCCTCTTGTTATTTATTTGCTCTATATTATTTTTTTCAGTCCCTCAATGCCTGAGTCTTCTCCAGACTTCATCCAAGAGACTTGTCTCCTCTCGACTTCATCTAAACACTCAATGCCCAAGTGACAGCTGTTTCCTGCTGCCTTCTCCTAGAGGGGACCATATCTCAGCCTTTTACCCCTACTGTTGACACCCGTGAAAACAGGAAGTAGCCAGAGAGAATCTTCGCCCTTTTTCATAATTATCAAAAGGCTGGAATATAAGGTGTGAACAGGGACACCTTCCTCCCTCGTGGCTAAGTTTCAGCCCAGTATCTGTTACATAGGTAACTGGCAGACCTGGAAGCAGTCACTTTCCCCTCCTCTTAGGTCACATCCTGGGCCACCTGTGGTCACATGCCTCCCATCTGATCTTAAGAGGGTACCAGATCCTGAGGTCACATCTGGATCCAGTGTGACCACACCATTCCCCCACCTGGCCACACCTTCTCCTGTTCTTGGCCTAGATAAGTCCTGGTCCAGAGGTGGGTCACCCCTTCCTTTTCAGCCATGCTTCTCCACCATGCATGGTGGGGGAAGCAGTTCGGTAAATAAATTCTTTTCCTGCCTGAAAAAAAAATTGCCCAAACAGAACCAAGAAGAAAAAAATCAATTAAACATGTCAATAACCTACAAAGAGATAATAGAAGTAATCAGAAGTCTTCCAACTGTAAAAGACCAGGACCTGATGGATTCACTACAGAATTCTATATGGCCTTTAAAGAGGAACTAATTCCCATACTCCTCAAGCTCTTCAGAGAAATAGAAACAGAGGGAGTAATCCTAAACTCATTCTATGAAGCCAATATCACCTTCACACCCAAACCAGGCAAAGACTCAACAAAAAAAGAACTATACACCAATCTCTTTTATTAAGACAGATGCAAAGCTCCTCAATAAAATTGCAAACAACAGAATCCAGAAACCTCACAAAAAGTATCATACATTATAACCAAGTAGGCTCCATCCCAGAGATGCAGGGATGGTTTAACATATGTAAGTTAATAAATGTAATCCATCACATCAACAGATCCAAGGTCAAGAACCACATGAATATCAACATTGATGCAGAAAAGGTTTTTGATGAAATTCAGCACTCATTCATGTTAAAAGTTCTGGAAAAAAAAATAGGAATATATGGAACATTTGAAAAGACCATAAAAGCCCTACACGGCAGATCAAAGGCCAATATTATACTTAATGAGGAAAAACTACAACCAATTCCCCTAAAAACAGGAAAAAGGCAAGGATGCCCAATATCTCCACTCTTCTTCAGTATAATTCTGGAATGCTTACCCAGAGCAATAAGGCAAGAAGAAGACATTAAAGGGATCCACACAGGAAAGGAAGAAGACAAACTATCTATTTTTTTTTCAGATGGCATTATTTTATAAATTAATGATCCCTAAAGCTCAGCCCCAAACTCTTAGAGCTTATAAACCAATTTGTCAAAGTAGCAGGATACAAAATTAACCCACAAAAATCAGTCGTCTTTCTGCACACCAACAATATACAAGCAGAAATGGAAATCAAGGAAACAACCCTATTCACAATAGAAAAGTATATAGGAATTAAACTAACCAAAGATGTAAAGGATCTATTTCATGGAAAGTGTAAAAGCCTTAAAAAATGAATCATAGAGTGTGAAGACTCAGTGTCTATGTTGAGGGGGCAGAATGATACAGGCTCCAGCCTCAGGATTATCTGAGGACTGTGTTTGGGATTAGGAAAGCTCTTAGCACGCCGGGCTAGAGAGGGAAAATGTTCTCTCTCCCTATCTCAAAACACATGTCACATACTCCTGGCAGCTGAGGAAGTAGCTCTTCTGCTTGCTTAAGCATAGATGAACAGCTGGTCAAGCATTTTCCTGAGATTGGTGAAGTGTTTTGAGCTTGCTCTAAAATAGTTTAGATAATAATATACCAAGAAATTTTCTCATAGGTCAAGTAAAAATGTATCTGTTGAAATTTTTGTGTGAAGGTCTTCTGACCAAATCTTGGCAAAGATCATGCTTGCTTGTCTTTAAATACCTACTAACAATAAAGCACAGCATGCAGTGGCAATTGCTGTTTGCACTCTGCATCCCCTGTGTCCTGGTGATTTCCTGACCCTTACCCAGGGACCCCAATGAACTAGACGTTGACAATTGGCGCCCAAACAGGGACCCTGCATTGTTGAATTCAGGAAGGGATATTCAGGTAAGTACTTTTAATTACAGGGTGATGGGACAAGTTAAGTCTACTCTGTACTTACATATGCTTAAACATTTTCTTTCTGCCTATGGTGTAAATATTTCTTCTTTTGACATAGAAATGTGTATTAATGTAGTTAGGGAATGGAATCCTTGGTTCCCCGATAAAGGAACATTAGATGTTGATAATTGTAAACGAGTAAAGAATAATGAAGAAAGAGCTGTTCGAGAAGGGGAAGAGATTAGATTTTGGTCCTATTAGATTTTGGGCTATTTTACATACCCTTTTTAAAGCTTTGAATGAGGAAACATTAATAGCAGACTTAAAGAAAGAGGCCACCCCATCTATTGTAGATTTACAATTGGACTCTGAGGTTAAGGACGCAATAGATGAGGATGCATTGCAATTAACAGAGAAAAAACTAGAGGTAAAAATGGGCTGAAAAGGAACAAACTGAAAGTGTAAATAAAATGTCTGAGCAAATGGAATTGATTTTATCAAAATTACAACATATGGAGTTGGAAGTTAGCAGAGTGAAAGAAGAACCTGAGAAAGTGAAAGTAAAGCAGCCTTCGGCTCCTCTGCTGGCTGATACAATTTTTACAGCGTCACTCCCTCACGAAACAGAGGACTCAGACAGTGAGTTTGATGATGAAATGCCTATTTTTTCTTATGCTGTAATTCGACCACCCCGTATGAACGGTATAGCTCAACCAGCCAGATATGAAAGTGTTGCTGTTTATGATATTGGTAAACTTAAAAAGGCAGTGACTTTGTATGGACCTCAGTATCATTATGTTAAGGAATTGCTTAATGGGCTTGCTCGACATTACAATAATTTTGCTCCCGAGGATCGGAAGATGCTTTGTAGAGCCTTGCTTAAGAAACCTAAATACCTACAATGGCAAATGTGGTTTACTGAGTTATGTACAGAAAGGTCTAGACAAAATGCACAGAGCAGTAATCCACGCCTACAGGTCATAACCTTTCCCATGTTGAGTGTAACAGAACAATATGTGGAAGCTCGTATGCAAGTGAACTCTCTGAAAGAGATCCATGAGCAGTTACAAGACAGAGCATGGGAAAGGATTCGGACAGTAGAAGAGCATTATGGCTTTTGGACTAAAGTAATTCAAAAAACTAATAAACCCTGTGTTAAATTTTTATCACAATTAAAATAGCACCTAAAAAATACAAAAAGATACAGTGGTTAAATATTTAGGATATGTTATTTCCAGACAAACAGTGACACCTCAAAAATATCTTTATGACGTGATCAATTACATACGTTAAATGATTTTTAAAAGCTGTTAGGAGATATTAATTGGATGCGACCAGCCTTAGAAATTCCTACTTATCAATTACATAATTTGTTTTAATTGTTACAAGGGGAGCCTGATTTACATAGCAAAAAATTTTAACTAAGAAGGCTAAAAATAAATTACAATTTGTAGAGCAAAAAATAAAAAAGAAATGTTTTTACATCGAGTAATGCTGAATCAACCCATAAATTTATATATTTTGGATACATGGAAATACCCAACACGAATTATAGGACAAAATGAGCTATGATTAGAATGGATTTATACACGGCATAGATTTACAAAGAATATTATGCCTTATGAACAACAGTTGACAGTTATTATTCAACAGGCCAGGCAACGGGTATTTACACTATCGGGGTACGATTTATTTAAAATTATTTTTCCTTTGCCAAAAGACCAAGTAAAATATTTGTTAAACATGTATGAAATGCTACAAATAGCATTAGTAAATTTTAGTGGGCAATTTTCCTATCATTTTCCCAAAGGTAGATTGTGGGATTGCTTGCATAAACAACAATTTGTCATTAATGATATAATTACCAAGGCCCCTATTCCCACTGCTATTACCGGTTTTACAGATGGCTTGAAAAAAAAAAAGTGCTTATTGTGCAACAAATAAATATTGGGTACAAACAACTACTTTAGCATCAGTTCAACAAAATCAACTTTTGCTATTATTAAGGTGTTGCAAGATTTTGTGGGAGATATTAATATTGTTACTGATTCTGACTAAGCTGTAGTAGATGTGACTAATATAGTCACTGCTATTACCTATTCATCTAAACCCCAGCTAACTCAGTTATTTAAACAATTACAAGCATTACTGCAACAACGTAAAGCCAAAGTATTTGGAACTCACATTAAGGGTCATTCTTCATTACCTGGGTACCTTGTATATGGCAATAATCAGGTTGATAAATTAGTTAGTTTTGCTTCTGCTGAACAGGATCATGCTCATTTACATACAAATGCTGGCCATTCACATATGCATTATAAAATACCTTATTCTCAAGCTAAACAAATTATTAAAAGGTGTCCTATCTGCAGACCAATGCATTTGAGAGTTGTACCTGTTAGAGTAAATACTCGAGGATTCCCACCTAACAAGCTCTGACAAATGGATATAACCCATGTACAAGCCTTTGACCATTTTTCGTTTGTACATGTTACAATAGATACTTATTCAAAATTTGTTTGGGCTTCTGCCCTTATAGGAGAAACTGTTAACCATGTAATAGAATACTTCTTGGAAGCTTTTGACATTATGGGAGTGCTTGCCAAAATAAAGATTGATAATGGACCAGCCTAAAAATATCAAATTTAAAAGATTTTGAGAACTTTATGATGTGGTACATATTACAGGAATAGAATATAACCCCGAAGGACAAACTAGTATTAAACGAGTTCATGGCACACTAAAACAACAAATTAAAAAATTAAAAAGGAGGAAAAGGTTGGATGAAGGTATGAATAATTTGTGGTTTTCCATGCAAAAACCTAAAATAATTTTACATCAAGCTCTTTTTGTTCTTAACTTTTTAAACTTACCAGAAGGAGATATTTTAACTAGAGCTGAGCGCCATTTTGAACAAATATCACAAAAACATTATTTAAATGCTCCCACATGGATTAAGATTACATTGAAAGCAGAATGGCAACTAGGAACATTATTACATAAGGGGCGAGGATAGAGTTTTGTGTCTACACAGGATGGCAAACAATACTGGCTTCCTGTACGATGGATATAGACGCGGCCCAGTGAGGACAGCCCCATATCCTGCAAGAAATCGTCCACCAGTTGAGGAAGAATAAATCACCACTGCCCACCTGGGGGCAGGTTTAAAAGTTGACTGGAGAAGGACAAATGATGTTACAACACACTGGTAAACCTGTCACAGGTGAGAACTTGTTCTGGCCATGTGTGCCCTGCTTACTGTGAATCCTGTCCATGCTAATGCTAATGTAAGTTATTGGGCCTTTGTTCCTAACCCTCCGTTTTTGGAACCTGTTGTTTGGGGAGACATGGATATAACCGTCTATACTGTTCCTGCTGTTTTATCTCCTCCTTGGAATAATTTGACATTTTACAGTAAGGATAATGATAGCTTTTTAAATTTTACTTACTATACTCATTCCTTGCCTGTTTTTCTGGAGCCTCCTCCATGTTTACTTATGAATTGTCAACATTGGGTTTTACCTGGGAAACACACTTCCAATTCTAAAACACAGCTGCAGCGATTAACTACTTAGTCAATTAATAGTAGCTGGGAAAGAGTCACCTTTGATGGCGAGTTATCCTTACCAATGTGCCCTGATTTTACTTATATTGATTTAAAATATCAGCCTTTTGTGTGGCAAGAGTGTAGAGGAACATTTGGAAAAATGTTCAATAATTGTATTAATTGGGGAACTTTTGGACAATTTATTAACACATGTTCAGAATGAAATATTACCAGATGTGATTTATCAAATGTCACTAGGATGCCGGATGCCATTAATGGATCGCTTACTGGAGCTCGATTGATGGCCTGGTGAGATGGGGGCATTACAGATGCTCGATGGCCTTTCATGTCTGTACCCACTGCTGATCAAACTCATCTTTAGAAGATCGCAGCGGCGCTGAAACCCATGATGCTACCAAATGGAGTGTTTTCGGGATGGCGAACTCTGCATCCACTTATAATTTTACTTTGTTCAAATCTTATAATGTAACTGCTTGTGTGCCTCTGCCTTATGTATTTTTAGTGGGAAATTTTACATTTTATCCTACTATTTTTTGTTTTAATTGTCCCCTGTATTCTTGCATTAATTCCTCTCTTAATTTTAATGACAGTGATAGTATTATGATTTTCCACAAAGAACTCATATTTGGCTACCTGTTAAATTAGGAAGAGAATGGTCCCAAAATCCTTTGGATAGTGTTGTTATTGAATTTTTTACCAAACTACTAAAACGTACAAAACGTATGATTGGAGCCATTATAGCTGTGATTTTAATCGAAATTGCTATTACCACTGTTGCTGCGGTGTCTGGAATTTACCTACACACTTCCTTATAAACTAAACACTTTGTGAAAGAATGGCACCGGGATTGACATAAATTGTGGGTCTTACAGGCAAAAATTGATGCTCAATTACAAACACAGATTAATATTATTAAACAGACAGTGGGATGGTTAGGAAAAAGTTATTGCTTTTGGAGAAACAGTTATTGTTAAAATGTGATTGGAATTCTACTACCTTTTGCATTACTAATGTAAAATATAATAAATCTATACATGATTGAAATGGATTACAGCAGTATTTATCTGGAAATTCTACTGCTGCTCAATTGATTGCTCAGTGACAATTTAATGTACATGGTATTTTTTGTAAACAATTTGCCAATGATGATGCTTCTAATATTGCTGATACATTTATTAAACAGTTGGAAGGATTGGATCTGAAAAGAATACTACAAACCATGTCACATACTGCTAATGGTGTGGGAATTATGATTGTGATTATTCTGTTTGCACTTGTGCTGTTATATTTGATTTTTATGAACCCAATGCAAGCTTCATGATAACCCTGTGGAAAGCTTTACTTTTAAAACAAAAGAAAAAAGAAGGAAATTGTGAAGACTCAGGGTCTATGTTGAGGGGGCAGAATGATACAGGCTCCAGCCTCAGGATTATCTGAGGACTGTGTTTGGGATTAGGAAAGCTCTTGGCACGCCGGGCTAGAGAGGGAAAATTTTCTCTCTCCCTATCTCAAAACACATGTCACAGACTCCTGAAAGCTGAGGAAGTAGCTTTTCTGCTTGCTTAAGCATAGATGAACAGCTGGTCAAGCATTTTCCTGAGATTGGAGAAGTGTTTTGAGCTTGCTCTAAAATAGTTTAGATAATAATATACCAAGACATTGTCTCATAGGTCAAGTAAAAATGTATCTGTTGAAATTTTTGTGTGAAGGTTTTCTGACCAAATCTTGGCAAAGATCATGCTTGCTTGTCTTTAAATAACCACTAACAATAAAGCACAGCATGCAGTGGCAATTGCTGTTTGCACTCTGCATCCCCTGTGTCCTGGTGATTTCGTGACCCTTACCCAGGGATCCCAACACACTAGACCTTGACAATAGAGGATACCAGTAATCAAAAGATTTCCCGTATTCCTGGATAGGCAGAATTAATATGGTGAAAATGGCCATACTGCCAAAATTAATAAACACATTCAATGCTATTTCCAATAAAATTCCAGTGACCTACTTTTCTGAAATAGAGAAAATAGTCCAAAAATTCATATGGAACAACAAAAGACCTAGCAAAGCCAAAACAATTTTAGGCAAAACAAAGAATGCAGGAGAGATTATGATACAGGACTTCAAGCTATACAATAGAGCCATATTAACAAAGACAGCTTGGTACTGGCACAAAAAGAGACCCAAAAATAAATGAGACAGGTTAGAGGAACCAGAAATATAGCCACATTTGAACAGTCAGTTGATATTTGACAAAGGAGCCAAAGTCATACAGTGGAAGAAACACAACCTCTTCAACTACTGGTGTTGGGAAAACTAGCCACATGCAGAAAACTAAAAGTGGATCCTAGCCTATCACAATGCACTAACATCAACTCAAAATGAATTAAAGATCTTAACATCAAGACTGAAACTCTGAAACTACTGCAGGACTGAGTATGAGAGACACTTGAACTTATAGGCATAGGCAGGAACTTCCAGAACAGATTTCCAGGGTCACTACAAATTTGAGAATGACTTGATGGTACTACCTTGAAATAAATAGTTTCTGCACAGATAAAAAATAGCAATCAAACTAGAAAGAAAGCCAAATAATTGGGGAAAATATTTACCAGCAATTAACTTGCCCATGTAATTGTAACCCCTCTGTACAGTTTTTTCACAATAAAAATAAAATAAAATAAATATTTGCCAGCAATATATTAGACAAGGGTCTAATAGACATTATATATGATGAACTTAAGAATCTAACTCTTCATAAATCCAACAAACTAATCTTAAGATGGTCAAGGGAGCTAAACAGATAGTCCTCAGAAGAAGAGAAAAAAAACAGCAAAGAAACACATGAGGAAATGTTCATAATCCCTGGTTTTAAAAGAAATGCAAATAAAAACAAATCTGAGATACCACCTTACTCCATTCAGAATGGCCCACATCCTAAATTTAGCTAATGACAAATGCTGGAAGGGATGCAAAGAAAGAGAAACATTACTGCATTGCTGGTGGTAATGTATATTAATACAACCACTTTGGAAAGCAGTCTAGAGGAACCTCAGAAAGCTCAATATCGACCTCTCCTATGAACTGGTCATACCACTCCTAGGCATCTACTATGAACAACAGGAACCAGTATACAAAGACACACACCTCATTGATTATTGCAGCACTGTTCACAATAGCCAAGATTTGGAAACAATCCAGATGAGCCACTACTGATAAGTGGATCCAAAAATTGTGGTACCTATATACAATGGAACACTATGCAGCCTTTTAAAAGGACAAAATGATGGCATTTGCAGGGAAATGAATGGAACTAGACCAAATTATTTGAGTGAGGTAAGCCAAGAACAACAAGACAAATGGCACAGGGTCTACCTGATATGTGGAGGCTAAAGCCAAAATGCAAGAAGTTATGACAAAGTAAACAGGACTCGAGAAACAAAAGACAGCCACTCATTTTGTTGTATCACCATTAATGACCCCATGTTCTTGACCATGTACACGGTTGAAATATGCACACAATGGAGGGAAGCCAGGAGGAGGAACACAATAAGTGGAAAATGGAACAACATACAACAAAGTGGCCCATCAGCTGCACTGGACATAGAAGAAAAATAACTAAGCAACCCAAACACAGTGATGGGAAGGGAGGAATGAGTGGGAAAGAGGGAAAGAGGGAATAGCCTACACTAAGCAAAAGGAAAAAATGTAAACATCATCTGAGGTGGGAAAAATAATTTGGATTGTCAAAGCTCATATAATTAACAAATTTTAGACCATGATAACAATAATTTGCTTTGTCAAGGTTAAAAAGTATTTGTGACTTTACTAAGTATCACAATTCCACAATACTGTGAAATATGTGAAATATATGTAATCACCTATCTCGATTTTTTCAAAACGTGTGAGAAGGGAAGGGTTATGAAGGATGAGTGATAATGTTGTCAGACACCTTGTATTCATGTACTGTTTTGTAGGATGGGAACTTCTTTGTAAAACTACTTATAGATAATAATAATAAAAACTGTGTAAAAATAAATAAACATTAGGTTGACGATAAAATAAGTTCAAATATAAAATAAGAAATTAAATCCAGTTGGAAGGAAAATTTCTTTGGGGAGAGTAATGTAGTGTATTCTATAGCAAGTCTCACTTCAGCATTAAATTCAAAAGCTAGACCTCAAGTAAATGAAATAAACTAAGAAATTGAGTTGAAAAAAGAAAAAAAAGAAACTCCACCCACTCTTCCTAGCCTGGACAGCTGGTGTGTGTAAAACTGCATCATACTCCTGAATTGGAACTGAAGTAGCAAGGACCTTACTTGGTCGTGCTAACTTCACTGTTGCCTATTATATTAGCACGAAAAACAGCATTAGATACATCAGTCTCTAGTGAAATAGGCAGTGGACCCATATAAAGAGAAGGCTACAAGATGGACTGTGCAGACACTCCGAGGGTCCCTTAAGGATAAGACTTACTAAGTGTTAATTAGTAATAACTAGTGTGTTTTTATAATTTACTTGTTTAAAATTAAATTTACATTTTAAGCCTGTTCAGTGGGTGGAGAGATGGGAATTTTTAGGATTTGGTAAGAAGGAATCAAGGATTTGATTTGACATGAAAACCAGTAGGGGATGTATAAAGCAGCAAAGCCTTAATAATCAGCATGACCCACTAATCAATGTGGCCCCATGTCCTGGCCCACAGGAGTGCATGGGTCATGGCACAAACGGGGACAGGGCATGCTGCTGGAGGGGGTAGGATGTCATTCTCAAATGAGCTGTGAAGAAGTTACTGAGGAATGTGCAGTTCATGAAGTGATGGTTGAAAACTGTTAGGCAAGAGACCCACTGGGTCTGAGAGGGGTTCAACCTATATATAGGCTGCATGGTCAGCGCAATGGAATTGGAGAAAATCAAGTGAAGACCTTGAAGGAAGGAGGTGGTGAGATAGCAGGAGGGGAAAGACTTGGGAAGAGAGGAATTTGAGGGAGTGCAGGAGGAGAAGGATGCCAATTGGCCACCAGGCCAGAGAAGTGTAGGCCTGTGGATAGTGGAGAGGCCTAAAGAGAAGAAGGAAGTGATGGAAGGGAAAAAGAGAAATGAAGGACATGTCTATAAAGAAGGAGGGAGTAAGAGAAAAAGGAAAAAGCCTTACCTATTGAAGTGTGGAGTTTCGAGATGATAATGTGGGGGGTTGGTGGTTTGCACACTAATTAACTATGTGCAGGGTTGCCCACTGGAGGTCTGAGATTTGGTGTTTGGGGCTGGCTTGTCAATGTGTGTACAGCCCAGGACAAGGTAAATGCAGGCCCATTACTAGCATAAATAAAGTTATCCTCAATGTGCCTTATTAGATTGTCTTGTGTTTTGTGCAACATAAGTATACGAGTTTACAAGTTAATAGTGTCAAAGGCCATGAATTTTGTAAAATGTTATAAGGTCATAATAGGTTTGCAATACCCAATGGGACAATGATATCACAATGGCAATATGATGTCACAATATCAAGCCATAATAATATTTTGATGTCATAATTAGTTGGTGATGCCATAATGGTGGTGAGGTCACAATAGGTTTATGATGTCACAATGGATTGATGATGTCACAATGACATGCTAGACTTCAATTTTCCTTTAACAAATGTGAATATAAATCCAGAATGGGATTGTGAGATCTACAAAGTTATGCATTATCCCAAACGTTATGAACTCCCAACAAGTATGTAATGTCACAATGGATTACAATGTGCATGATATCTGACAAAGTGATGACATAATTTTCATGATATCAGAGTGCATTTCTAATATCACATGTCATACCTGAAATAAGTAAAAAACAGATTATCAGATCAAAAAGAGTTTATGTATCACAAGGGCATCATGTCAAATTTATGAGGAGAGGACTGGTTAATGATGTCACACTGGTGATTCTGATTCGAAGGGTTTGTAATATAACAATGGTATAACTGATCTCAATTGTTAGACCACAATGAATACATAGGTAAACTAATGAATTTTTTTGTCACAAAGGCCATATGCTGTTTCAAAGATGCTAAGAGGTCATAACTGATTAAAACGTCACAATGTTATGGTGATGTCACAATGGCAATGTGATGATGCAATAGGTTTGTGATATCACTGGGGTCATGAGGTCACCCATGGAATAGGGATGTCATTATGAGTTTGTAATATTACAATCACATGTCTGATATCAATTGCTACTAGTTTACAATGAGGAAAAGAGTTCAAGGAAGGAGATAGAAGTCCTAAAACCCATGAGTTTTCTAACATGTGATGTCATAATAGGTGTGTGAAAACAGAATGGTAGAGTAATATCACAATGTCAATATGATGTCACAATATCATGTCATAATAAAGTGTTAAGGGAGTTCTGAGGAAGATGGTGGAGGAGAAGCTGGAAACTAAAAAGCTTTCTCATAGATAGCAGTTTTAGTGTTCCAGTGAACAGTCCTAGGGTAGAGAATCACACCAAATGTGCCATCACAGTACAGAGAGTGTGTCCAGAAAGGGAAAATCCAGTCATGGAGACAGATCTGAGCACTTGCTAGTAGCCGTGGCTGCTGTGGCTGCAGCAGCAGCAGCAGCGGCCATAGCCATCATCCCTACAACAGAGAGATCCCAGGACAAAGGTGCCAGACACAGCGGACAGGGGATTCTACTCAACACCAGCAAGAACTGAGAAGGAGCAGATACCTTCATCCTTCAGATTGCAGACCAGAGAGTGCCCAGGAACTAAGATACTGACAGGAGTAGAACCCTGAAATCCTCACTCCTTCTCAGGGAGCAGAGGTGGGAATGCCAGCCCTCTCCCCTTCCACCACTGGAAATCTCCATCTTTGATATTGACAAAGGCCTGGCTGAGCAGGTAGCTACAACTCAGCCCTTTGAAGAAAACAAAAGAGTCATTTTGCAAATCACAGGAACTAGAAGGGACCTGCCAGGCTCAGTTCCACCCAGGGGAAAGTCACCCCGCCCAGGCAGAGAGAGCTCTGTCCTCAGAGAAGTGACTTTCTTCACCGTGTAAACAGAGGCAGAGTCTGTCCCTCCCTACAGAAGCCTAGACAAACAATTGAAATTCAGTAAACATAAATCCTGAGAATGACTCAAAGCTGGACTCTGTGTCTCAGGAGCTAGCCCCTCAGGGAAAAGCTACTGTTTGTTGAAAGGCCTCAAATCTACACAGAACCTAGCCTCATCACAGCTTCTCCAAACTAGAGGAAATTGCCATTTCCCTCTTTTTCGATACTCAAAGCAGATCTCCCTCCCATTGAACTAGCCTGGGAGGAGGAACACAAAATCCTGCCTAACACAGAGAATTTTCTGCCCAAACAAACTGACTTAAGAAACCAATCAAGCTATAGGAAAACCAAACACCACAAACAGACCAGAGACTCGATGAAGAGACTGGTTATGGACACAGGGGAGATACAGGTTCTTCCCATTCCCCGCCCCCCTAAAAAAAACTCAAAAAACCAAAGACCTCTTTTATGATTTTTTTAAATTTTCATTTTTAAAGTGTTTTCTGTAAATATTTTTCTCATAATTTTTTTTTTGGTGTATGTGTGTGTGTTTAATATCTTTTGACCTTTTGGTCCTTTTTATTGTTTTCATATTTTCTCTTTCTTTTTTGCATGACTTAATTGCTGTTCCGCTCATCCCCAGATATATGCCTGTTGTCAATTATTACACCTTATCCCCCATTTTGTACATAATTAATACAGAAATTTATTACTCAATTCACAACCTCTTAGGCTTAAATTCTTTACGAGCAGTCTTATCTCTTTATACCTACATAATTTTCTAGTAACCAATATAAAAAATTATTTTTTAATTTTTCATGTCTCCTTCTCTCCTCCCCTCTTCTCGTCCTATTCTTTTCTTCTCTCAATATCATTTCTTTAAAGTTACATAAATTGTGTTTCACTTCTTAAACTTGAATTTTTGTTTTCCCATTTTTCTTTAAAATATCTCTCCTATAATTCTGCCCAATCCATTTCCCTCTCAGACATCAGGACTTGGTTCAATTTACTCTCCTTTAATCTGTCCACATCCCTCTAGTCCTATTTTTCCACACATTTCTACCTAAAGCTAATAATTTCTGGTTTGCCAAATCCTTCTTTGCTGTTTGTAACCCATTAATCCATGGTTGTTTGATGTTGAATAGATTGTATCTGTTGAACTATATTGTATTTGAAGCCATTTTGATTGTGCGACTACAGGACTCTGGTTGATGCTTACCTTAAAATAATATTCTAGCACAAAATTGGTGTTACTTTCATACCAAATTGGCACAATAAGCTGGAAGAACACAAGAAAAATGGCAAGTCCAGGTGTCTGAACTCCCACTCATGATAATCAGGTGACAGAACAGTTAATGAATAATTCAGAGGAGAGTTATCAAAAGCTCTACAAACACTGCTGGTAAACATGGTGAATGAAATAATTGAAAACTTGCAAAGGACTCAGTGTGAGTATGATAGAGAGCGAGAGGAGGCAAACAAAAATTGATACAGGAATCTTGTGAGCATTAGGGAGCTACTTAAAGATTAAAACAGGAATTGCATAAGCCGGTTGAGAACAGTTAAAGAGAAATACAGGGATAACATGAGAAGGCTGAAAACAGTCATAGAGAATTACAGGAATTGTGTGAATGTGAGGAAACTTATCAAAGTGTAATACAGGAATTGAGAGAGTGGGATGAGATTAGACGAAGATCAATCAGGCATTCATGGAATTCATAAACAGACAGCTGAAACAATTCAGAGAGACCACAAAAGGAATGATGAATGGAGCCCAACAGAAGGAATGGGAGTCCAAGGAAACAATAACCAATCAACTAAGTGATTTGAGAATAAACACTGAACATCAAATTAAGCAAGTAAAGTTCAAACAATATCTAAAACAAATCTCCAACAAAGAATTTGAAGCCATCAAAGCAAACCAATTAGAAGGAAAAGAAATAAAAAACAAAGTAGAAAGATTGACAGTAAGTTAGACCATGCAGAATATCGAATCTCGGGGATTGAAGAGAGCCTGGATATTATAGAGAAAGAACATACAATTATCCAAGACAAATCCTAGAAATATGATCTATTCAACACTTGGGAGACACCATCAGAAGGCGAATGTGAGGATACTGGGTGTAGAGGAGCACCTAGAGACAGACGTTAATGGTCTAGGAAATTTATTTAACAGAATCCTAGCAGAGAACTTCCCAAACATGCAAAAATATTGGCCTATTCAGATACAAGAAGCTTTTAGAACCCCATGTAGACCAGACCAAAATAGAACATCCCACCGTCATATTGTAATCTGCACAGGATCAATTCAGACCAAGGAAAGGATCCTTAAAGCCGTCAAGGAGAACAGATCAGTCGCCTCTAAAAGGAAAACAATTAGAATAATCTCAGATTTCTCAGCAGAGATGAATAAAGCAAGAGCTTGGCATGATGTATGCCATGCCCTAAGGATAGTAAGTATCAGCCAAGAATACCGTTCCCAGCTAAACCCTCCTTCATAACCGAAGGTCAAATAAAAAGAGTCCATTGCAAAGAAAAATTGAAACAATAAATCTCCACCAAACCAGCTGTACAAAAGATACTTAAAGGTGTCCTACTCATAGAAAATGAACAAGACCACAGTAAAGGGTGAGAAACTGCATTCAAGGGAATAAAATTAGAACTCAACACCAAAAGCCACAAATGAAGTCCTGAAACACATGGAGGTTGAACAACACACTGTTGAATCACAAATGGGTCATGGAAGAAATTAGAAAGGAAATACAAATGTTCATGATATTCAACAAAAATAAACACACAAATTACCAGCTCCTCTGGGACACAGCAAAGGCAGTACAGAGAGCTGTGATTTCCTACATCAATAAATTAGAGAGATCTGAAACCAACAATTTAATAAGACATCTGAACCTCCTTAAAAAAGAGCAGCAAAGATAAACCCCAATCCAAGAAATGGAAAGAAATAATTAAAATTAAATCAGAATTAAATGAATTAGAATCCAAAAACACCATATAAAGAATCAACAAAACAAAGAATTGGTTCTTCAAAAAAATTTAACAAAATTGATAGACGCTTAGCAATTCTTACCAAAGAAGACAAGACACCCAAATAAGCTCAAAGATGAGAATGGAAACATCACCACAGAAACAACCAAGATTCAGAACACTGTAAGGGAATACTTCTCAAACCATTATGCTAATAAGTTTGAGAACCTGGCAGAAATGGACATTTTCCTAGCTAATATCGACTTGCAGAAACTCAACAAAGATGAGATAAATCAAGTAACATGACCATAAGAAGCATAGAAATAGAAAGAGCAGTAAGAAACCTCCCATCTAAGAAAAGCCCAGGACCAGATGGATTTAAAAAGGAATATTACAAGGCCTTCAAACCAGAGCTCACACGAATACACCAAAAACTCTTCAATGAAATTGACAGAGAAAGTTCGCTACAGAAATCTTTCTATTAAGCCATCATAATCCTCATCCCAAAGCGAGGCAGGGACTCATCAAAGAAAGAGAACTATAAACCCATTTCTTTGATGAACATTGATGTAAAACACCTCAACAAAATTTTGGCCAATAGACATCAACATTTCATCCAAAAACTCACACACAACGATCAATCAGTATTTATTTCCGTGATGAAAAGTTGATTCAATATATGCAAATCAATTAATGTAACTCATCACATCAACAAGAGCAAGGGTGAGAACCACATTGTTATCTCAATAGATGCAGTGAAAGCATTCGACAAGATCCAACACCCCTTTATAATGAAGGCTCTGGGAAAACTATGAATCCAGGGAACATTCCTCAATACAATAAAGGCTTTATATGACAAACCTACAGCCAGCATTATACTTAATGGTGAAAAACTAAAGCCATTTTCTCTTAGGAAGGAGACAAAGATGTCCACTCTGCCTGCTTCTCTTCAATCTAGTATTAGAATGACTATCTACATCAATAAGAAATGATACACATAAAAAAGGGATCCAAATAGGGAAAGATGAAGTAAAATTCTCCCTCTTTGAGATGACATGATCTTGTATTTAAAAAATCCCATGGACCCATTCAGAAATTACTCATGATGATTCAAAACTTTGGCAAATTAGCAGGGTATAAAATTAACTCTCAGAAATCAATGACTTTTTTGTATGCCAACAATGAGAAAAGCGTGGCTGAAATTAGGAAAGCAACTCCATTCATAATACTCCACAAAAAATAAAATACCTAGGAATTAACTTAATCAAAGAAGTGAAGGATCTTTATGATGAAAACTTTAAAAGGAAATCAAATCAGAACTTAGAAAGTGGTAAAAAAAAAAAAAAAAAAAACTCCCATGCTCCTGGATTAGAAAGATCAACATCATGAAAACGGTAATACTTCCCAAGGCTATCTACAAATTCAATGTGATACCTATCAATCTTCCAAACTCATTCTTCAAGGAAATAGAAGAAGCAATCCAAAAATTCATATGGAACAATAAAAGATCCCGAATAGCAAAAACAATCCTCAACAGAAACAACAGTGCTGAAGGAATATCAATACCAAATTTCAAACTGTACTACAAAACCATAGTAATCAAAACAGCTTGGTACTTGCACAAAAACAGATCTCAGGATCAATGGAATAGAATTGAACACCCAGAAAATGAACACACAGATCTATAGTCACCTAATCTTGAAGAAAGGAGCTAAAAAATAGAATGGAAGAAAGCCTCTTTAGTAAATTGTGTTTGCAAAGTTGGTTAATCACTTGTAGAAAACTAAAGCTACATCCTTATATATCACCCTGCACCAGAATCAATTCCAAATGAATCAAAGACCTCGGAGTCAAAGCAGACACTCTAAAAACATTACAGTACAAAATAGGAGATACTCTAGATATCCTTGGAACAGGACTAAATTTTCTTAATAGATACCCATAAACACAACAAATCAAAGAAAGGTTGGACAAATGGGATTGCATGAAATTGCATAGCTTCTGGAAGGCAAAGGACAAAGCTCTCAAGATCAATAGAAAGCCCATGGATTAGGAGAAGATCTTCACTAGCCATAAAAGGGACAAGGGTCTCATATCTATAATATTCCTGGAACTCAAAAAATTAAATCCCCCAACTACAAATCCTCAAAGAAACCACTGCCCAATAAATAAGTGGGCTAAAGACTTACAGAGAATCTTCTCCGAAGAGGAAAGTATGATCGCCAATAGACACATGAAGAAATGCTCAGCCCCCATAGCCATAAAAGAAATGCAAATCTAAACAACACTGATATACAACATCACTCTAGTTAGAATGGCTATAATCAAGAACTCTAATAATAACAGATCCTGAACGGGATGTTGGTGAGATTGTAAACTTGTTCAACCACTTTGGAAAGTAGTATGGAGGTTCCTCAAAAGACTCTACATAGAGCTCCTTGATGACCCAGCAATCCCACTTTTGACATTTACCCAAGTGATCACAAACAAGAACCATACTAAAACTACCAGCAAAACTATGTTCATTGCAACATTATTTACCATAGCTAAGATATGGAACAAACCCAGATGCCCCTCAGTAGATGAATGGATCAAGAAAATATGGTATATATACACAATGAAATTCTATGCCTCCATCAGAAAGAATGACATTTCCCCATTTGTTAGGAAATGGAAAGACTTGGAAAAAATTAAGTGAAGTAAACCAGACCCAAAGAAATATAGGTCCTATAGTTTCCCTTATTTGTGATAACTAGTATATGTCTGAGTCAAGCAGAAAAGGTCAGATAAGTTGGTGTTAGGGAAATGAACCCTAAGATATATATTCAAATGTTTTTTTTTTCTTTCATGAGATTGTTTTTTAACACATTTATAAGATGATTTCTCTGTTGCTTTTTATGTCCCTCCTCACTGTATTACCCTGCTTTCACAGCATTTGATGTCTGTATAATTTGTGGAGGGGAAGGGAAAAAACAAATCGTTTAAATAGGGATACAGGTGGACCCATTTCAACAATGAGATGTAAAAGTCGTTATGTCGAAAATGAACTTTACAAATTTGGTGGGGGGAGGATGATGGGGGTGCGGGAGGAGGATGGGAAGGGATGGGAAGGGGAAACAAAGGAGGAGGCTACAATGTTTGATAAGAAATGCACTCATTATTTGCTCATGTAATTGTAACCCCTCTGTATAGTACTTTTCACAATTAAAAAGATAAATCAGTCATACTGATTCTGTATTTATTGTAAATGTTGATTTTTTCATTAATTATTTCCTTTAGTTTGCTATTTTTAAAACATTGTGTTAAATGATGTATAACTTGGTAACTAATTTTGGATGCCTCCTTAAATTTTGTTCTGAATGTAATGTCTCACTTCCGTTCCTAACCCGTGAAATGATGTTGATTACAAAATAATTCTAATAGCCACTGTTTATAATACACAAGCATGACACCAAAAGCATTGGTTAACATTTGGATATCAGGGTCTCATGACTGATGAGGCCTATCTGCATGAGTATCATTGTACCTAGATACCTCAGCCTAAATTCAGCCACTGTTTAAAAATGTTTATATCTTTGTCACCCATCAGAGATTAAGTCTGAATATAAAGCCTAAGGAAAATGATAAAGTAAGAATTTAGCTTTTCTGGATATAAAATAACAATATGCATCATAGAGCAACTCACTGGTTTAAAGTCAACCTATTTCTCCAAAACATTCTAAGTATTTCCTTAAAATGTGTATTATTCTCTTGAAAGGAATGGGGAATGTGAGAAGAGGACTAACCAAGCATTGCCTTCAAATATACGTAATTTGGATGTACCTCTACAATTCGCTTTAAGCATTACTGATAAAATATGTTTAAATAATTGATTTTCTGGTCAGATATAATATATCCTAGTTTCATATACTAAACTACATTCAGAAAATGGTATATACCGATTAACTAAAGAAAGTCCTGGAAGAAAAAATGGCATCTCTATACTATGTGATGCCCAATTCTTAGGTATTTCATCCTGCCTCCATTTAATGAATTTGATTGTTTAAATCCTTCATAATTTAGTAATTAAAATCGATCAGTGTCCTATAATATAATTGTGTATGATTTTATCCTAGAATGATTCAAGGAGTGCCCATTCAATCAGGACAAACATCACATTCCATTGGTATTCATATGGATAGGAATGAGTTTCTTAGGCTCTCCTGCCATTTGAACGTGGCAGGATCAGGATTCGAAATGTGAGCTCCAGCTCCCACTACTTAAACCTGAGAATAGGGAACTCACCTGTCTGTCCAAGAACATCAGCAAGAGCAGTGATAAGGCAGGCACAAGTGTCTCTCAGCATTCCTCCTTGACACTTATAAGGCTGTGATAGGAGGATCATGGTCAATGTCACCCTAGGCGGAAATGTCCTTGAGCCCATTTTCCTACTTCAGTGCCAACAAAACAGAAGTTGGGGCGTATGGCTCCAGTTGTAGGAGGCTAGCCTTAAGCAAAAGCAGCTCATCGACTGTGCCCAGATCCTTAGTTCAAGATCTGGAACTGGCAACAAACAGATATACAGAACAATCTGTGCAGCCATCCAGGTAAAGCAGGTGACCCTCAGCAGCCTTTATTTACATTTTATGCTGAGGCCAATGCAGGAACAAGCACAAACCAGGCAGGGAAAGAGAAGATGAGGTTTCTTAGAAGTAATCAATATTCAGAAAATTAAACTTTGGAACATAAAATGGTAGCATAAAAACTACCATTAAAAAAAGATGAAGGGGATGGGAATGTGGATTACTGAGAGTCATTTCCTTCCATGCAAGAAGACCTGGGTTCGATTCCTCAGTAGCACATACACAGAAAAAGCCAGAATTAGTTCTGTGGCTCAAGTAGTAGAGAGCTACAGACAGTGCCAAGGCCTTGTGTTCAACCCAAGAACTGGCAAAGAGATAGCTAGGTATATAGGTACGTAGGTAGGTAGGTAGATACATAGATACATAGATAGATACATAGAAAGATGAGAGATGAATCTGGTTTTGGATGTCAGGAGGAAAGAAGGGCTTTCCTAACTGTTTTCTACCTTCAAATACAATGTTACCCTGGAGTTCTTCCTGCTAACAAGGCTAGGGCTCAGATCCTGAGAACTTCATTTGAACCCAGGATGGGTCAATAATGTTTCTTTCCTGCTTCTATACCTGGAGAACTCTAAGAACATTTAGAGTGCAAGTACTTATCACCAACGGAAACACAGGAAACTCTTGAACTTCTGACATTTCAGCAGTGGAAGCCTGAGTGTCATAGACATTCCTGCCCTGGCTGGCTTCACCCTGTGATCCTGAGACCTCAGCTAGGATGACAGGTGTGAGGTACTGGTGCTCCGCTAGGTTCAGAACTGTAATGACATTGACAATACAAGTCAAGGCTCATCATAAAGGGTTTGGGGAGCATATTAAGCCTTTCAACAATGGACCTTTCAGAACCCTGTAGGACACAATGTTGTAATTCTAGAGTCTGAGAGACTGGGCATATGGATGTGCTACACTTGAACTTGGAGCTCTGACTCCAATTCAGGTGTACATCAGCGTTCATTTCCAGAGAATGTTCTCCTAATCAGCAAATAGGAAAAGTAATTTGATTGACCCTCACTTTTTTCCAGTTGTCTGTCTAGAACTCAAACCTGGGCACTGTCACTGAGCCCTTCAGTTCAAGGTGAACACTCTACCACTTGAGTCATAGTGCCACATGTGGTCTTTTTGTGGTTCATTGAAGATAAGAGTCTAACAGGCTTTCCTTGCCTAGGCTGTATTTGAACTGTGGTCTTCAGATCTCAGTCTCCTGAGAAGCTAGGTATACAGTTGTGAGCCACTGGCATCTGGCCAATTGTTTCTACTCTCCTGGGGCTTGATCTTAGGGTATGGGTACTGTCTCTGAGCTTCTTTTTCTCAAGGCTAGCGCTCTACCACTTGAACCACTCCACAGCTTCTAGGTTTTTCTGAGTATGTGGCACTGAGGATTCAAATCCTGGCATTCATGCATGCTGAGCAAGCTCTATACCACTAAGCCACATTCCCAGCCCCACCCTTAAAATTTTATCCCACAACTTGCCTATCCTCAAGAAAAGGCTTCTGAGTGTAAATCATCTAAAGAAATCCCTTAGGAAGTTGTCAAAAGATAACTAAGACAAAGCTCACACTTGGGAGAGACTCTAAAGGTGATGACTGTGACTAATGCCTCCATTTAATTATGTATCATGTTTCAACACTTAATAAAGTATTAATGAAAAACAAGTCAATGACCTAATTTTTTTGTATAATTTTCTAATAGATGTGAAAAACATAATAAATATTATGTGTATAATAATATTAAATACAATAAACTATAAAATGTATAAAATAAAATAAATACAAAATCAATTAAAATCATAATATGTAATAAACATACACATGTAAATATATAATATATTACACATATATAGAAATATTTTTTTATTGCAGGTCCTTCATTCAGAACTCTAACCTGAATTTCTTTTCCTCCAGGGCAGTGAGTTTTTCGTTCACCCATGGTGCAAAAGAGTTACCTGGAATGTGAGATCAAATCCCAGCAATGATGGAAATACTGCCCCCAGTTCCAAGACAGTGACTAAATTTTTAAAAATCAAGCAGTTATGCTTATTCAGTTCCATACTGAACATTAAGAAAAAGCAGTGTAGAATTTTGTATATCTATTCAGACATTTTTCCCTTACCCCCAAAAGGCTTCTCTGAGCATGACTTTTTTCATTTTTTTATTGTAAAAATATTATACAGATGGGTTACAGTTAAATGAGCAAGGCACATTTCCTATTGAACATTGTTGCCTCTTCCTTTGTTTTCCCCAAAACATCCCTTCCCTCCCATCTCCACATCTACTCCCCCTGCCGATCTCAGTGACTTATTTTTTTTTATTTTTGGCTTTGCACAGGGTTTGATCTCAAGTAGTGGCAACTCTGAACTTTTCTTCACATTGCAACACATTTACCAAGACCCTGAGTTCAAATTCCAGGCTAGGAAAGAAAACTGGCACAAATTCCAAACCAGGGAGCTTTATTTTTTTATTTAGTTAAATGATTAATTAATTTTTTAATTTAATCTTTATTTTGCCAACACAGGGGTTGAATTCAGGTCGTGCAACTCTGCCTCAGCTTCGATCGCCCTAGGCTGGAGTACAGTCTCTGGACCCATAGCCGATCTTGGTATCCTAGGCCCAGAGGGCTTGCACGAAGAAAAATAAAGTAGGATACCACAAAAAGTGGTGAGCTGCAGAGGGCTGGGGTTTACATTTTTTATCTTTACACGGTGACCATCCTGGTTCTGAATGACACAGCTGCAATTGGACCTGACCAGTCATTGCTGAAGGCTGGTGGGCTATCAGGGAAACCATAGGCCTACCTGTCAACCATAGGCCATGGGTTCAAATCCCGATCCCGACACCTACCAATGGCAGGAGATCACAAGAGACTAATTCTTGTGCATAGGAATACCTATTGAAAGAGTACTTCATGCTTCAGTGTAGTCTAAAATTGGATGCAATAATCCTATCATACGGATTGATCTTAATTAATAGTTTATTGAACATGAAAAGAATAATATTCCTTCAGTGGCGGTATAATAAATGCCTAAAAATTGTTAGGAATATAGAATGTTTCATTCAATCATAGACAAACAGATCTGGTGCTACTTTCCAATATGCATTTATTTGTATACCACCATCTGCCTATCCATGTATCACTGTTTTGGCCAAAACTGGGGCTGGATCTCAGCACTTGGGAACCACCTGACAGTTTCATTGGCTAGAGGCTGCTGTGCTCACACACATCCATTCATGAATTGGGACTGCTAGGCCCTGACTTCAGATCCAAGCACTGCCAAAAATATAATCTTGCAGTAAGAAGCCGAGTATGACACATGTTTTCCTTTTCTGGGAGAGTCCTGAGTGTCAGGCATGATGGATATCATATCTACAAATCTGGATGCTGTGATAGGATGTAAACAATGTAATAAATGGTAGCGGTGTCATCAGAGTCAATAAAATAATTGCTAAATAAATGAATAAAACCAGAAATAAAATGAATAACTACACCAAACACAATACGTACTGAATATCTGTATGGAAGTATAAATACTGTGTTTAAAATGGATATGAAGAATATGTTTTCCCAGCCTGAAGCTTGAATTCAGACATAGGGAACAGGCCTGACTTTCTTGTCTTCAAGCATGGTCAGATTCCCTTCTCTCACAGTGCTGCATATTTACCTAGACCTTGAGTTCAAATACCAGGCCTGGCAGAAAAAATGGCACGAATTGCAAACCAGGAGGCTAATTTTTTAATGGCGGGTTATTGTGGAAGCATTGTCCTGCATGACAATATAGGTTGTGAGCCTTGGAGAAGCAAAAGTTGAGGAGGTGACACCTCCAGAAATTGAGAATCGCAGAGGATGGAGACATTCCCCAGACCTAGAGGGATGTGGCTCTGCGAGCACTCAGAGGCTGAAATCCACAGGGGGAAACGCCTGCTGCAGGAGTGGTGACCCCTTTGCAGGGATCACCACACAGCAGCTCAGTGGCAGACAGAGCTGGAACCACAGGCCTCCTGCCCCATGAGCTGACACCAGAGCAGGCGTGGGGATGGGAAATGGGACAGGGGGCATCCGAGAACAAAATCTGCTTCATCCATGACCTGCATGATGACGTGGACTTCCATAGTCCAGCAGATGAGCACCACCATCGATGCAGCCAGCTGTTGGCACACATCTGCACTGTCTTGGAGTCCCTCATGGCGTGTAAAGAGCAGATGTTCATCCTGGATGAACTGTGTCTGGAGAAAGCCAAGCGTGTGTGCTGGCTCTCCCAGGAGAAGATGGAGAAAAGAGAGCTGGGGGAGCTGCTGTCTCTTCTTGCAGGGGAAGGAGCAGATAGAAGGCTCCAGATGCCGGCACAGGATGAGCCCCCAGAACTGCAGCTGCTTCAGATGCCTCAGGCTCTGGGGTGGGCAAAATGAGGGAGGAGCAGAAAGGTTTTGAAGAATTGCAACTTCAAGACAGCTTGGAAACTGCCAGAGGAGTGGTCTGGGTTCCCGACCCTATAGATGACTCCCCTTTGGAGCACATCCTGCAGCAGATGCCCCACATCCAGAGCCACCTACTGCTGGTAGGCTTGGTCAAGGAGCGCTCCCTTTCTTTCTTCTATAGACTGATGTGGATGATGACTCTCTATTTGACATATTGATTCTCAAAAGCCACGTCAGCCACCAGAAATAAGTGGCCAGGTAGCCTTCTCTCAGGCCTCCATCTGCCGTGTGATGGGAAGGGTAAACTGAAGGTCAGTTAGGGCAGAAGCTACCGGGAAGCGGCCCGAATTCAAGGGACATCTAATAGCCCATTGGTGGCCAGGGAAGAGACCTATGTTATGCTTATCTCAAACAATAAATTGTTTTCAAAGGAAAGAAAAACCTCCAACAAAGATTTGTTCTTCAAGGCCACTGGCTTGAACTCAGGGCCTGGCCCCTGTCCCTGAGCTCTTTTTGGTTAAGGCTGGCATTCTACCAGTTGAGTGTTTTCTGATAGTTCATCGAAGATAAGAGTCTCACACACTTTCCTACCCAAGCTGGCTTGGCACCATGATCCTCCAGATCGCAGCTTCCTGAGTATCTAGGATGACAGGTATGAGCCCCCAGTGCCCAGCTTGTGATGACTTTTGAAGGCATTTTGTCAAGTCTGTAAAAGGAGTCGCAAAGGGCCTGGATAGACCATGACCCAATCAAGGAGCTGGGATGGGAGAAGGCTCACCTTCTAGCCATTCTGTTCTCCAAAATTAAAGATGCCAGTTGGTGTTGTATGCATCAAATACCTAGGCCAACAGCTATCAGGCTTAGTGGGGAATAGGTAGAGAATACCCAAAGATTGCAGTGTAGAAATCTCTGATTTTGCATGCATGTGGTGTGTGTGTGTGTGTGTGTGTGTGTGTGTGTGTGTGTGTGTGTGTGTGTGTGTGAACTCAGGGCCTAGGCTCTATCCCTGAGTTTTCTTGGTCAAGCCTAGTACTCTGCCACTTGAGCCACAGTCCCACTTGTTTTATGATGGTTAATTGTAGGTAGGAGTCTCATGCACTTTCTTGTCCAAGCTGGCTTGGATCAAGAGTAAACACAACTCACAGGTACAATCCCCATGGTGGGCAACTCCTGCCCCCTGCTGGCCAGACGTGGAACATGAGAGGCCGTGCCATTTTCCTCTAGATTTCAATTGGGGGAAGTGACCAGGGCCAAGCTGACTTTTGCTCACCATGGGTGCTGATGCCAGAGCAGGTCTGTTCCACCCTAGGCCAAGAGAGTGCCAGGAGTCCCGGATCCCAGGGGCACAAGGAAGGGAGAGGCCAGCTCCAGGCTGAGCTAAGAGTCTTTGCCCACAGACACCCCAACTTGGCCTTCCTGATCACCATAAGATCTGACAAAGAACAACCCCCAAAAAACAAAATTGGAGCTATGGGTCAAAGTGCTAGAGCTCTAGCATTGAACCAAAGAGATCAGGGACAGAGCCCCCAAGCTTTGAGTTCAAGACCCCCAGCTGACCCTGCCCCATAAAACACAGGTTGGCTAAAGTAAACTTGTAGGATTTGTGAAGTGTTTCTGAAGAATGGTTATACTAAAGAAAGCACTCTAATTCTAATGACAGCTGAAATTGTGACATACAGCTATGTGCTGAGTCCTTCACAGGGTGCTGTTTGCTGGGGCCTTCCCACATGGAGTTTTGTGCTGAGTCCTCAAAAAGGTGCTGTTTTCTGAGTCATCCCAAAGGGTGCTATGTGCTGAGTCCCTGAGAAGAGTGGGCCATGCTGGGTTTTTAAAAGGGTACTGTGTGATGAGTCCCTTACACAACGTACTATATGCTGAGTCCTTCAAAAGTTGCGGTGTGCTAATTCACCCCAAAGGGTCCTGCTATGTGCTGAGCCTTTGAGAAGTGAGGGAGGAGGTGAATTTTTCAAGTGCTTTGTGCCAAGACCTTAAAATAGGGTGCTCTGTACTGTCCTGCAAATGGTGCGATGGGCTGAATCCTTTGACAGTGTGGTATGTACTGAGTCCTTCCACTCTGTGGTATGTGCTGAGTCTTTCAAAATTGTGCTATCTGCTTAGTTTTTGAAGGGTGCTATGCACTGAGTGCTTTACACAGAGTGCAATGTACTCAGTCTTTCAAAGGGGGCTGTGTGTGTCTTAACACAGGATGCTATGTACTGAGTCCCTGGGAAACAGTGCTGTGCGCTTGAGTTTTTCAAAGCATGCCATGTGCTGAGTCCTTTACACTGTGGGCTATGGACTCCCTCTTTCAAAGGATGCTGTGTGCTGAGTGCTCTACACAGTGTACTGTATACTGAGTCATTCAAAGGGAGCTGTGTACTGGGTCCTTTACACAGGGTGCTTTGGGCTGTTTTTTGAAGTGTGTTGTGTGCTGAGCCATCTCAAAGGGTGCTACGTTCTGAGTCCTTGAGAGGAAATTATCCCCAACAAGCACACACACACAAACACACACGTACACACACACACACACACACACACACACACACACACACACACACGCACACAAGGGTCACTGTACACCTGCTTGGTGTGTAGAGTGGAGGGGGAAGGAGGAGAGTCTCCTCCCGTGGTGGGTCTGAGGGGAGATTCGATCACCTGGGCAGGTACTGGGGTTAGGGGGGAGTGATGAGCTGAGGTGAGGCTACAATTGCGTGGCCTGGAAGCCTTAGGGCCCAGTCAGGGCTGGGCTTGCAGCAGAGGTGGGGGCGGGGGCAAAGGGGAAGGGAGCATGGCAAGGGGAGGAGGGGTAGGACCCAGGGCACACTGTGTTCGCAGCAGGGGGCGGGTGCACTCCGTGGGGACAAGGCAGCCCAGGAGAGGAGTGAGAGCAGAGAGAGAGAGAGAGCAGATCAAAGAGTGAGCACACACACAAAGGCAAGCAGCTTTATAGGCTGGCAACCTCCCAAATCTTAGCGCATGTCCTTTCGGGGAGCACAGAGCATGTGGAGCTTATGCAGCAGGACATTGCCACAGGCAGCTACTCGGAGGTGTGGTGGCCATGGCAGGCCTGAGTCTGAGGTCCCTGCACAGGGAGTATGGCAGTGGAGGTGGCTGAGGTGGGGGCAGTGTTGGCTGATGAGGAGGAGCAGAGGCCATGTGCAGCCCCTACATGCCCCGCAGACGTGAGCCTGCCCACTTCCTGCAGCATCGCGTTTCAAACATGGTGTTTTTGGCTCAGACCCATGGTGCCTCTTGAAGTCGCCCAGCAGAGATGGCACGCCCTGGTTTGCTTGCAGCCCCTAGCAGGTCTCGGATCCCAGTCCTCATACTCTGGGCCTGCATGCCTCTGGAGCCTCTGCCTACAGCTTCTCCCAGTAGCACACATGAGTGGCTGCCCCATGGGCCTGCACCCTAGGAACCCTCCTGCCAAAAGACCCTCTCCTGCTGACATGGACCCGCCCTTCCTGCCTCCCCTCTCCTGTCCTGCTATTGTGTGCCCCATGCCCCACAGCCTGTCATGTCCCTGCCACAAATGTACCCCAGGGTTGGAGAGTGGGAGTGGGTGTTGACCCCGGGATCCCACCCCCACACTAGTAAACGGTGTACCAGGAAATGGAGTGATGCAGGAATGGGTGAGGAGGGGTCGCCACAGAGCTCGTGGCCTGGAACAGTGGGAGCCACACAGCTGTGCATCTGCACCCTTCCGCTCCCTGTTGGGAACCTGGTGGCTTTAGTCAGAGGTGGGAAGCAGCACCTCCACACCTGCCTTCTTGGGTCTTTTGCTTTTTGCTGGGGGTGGTGGGTGTTGGATGCAAAAGATAGGCCCTCCTTGCTGTGTGAGCCCTTATGTTCTGTGCTAGGTCACCCTTTCACCTGAGGAGGGTCCCAGAAAAGCCCAATAGTTATGTGAGGGCACTTGGAATCAGATAGAAGGTGAATATCTGGGAAGAACACACCCCCTCTGACACGCATATACCTGACCTGTCCCCCCGCATCAGCTGTCAACAGTTCTCACAGGGTGATCACATTTCCTAGCTCTCCCAGTATCTGCTGGCTCACATTCCATCTGCTCTCCTAGTCCTTCACAAGAATCCCCGAAGTCACCCAGAAGCATCTAGACTGGAAATAGGGAGTCTGTCCATGTATGTAGCCTTTAGGACCCCATGCATTTTGCAACACTGCCCCCACCCCAGGTCAGACACCCCTCTGGGACACTGTGACACCCCTGCTTGTTTTTAATCCTGGCTCTGAGGATCCACCTATCTCAGGACACCTTCATAGAGAATCCTGGCCTGGGATTTTGGTGAATGGTGAGTAAATGCTGGTAGTTCCCAAGGGAAAGTGTCTGGCCCTTGAGAAAGGGAGAGGCAGAGTGGTTCTGCATTATTAGAGCGGTGCTCCTTTGGGTGGGAGCCACTAGTTTGACAAGGGAATCCCTGTGCTCCAGCTTGTACCTTGTCCCAGAGGAGGAACCAACAAACTCAGGAGAGACACTGCTGGGTCTATTTGTGTGTGCATCTGTGTGTGTGTGTGTGTGTGTGTGTGTATGCATGAGAGAGAGAGAGAGGGATGGAGGAAGAGAGAGAGACAGAGAGAGAGAGGGATAGAGAGAGGAAGAGAGACAGAGAGGGAGAGAGAGAAGGAGAGAGAGATCATCGTTCTCCTTACACTTGCCTGTCTGTGCTCAGGTGAGTGATCAGTTGGCAAATTGGAGGTGCTGCATGGAGGAGTCTTCTGTCACAGGTCTGGATTTATGTGTGTATGTGTGTGTGTGTGTGTGTGTGTGTGTGTGTGTGTGTGTTCGGAGAACAGGGAGAACAATGAAAACATATTTAAGTCATTGTGTCTAAAAAGAGCAAAAGCATTTTATATGTATGCGTGTGTGTGTGTGTGTGTGTATGTATGCTTCTTTTTTCATCAATGCCAAGTATGAGTCCAGCCATAATTTTTGTTTTCTCCTTGAACGCTTCTTGGCTCCTTTTTGGAGAAATTTTCAGTAGACGTTCCTTTCCACCTACCTCTTCCCTATTTCCTCTAGCCCACAGTAGCTGCTGGGCCTGTGTGGGTCTCCCCTAGGAGGCCTGTGTGAATTGCAGACCAGAGTGGACACCTGTCCTTCTGTCTTCAGCCAGAAGGATGATGAGGCAAGTGTGAATGCAGCCGTATTCTTCTAACCAGACAGTCTGCTCTCATGTGTATACTTGGAGCTAATTCAAGGGTTGGGAATGTGCCTGCCAAATATAATTAAGGAATTAAATGCGGGGGGGGGTGAGGGAGGAGGGCAGGGGCTGTGAGGCTAGGAGGGTTTGGAGAGTGGTGAACAGTGTGACATGGCACATGGTTCACCACGACCAAGGATGAGAAGGCAAACTTACCCAGAGCATTGACTGTGTCCGTGGCAATCTGGGCAGGGTGCTCTGGACCCCCACTGGTGACATGGATTCCCTCGTGCGGCATTGTACCAGTGGTCAATCATCTCTGGGGTCCAGAAAACTCCAATCTGTGTCCCGCCTGGGCAGTTTCCAGCTGGACAGTGGTAGGCACGTGCATTCCCCCTGCGGATCCCGCTCGTTATCAGGCCATGGCAGTTAGCAAGGGCTCTCTGAATGCCAGTTTCTTTTTTTTTATTTTAATTTTTATTTTTTGTGAACACACTGTACAGAGGGGTTACAGTTACACAAGCAAGATAATGAGTACATTTCTTACCAAGCATTGCAGCCTCCTCCTTTGTTTAACCTTCACATCCCTTCCCAGCCTCCACCCGCCCCCCCCCCCCCGACACAACCTCCCCACCCATCCCGCACCAAAGTTGTAAAGTTCGTTTTCGACATGACAACTTCTACTTCTCAAAGTTGAAACGTTAAACGACTTGTTTTTCCCCATCTCCTCCACAAATTACAGATATCAAATATAGTGAAAGCAGGGGTTATACTGTGGAGGAGGGACACACAAAGCAACAAAGAAATAATCTTATAAATGAGTTAGAAACACATGCATGAAAGCAAAAAAAAACATTGAAATACATATCTAAAGGTTCATTTTCCTAACATCACATTATCTGACCTTTTCTGCTTGACTCATACATGTAGTAGATATTGCAAATAAGGGAAACCATTGGACCTATGTTTCTTTGGGCTTGGCTTACTTCACTTAATATAATTTTTTCCAAGCCTTTCCATTTCCTAACAAATGGGGAAATGTCATTCTTTTTGATGGAGACATAGAATTCCATTGTGTATATATACCCCATTTTCTTGATTCATTCATCTACTGAGGGGCATCTGGGTTGGTTCCATATCTTAGTTATGGTAAATAATGCTCCAATAAACATAGTTGTGTTGGTAGCTTTAGTGTGGTCTTGTTTGTAAACATGAGGGTAAATGCCCAAAAGTGGTATTGCTGGGTCGTAGGGGAGCTCTATGTGAAGTCTTTTGAGGAACCTCCATACTGTTTCCAAAGTGGTTGAACAAGTTTACACTCCCACCAACAATGAAGTAAGGTTCCCTTCTGTCCACATCCCCTCCAGCATCTGTTGTTGTTAGAGTTCTTGATTATAACCATTCTAACTGGGGTGAGGTGATATCTCAATGTTGTTTTGATTTGCATTTCTTTTATGGCTAGGGTTGTTGAGCATTTCTTCATGTGTCTATTGGCCATCCTTCTTTCTGCTTCAGAGAAGTTTCTCTTTAAGTCTTTAGCACACTTATTTATTGGGCATTTGTTTCTTTGAGGATTTGTTGTTGGGGGGTTTAATTTTTTGAGTTCCAAGTATATTTTAGATATGAGACCCTTGTCCATTTTAAGGCTATTGAAGATCTTCTCCCAATCTGTGGGCTTTCTATTGATCTTGCAAGATATGTCCTTTGCCATGCAGAAGCTCTGCAACTTCATGCAATCCCATTTGTCAAACCTTTCTTTGATTTGTTGTGTTTCCGGGTCTCTATTAAGAAAATTTCGGCCTGAGCCAAGGAGACCTAGGGTTTCTCCTATTCCATCCTGTAATGTTTTCAGAGTGTCTGCTTTGACTCAGAGGTCTTTGATCCATTTGGAGTTGATACTGGTGCAGGGTGATATATAAGGATCTAGCTTTAGTTTTCTACAAGTAGTTAACCAATTTTGCCAGCACCATTTACTGAAGAGGCTGTCTTTCTTCCATTCTATTATTTTAGCTCCCTTATCGAAGATTAGATGGCTATAGGTCTGTAGGTTCATTTCTGGGTTTTCAATTCTATTCCATTTGTCCTGAGGTCTGTTCTTATGCCAGTACCAAGCTGTTTTGATTACTATGGCTTTATAATAGAGTTTGAAATTTGGTATTGATATTCCTCCAGCAGTGTTCTTTGCCTTGAGGAGCGTTTTAGCTATTCTGGGTCTTTTATTATTCCATATGAATTTTTGGATTGCCTCTTCTATTTCCTTGAAGAATGAGGGTGGAATTTTGATAGGTATCGCATTAAATTTGTAGATAGCTTTGGGAAGTACTGCCATTTTCACGATGTTGATCTTTCCAATCCAGGAGCATGGGAGGTTTTGCCATTTTCTAAGTTCTGTTTTGAATTCCTTTTTCAAGATTGTAAAGTTTTAACCATAGAGGTCCTTCACTTCTTTCGTTAAGTTAATTCCTAAGTATTTTATTTTTTGAAGGGCAATTACAAATGGAGTTACTTTCCTAATTTCAGCCACACTTTTCTCATTGTTGACATACAGAAAAGCCATTGAGTTTGGGGGGTTAATTTTATACCCTGCTACGTTTCCAAAGTTTTGAATCAGCTTGAGTAATTCGGCATTGGAGTCTATGGGTTTCTTTAAATACAAGATCATATCATCTGCAAAAAAGTGAGAGTTTTTTTTCTTCTTTCCCTCTTTGGATCTCTTTTATGTTTGCATCTTTTCTTATTGCTGTAGCTAGGCATTCTAATACGAGATTGAAGAGAAGTGGAGAGAGTGGTCGTCCTTATATTGTTTGTGAGTTAAAAGGAAATGGCTTTATTTTTTCAGCATTAAGTATAATGCTGGCTGTAGGTTTGTCATATACAGCCTTTATTGTATTGAGGAATGTTCCATAGATTCTTAATTTTTCCAAAACCTTCATCATAAAGGGATGTTGGATCTTGTCGAATGCATTTTCTGCATCTATTGAAATAACCATGTAGTTCTTATCCTTGCTCCTGTTGATGTGATGAATAATATTAGTTGATTTGCGTATATTGAACCAGCTGTGCATCCCTGAAATGAATCCTGTTTGATCGTGGTGTATGATTTTTTGGATGAATTGTTGGAGTCGATTGGCCAAAATTTTGTTGAGAATTTTGCATCAATGTTAATCAAAGAAATGGGTCTATCGTTCTCTTTCTTTGATGAATCCCTGCCTGGTTTTGGGATGAGGGTTATGATGGCTTCATAGAATGTGTTCGGTAGTGAACTTTCCCTTTCAATTTCATTGAAGAGTTGGAGGAGTATTGGTGTGTGCTCTGCTTTGAAGGCCTTGTAGAATTCCACTGTAAAACCATCTGGTCCTGGACTTTTCTTAGCTGGGAGGTCTCTTATTGCTGTTTCTATTTCAATGCTTGATATGGGCCTGTTAAGATGGTTTAACTCATCTTGGTTTAGTTTTGGCATGTCAATATTTGCTAGGAAAAGGTCCATTTCTGTCAAGTTCTCAAACTTTTTAGCATAAAGTTTTGAGAAGTATTCCCTTAAAATGTTCTGAATCTTGGTTGTTTCCGTGGTGATGTTTCCACTCTCATCTCTGAGTTTATTTATTTGGGTGTGTTCTCTTCTTTTTCTGATAAGATTTGCTAAGGGTCTGTCAATTTTGTTAATTTTTTCGAAGAACCAACTTTGGTTTTGTTGATTCTTTCTGTAGTTTTTGTGGATTCTAATTCATTTAATTCTGATTTAATTTTGATTATTTCTTTCCATCTACTGGATTGGAGTTTATCTTGCTGCTCTTTTCCAAGGAGTATCAGATGTGTCATTAAATTGTTGGTTTCAGATCTCTCCAATATGTTGATGTAGGAGCTCAGAGCTATAAAATTGCCTCTGAGTACTTCCTTTGCTGTGTCCCAGATGAGCTGGTAATTTGTGTGCTCATTTTTGTTGAATAGCATGAACATTTGAATTTCCTTTCTAATCTCTTCCATGACCCACTCGTGATTCAGTAGTGTGTTGTTCAGCCTCCATGTGTTACCGGACTTTCTTTGGTGGCTTTTGGTGTTGAGTTCTAATTTTATTTCCTTGTGGTCAGAGAGAATGCAAGGTATAATTTCAATATTTCTGAATTTGGACAAGTTTGCTTTGTGGCCTAAAATGTGGTCTATTTTAGAAAATGTTCCATGTGCTGCTGAGAAAAACGTGTATTATGATATTGCTGGGTGAAATATTCGGTAGATGTCTCTTAAATCTAGTTGATTTTGCAGGTGTTTAGATCTGCGGTTTCTCTGTTGAGTTTTTGCCGAGTTGATCTATCTAGTGGGGAGAGTGGTGTGTTAAAATCCCCAATAATTAATGTCTTTGGATCTATGTGGGATTTGAGGGAAAGTAGTGTTTGTTGGATAAATTTGGGTGCTCCATTGTTTGGCGAATAGATATTTAGAATTGTAATATCCTCCTGAAGGAGGGATCCCTTAATTAGTATTTAATGACCTTCTTTATATATTCTCACGAATTTTAATTTGAAGTCTATTTTATCTGATATTAGGATTGCAGCTCCAGCTTGTTTATGGGGTCCGTTTGTTTGGTAGATTTTTCTCCAGCCTTTAACATTGAAATTGTGTTTGTTTTTATGGGCAACATGTGACTCCTGAAAGCAGCAGATAGAAGGATCTTGTTTTTAATCAAACTAGACAGTCTATGTCGCTTAATTGGAGAGTAAAGTCTGTTAATGTTAAGATATAGGACTGAGAGGTATTTGGGAGTTCCTGCCATGTTATCCACCTTCTTGGGCGTTGCAAAAACTGAGTTCTTCCTATGGTTCTTGGATTCTCAGTTTGGGTGCAGTTTCTTGGCCTTTATTGTGGTCTTGTTGGTTTTCTATATGTAGGACATCTTTAAGAATCTTTTGTAGGGCTGGTTTGGTAGAGATGTATTGTTTCAATTTTTCTTTGATATGGAAGTTTTATATTTGGCCTTCAGTTATGAAGGAGAGTTTAGATGGGTACAGTATTCTTGGTTGATAGTTGTTTGTTTTTAGGGCTGGGCATACATCATTCCAGGTTCTTCTTGCTTTGATTGTCTCTGCTGAGAAATCTGAGGTGATTCTAATTGTTTTTCCTTTATAGGTGATTAATCTTTTCTCCTTCACAGGTTTAAGGATCTTTTCCTTGGTCTGAGTTGATCCTGTGGGGATTATAATGTGACGGTGGGATGGTCTATTTGGAGTTCTAAAAGCTTCTTGTATCTGAATAGGTCCATCTTTTTGCATGTTTGGGGAGGTCTCTGCTAGGATCCTGTTAAACAAATTTCCTAGACCATTAACTTCTGTTCCAACGTGCTCCTCTACACCCATTATCCTTAGATTAGGTCTTCTGATGGTGTCTTCCAAGTGTTGGATAGATCTATCATATTTCTTGGACTTGTCTTGGATGGTTGTATGTTCTTTCTCTATAATATCCAGACTGTCTTCAATCCCTGAGATTCGGTCTTCTGCATGGTCTAACCTGCTGTCAAGACTCTCTACTTTGTTTTTTATCTCTTTTCCTTCCAATTGGTCAGCTTTGATGGTTTCAAATTCTTTGTTGAAGCTTTGTTTTAGATCTTGTATGAACTTCTTTACTTCCTTAATTTGGTGTTCAGTGTTTATTTTCAAATCACTTAGTTTATTGGTTATGGTTTCCTTGGACTCCCATTCCTTCTGTTGGGTTCCATTCAGCATTCCCTTTGTGGTCTCCCTGACTTGCTTCAACTCTTTGTTAATGGATCCCATGAATGCCTTTAGTGATCTTTCTGTATTCTCATCCTGCTCTCTCAATTCTTGTATTCCTCTTTGCTTAGCTTCCTCCTGTTCATGCCATTCCTGTAGTTCTCTTTGAGTGTTCTCAGCCTGTTCACACCATTCCTGCCTTTCTCTTTGAGTATTCTCAAGCTGCTCATGCAAATCCTGTAGCAGTTTTTGAGTAGCTTCCTCACACTCATGATATTCCTGTATAAACCTTTGGATTGCCTCCTCTCTCTTTCTCTCATTCTCATACAGAGTCCTTTGTAGGATTCCAATCTTTTCCTGCATTGACCTATTGTTTGCCTATTCTCTCTTCCTATCATGCTCATACAGAGTCTTTTGTAGGTTTTCAATCTTTTCCTGTATTGACCTTTTGTTTGCCTCCTCTCTCTTCCTATCTTGCTCATACAGGGTTCTTTGTATGTTTTCATTTATCATGTTTGTCAGCAGTGTTTGTAGAGCTATTTGGGAACTTTCCTTTGGATTATTCATTATCTGTACTGTCCCCTGATTATAATGCCATTTTTCTTGTGGTTTTCCAGCCTACTCTGCCCATTTGCGATAAAAAGAACACCAGTTTTGTGCTAGAACACTAACTTAAGGCAAGCATCAATGAAAGTCTGAATTTGCACAGTCAATAGTCTGCAGATACAATCTAGTTCAACAGATACCTCTATTCAACATCAAACAGCTATATATTAATGGACTATGAACCTCAAAGAAGAATTTGCTAAACCAGAAATTATTAGGGTTAGGGAGAGTTGTAGGTAAAATATAGGAATAGTGTGATATGGGAAGGTACAGGGAGAGTTAACTTAACTAAGTCCTAGTCTCAAAGCAGGAAATAGGTTGGATAGGATGAAAGTAGAGAGAGAGAATTCAAGAAGAAAGAGAAAGTAATAAAAAAAGAGACCAGAAAAAATACAAAAATAAAAATTAATAATATGCAGAAACCAGAACAAACTATTCAAAGAACGTGAATGCAATGAAAGAAAGGGAGGGATATAAAGGAGATGTGAAAAATTTAAAAATAAAAATACTTAAAATATTATATAGGTATAAAGAGGTAGTACTGCTATTAAGGAATTTAAGTCTCAGAGGTTTTGAATTGAGTAATAAATTTGTGGATTAAGTGTGTACTCAATATGGGATAGGGTCTAAGAGTCAACTACGGGTTTATGTGAGGATGTGCAGAACAACAATTAAGTCCCATAAAGAAGAATGAAAGAGAAAAAAAGTTGAGAAGGATAAGGAAGAAAGCAAAGAAAAGATCAGAAGTTCAGTCAAGCTAAGCAAAAAACAAAAAGAAAAAATTTTTTTTTTAAAAAGGGAAAAAAATGAAAAACACACACACGCATGTATCACTAAAATAAAGATTATAAGGGGAAAAATGTTTCTAGAAAACAATTATTTTCAAAAAATTTAAAAATTAAAATAAAGTTTTAGAAAAGAAAAAAATTTTTGTAAAAGGTATAAAAAAGAAGAAGAAGAAGAAAAAATTCTTCGATTTTTTTTGGGAGGGTTGGGAAAAATCCTGTATCTCCCTTGTGTCTGTAATCAGCCTCTGGTTGCAGTCTATGGTCTGCTTGTAGTCCTGTGGCTTTGTTGATTTCTTAAGTCAGTTTGTTTGGACAGGCAGAAAAATGCTCTGCTTTACCCAGGATTTTGCGATCCTCCTCCCAAGTTAGTTCAATGGGAGGGGGGGTCTGCTTTGATTATCACAAAAGAGGGAGATGGCTTTTTCCTCAAGTTTGGAGATGCTGTGATGAGGCTAGGTTCTGGGTAGAGTTGAGGCCTTTCAGTAAACAGTAGCTTTTCCCGGGGGCTAGTTTGTGAGAAACTCACAGAGCCCAGCCTGGAGCCACTCTCAGGGTTTCTCTTTACTGATATAGAGGCTGCTAAAGGTAGGGGCAGCCTCTGGCTCTGATTACCCAGTGAAGAAAGCCACTCCTAGGGCTGGCACCCGAACTGGGTGACTTTTCCCTGGGTGGAGCTGAGTCTGGCAGTTCATGCCGTTAAGTTCTTGTGACCTGATAAATGATGCCTTTTATTCCAAGGCCTGAGTTGGAGCTAGCAGCTCCGCCGAGCTTTGTTGGTATCCAAGATGGAGATCTCCCATACTGGGGGGGAGGGGTGGCCTTCCCTCTTCTGCTCTCTATGAAGGATTGAGGATGTCAGGCTTCTACTCACGCTGAGTCTTGGTTCCTGGGTTGTCTCTGTTCTGTGAACTGCAGGATGAAGATGGCTGCTCCTTGGTGGTGTTGAGTGGAATCCGCTTGCCTGCCGCATCTGGCTCTTTCGTCCCAGACTCTCTCTCTTTCAGGTATGGCGGTATGGCCACCGCAGCAGCGGAAGCGGCGGCCGCTGCTGGCAATAGCTCAGATCTGTCTCCTTGACTGGATTTTCCCTCTCTGGCCTAACTCTCTGTCCTGTGCTGGGACACTTGGTGTGATTCTCTGGCTTAGGACTGTTCACTGGAACTCTAAAACTGCTTTCTTTGCGAGAGCTTGCTTAGCCTCGAGCTTCTCCTCTGCCATCTTCCAGGAACTCCTCTGAATGCCAGTTTCTGTAACCTGCTGTAGTCTGTCTAGAAAGAAAAGGGGACAGCTGACTTTGGAACCTTTTGATTGGGACAAATTAAATACCATGTTTTCCAGGGTTTTATCATGAAGCTGGCAATTTCCACTAACATCTGGGATTATGGGTCAAATTTGACAGACCATTTCAGCCACCAAACAATGACATTCAAAGCACCACAGGCAGAGTTCCCTAGCCAGATGGTCTCCTGTTATGAACATCATGCCTTGACTGCCTTTCTCTGGCAGCTGTTGATTCTATTCCTGCTCTCTCTAGGGTGACCACCACAGTCGAGGACATGGGGGTGGGGCAGAGATTGTGACCTCACCATCTCCAGCTTGCCTGCTGTGAGCAGAGATTATTCCCAGCATCTGCACTGGACTCTTGGAGATTCAGAAACCCGGGATCCTTCAAGGATCCTTTCTCTGCAACATGAATCTTGGGGGCCGGATATGGTAGACCATCCTGGCTAGCCCTAGGGGGAGAAGAGGAGGCCCCTTCAGCCAGGCCTTCAGCTCAAGGCAACGTCGTTCACACCTGTGTGGGGAATTGAGTGCCACAGAGATGGTCAGCCACTGGACAGAGATCTTTGAGAAGATAGGCATCCCAGAGGCCCCGGAATCCAGCAAGTACATCGTGGCTCACTTCCTCGGAGCCAAAACAGTTAAGTGCAGTGGCACCAGGAGGGCAGGAAGAGGGAAGACAGAGAACTGTGGGAGAGCTACATCAGGCTTCCCCCCACCTGGATGCTTAGCTGTATCAGATGGGACTTTTCTGTAGTATTGTCATAGGAAGATGCTCATTTATTTATCCAAAAAACTGTTACAGTGTGAGCCAGGCTCCGGGGGGTCGATAGACAATGAAAGGTTCCAGTGCTGATTCCACAGTACATGAAGAAACCTTGGTTTGAGCTGGATGCCGATGCTTCACACCTGTCATCCTAGCTACTAAGAGGCTGAGATGGGAGGATAGAGGCTTAAGGCCGGGGCAGGAAAGCCTGTAAGACTGTTATGTACAACTAACTAACAAAAAGAAAACAGCAGAAGTGTTTGTGTGGCTGAAGCTGTAGTCTGTTGGCCTTGAGTAAATAGGCTCAGTCACATAACCCAGGTTCTGAGTTCAAGGCCCAGGAGTGAGAGAAAGAAAGGAAACAGAAAGAGAAGGGAATTACAGAGAGAGAAAAGGAAGAAAGGAAGGAAGAAGGAAGAACATGCAAACCTTGGGTTGGAATCCCTGGATCAAGGAGCCAACCATTCACATCTCTGTGGGGACAGTTTCAGAGCATAAAGGCAGTATGTAGGACCAAGCCACAGACCCCTCAGCAACTTCATGACATCCAGAAGCCTGGTGGTCACCGACTGCAGCGGGAAGCAGCCTCGAGTAGACCCTTGGGCTCAGGGTGGGTCACCAGGTTTCAATCATCTCCGGCCCCAAGGAGTTTATTTTCTGGTCAGATAAGAAGGAAATGTGTAAGGGCTAGGGAGGTGTTGGGGTGATGGAGTGTCAAGAGGGTTGAGCAAGGGATAAAAAGGAAGATGAAGAGGGAGGATGATCCCAGTTCAGGTGTGTCAGGACCTCGCCTGTCAACCTAGACCATCACTGATAGAGCTTTTGACCCAGCCACGTTGCAATTAAATGTCCTGGTGCCCGTTGACCACCTGGCTATAATCCACCGCAGGAGCCTGTGCAGTACGACTTTGGGGACTGGGATTTCCAGGCTCAATCTGAAGGTCACATTCCCGGTGTTCATTTCTCGACCAGAGAAAGAGGTAAGCATGCCACTGGTACAGGATAGACAGGGAATGAGGGCGGGAGTCGGGTTCAGTGGTGCCAGTCTTCCTCGAGTGGGCGTTAGGACCCTGTGATTGCCATTCTCAGAGGCAGAGGTGGGTGTCTTTGCTGGCTCAGCCTTTAGTCTAGATGGCAGATCTGGGACTCAGAGAGGGCCAACTGAAGGTGGGGAAACATTGGGTAGAGGCTGGTGGGAAAACTAGAGGCACTAGGCTCTGAGCATTGTTGTTTCTTTGAGGATACTCACCACCTAGGAACATTCCTGGGATGGATGAGCCCTTTTCTCCTTTCGAAGAGAGAGGGACCCTTGGCCCAGAAATCCTTTCGTTCCCACATCTTGTGGTTGGATAACTAGAACTCACCTCACTGCTCAGTAATGAGGCAGTACAGTGAGAGATCCTGAGTCTTTGATAAGGTCAGGGGATCCTCAGTATGAGATTGTACTTGAATGTCCTAACTAGGTGCATGGTCAGTCCCATCTAAGACTGTCATGATGTAGGACATAGAATCTAAAGAATCAGAGCATGATGGGGCCTGTTCTGGGAGTCTTGAGTATTATGTGTTAACTTCGAGCTCCCATGTGCCCAACTGCTTCTCTTTCTTGAGTGGGTCTTTGCTAGAAAAAGCATGAAACTAGGAACGGGGTCCTATCCCTTGGCTTTGATGCTGAAAGCTAGCACACTACCACTTCCGGTTTTCTGTCAGTTCCTTGATGACAAGAGTCTCAGGGTCTATCCAGACCCAGCTGGCTTTGACATATGGTCCTCAGATCTCAGCTCCTGAGTACCTAAGATGACAAACATGAGCTACTGGCATCCAGTGAAAGATATTTTCCATGCTTGTCATCCTATCCCCTCAGGAGACTGAGATCTGAGGACTGTAGTTGCATGCCATCCTTGGCATCAAAGTCAATGAGAACTCATTATCTTCAATTAAACACCCCAAAAAAGTTGGAAGTGAAGCTGTGGCTCTAGTTGTTGAGTGCTTGTTTTGAGCTGAAGAGATCAGGGACAGCACCCAGACCCAGAGTTCAAGCCCCACAACAGAAAAAAAGGAAGAAAGTCAGGCATCTTTGCCTGCAAAGGGTGGGGAAGGTGGGGGGGGGGGGGGGTCAGGCAGGCGGTTGCTGTGGTTGGGAGACTAGGTGATGGCATCACTGTACAGACATTTCTATGAACTCCCCAATTTTGCCCCAGTTTGAAGCCACAGCTTCAGGAGGACGTGGCCTGTAGCAGGCAGGGATTGGGTGAATGGGTGCAGGGGTGGGATTGTTGTGTCTGTATTCTCTCCATTGAAGGTTGGATTTGGATGCTGGGTGTCAGAGTCTGAAGTGACGGTTTGCAAGAAGTTTGTGGCCTGACAAATTGGGTTTCCTCTGGGTATATAAAGGTGGCTGAAGCCGGGCGCCGCCGGTGCTCACAACTGTCATCCTAGCTACTCATAAAGCTGTAAAGATCATGGTTCAAAGCCAGCTTGAGCAGGAAAGTCTGTGAGATTCGATGGCCAATGGACCACCAGAGAACAGGAAGTAGTGCTGTGGCTCAATTGGAGAGTGCTCATCTTCAGCTGAAGAGCTGAGGGACAGTACCCTGGACTAGTGTTCAAACCCCATGACCAACAAGAAAATAAGAGGTGACTAAGCTTTCTGTATAGCATTGTGTATGGTAGGAAATTCTATGCTGGGTTGTGAGACATTTCAGATATGTGAGAGGCTCATTGTTTTGTCTACAGTGGGTCTGAAGTCGGGAGTGCCAGCTTCTTGGGGATGGGATATGACCCTAATAGAGGGAGTTCATGGTTCCGTTCTCAGGGACTGCTGAAGTCTTGGGCTATACATGTCTGTGTGTGTGTGTGTGTGTCTGTGTGTGTGTCTGTGTCTGTGTGTATGTGTGTCTGTCTGTCTGTGTCTGCGTCTGTGTGTGTTTGGAGGTAGAAAAAGTGGCCTTGAACTCAGGGCTTAGGTGCTGTGCCTGAGTTTTGTGCTCAAAGCTATTGCTCTGACTCTTGAGCCACAGCTCCACCTCTGGCTATTTGGTGGTTCACTGTAGATAAGGACCTCACAGACTTTCCTGCATGAGCTGGCTTTGAATAGTGATCCTCAGATGTCAGCTTCCTAAGTAACTAGTATGACAGACAGGAGCCACTTGAGCTGGCTTTGTGTGTGTGTGTGTGTGTGTGTGTGTGTGTGTGTGTGTGTGTGTGTGTGTGTGTGTGTGTGTGTGTATAGAAGTGGGTTGTAACAAGGAGCACCTGAATCTTTGATAACTTCTAACCGCTGTCTTTGGGGGGGGGGGGTGAATGGGCTTTATGGCTGAGGTCTGGGGGCCTGGAAGGGTGAGACTTGAAGGGGACTCAGGGCTGCTAAATTATAAGATGAAGGGATTTGTGTGCCCTGGAACTGTTCACTCCCTTGGGCCTGGTGGGTGACAAAGGGAGATTGGGAGGACCTGGGGGTGGGGCCCACAGGGGGTGGCTCCCCAGGGCAACAGGGAACGTGGCCAGCACTTAGTATGGATGTGAGCCCCGTTAGTATGGAGCATATTTGCATGGGTCAGACTGGGTCTTCTCATCATGATGTCTGATGGAAGAGGCCAACCCTATTTTAAATATTGACCTGTGATCTTCAGATCTCAGCCTCCTAAGTATCTAGGATTATAGGCACGAGCCTCTGGCAGTGGGCCTCTGATTATTTTCGGTATATTAGGGTATAAACTAAAGGCCTTAGGCTTTCCAGTCAGGTCTTCTACCACAGGAGCCAAGCCTTTCTGTCTTGGTCATTTCTGAGATAGAGACTCAATATATGCTCAGGCTGGGTTGGATTGCGGTCCTCCTGTGACAGGAATTGGTCACCATGCCTGGTCCTTCTCTAGTTGGGATGCTAGACATATAACGCCATGCTCAGTCATTGGTTAGATGGATTGTCCCAAACTCTTAATCCATGGCAGCTGATTCTTGACCACAGTTGAAGCTCTGCATTGAGCCTCAACACTCTGACCTCAGTCTCTTCACAGGACAGTTGTGAGGAAAGAAGGGATCAATACAGGGGGATCTGTGGGGTAGAACCAGGCATTGAGGGAGTGGTCATCAGATATGGTTCTTGGCAATTATGTGAACATATGACAGGAAGATACCTGGAAAGAGCTCAGATGGGGCCTATTATTTATCGTGATGCAGGTATGGGATTATGAAACAAAACATGGCTCCCTTTCATCCTTACACTATCCAATGAGGAAGGGGATCCTTCACTGTTGAGTTTTGTAACTGGAGAAAATGAGGCACAGAGAAACTGGGTGACCTACTCATGACCCCCAGCTGACAGGAAGCTCAGCCTGACTTCTCTGCCATGCTCCCTAGGACAATGAGTGCTATTCAGTCCACTTCTTATGGTGGAAAGTCCACTTATTGTCAGTTGTTGGGCTTGAACTCTGGGCCTGGGCGTTATCTCCAAGCTCCTCAGATAAAGGCTACAACTCTACCACTTGAGCCACAGCACCACTTCCGGTTTTCTGGTGGTTCTTTGGAGATAAGAGTCTCACAGACATTCCTGCCTGGGCTGCTATGAACCATGATCCTCATATCTCAGCCTCCTGTGTAGTTACCATTATAGGCCTGTGCTACTCTCACCCGGCTTAAGTGTATTTCTGACTCTCTCTCTCTCACTCTCTCACAGGAACTGGTTAAATGGGTGTTGGAGGAGGTGGCCCAGGGTCCCCATGTGGCTGTGAGTCACGGTGTCCCTCTCATTCTGGAGGTGGGCTGTGGTTTAGGAGCTGTCTCGCTCAGCCTGTTGAACTAGCTCCTTGAGGTAAGCCTCTCTGTGCCCGGGATAGACTGTGATGGTTATTCCTTGTCAGTCCGTCTGGTGAGACCTTCCCCACTACCCTCTGCTAAGACATTTAAAGGAAAGTGGATGAGGAAGTGTTCCGTCGTCCAACTGCACAGCATGATCCCGGGCCTCTGATCTTCACCGCCACCTATCTGGCCAGACTCTGACTATAAGAAAATGAATTCACTCTATGTCTACTTCGCTTTGCTGTGGTGTGTTGTTTCGGAGAGGTGTGGGGCGGTGTGCAGCGGAAAGACCTGAGAACTAACATCTCCTGGGGAACATTTGTTCTTGTGACAGAGCCAAGTCATTGCTGTGGGTAAGGAAGAAGCAGCCATCAGACTGACCCAGAACAATGCTCAAAGGTAGGTAGGCTGTTGAAGTATCAAACCCACCCATGTCTGCTTCCTACTCACAACAAGGAGGGTGCACTGAGGGTGGCCCGGCACTGGCCCTAGGGGATTATACATGGATGGTGGCGGTCAGGTGCCAGTGGCTCTCACCCATCATCCTGGCTATTCAGAAGGCTGAGGACTGATGGTTATGACTAAGAGCCAGCCCAGGCAGGAGAGTCTGAGGGATTCTAATCTCCCATAAACCACCTCTCCCCCCACAAAAAGGCAGATGTGGTGCTGTCGCTCAAGGGTTAGAGCCTCAGCCTTGAGTAAAAGAAGCTCAGGGAATGAATCCAAGACCTAGGACTCACAAAAAAAAATAAATGAATAGTGGACACCTGTTATCTTACAACCAAAAAGGATGGATTCAGTCTTCTCTCTGGTACTTGTAGCCAAAGGTAAGGGGCTTCCTTTGATGTTCCACTAAACCTCTCCTTCTCTCTATTAACTCTCCCGGCTTCAGTTGTGGGATAGAATTCAGATCATCATACTTGGTGTGACCTTATGTACCCTATTCTACCCACTTTCCTTGGGGTGGAGATCCTGGATGTACTCACCGCTGGGAGAATGAAGCACCAGAGTGATGTGGGTAGGTATCCCAGAAACTCATACTCAAACACATACACACACTCACCTAGCCAACTCAGACTAACCTTTTCCAAAGGCACTTTATCTCCTTGGATTAACTGACCTAGGAGAGGAACTTGATCCCCTGTAAATGATTATTTTAACTAGTTGACTTGCTAGTTGACATGAGATAAACAAAATCTCAAAAGAAAGGCCCTGGTGCCTGTCACCTCTGGCTCAGGATCACACCTGACAACCTGGCTACTCGAGAGGCAGAGATCTGAGGATCAAAAATTGTAGCCAACCATAAGCTGCAAAGTCAGTGAGACTCTACTCTCCATGGAACCAACAAAAAGCCAGAAGTGGAGCTGTGGCTCAAGTGATAGAGTAGCAGCCTTGAGCACAAAATCTCAGAGAGACAGCTCCCAGACCCTCAGTTCAAGCCCACACAAAGAAATGGCCCCATTTGTTGCCCCCAGATTGCCTGGGCCTCGAGTGCCTTGTCATGGAGTTAAATACAGCACTGGTCCTTGGGTAGTATATCAGAGCCTTCAGAAAGAAATTGGATAGTGGAAGCCAGGCCTTCCCCTTTGTGTGCTCTCAACCCACATCAACTGGAAGGCAGAGCATGACAATACTGGCAGCTTGCAGAGTGGAAAAGATCCTCCTCTGCCAGGGTTTTTGGAGTGGGCTTCTTAGAGACAGCACTTGAAATGGGGCATTGCTTAACAAGGAGGATCTGACAAGAAGCACAGAGAGCAAAGATGCTGTAAATCAAGGACAACATAGCAGAGTGTGTTCATTTCCAGCCAGGGCTGCTGTTGAGAAACTCGGTAAATATGTGCAAGACTGTGCTGAGACAGGTCCAAGGGGTCACAGAAGAACAGCTTTCCAAGGTTGGGATTGTGTCTTAGCAGTAGTGGGCTTGCGTGGCACTCAGGAAACCCTAGTTTTGATTACTAGGTTCCACATACACAGAAAAAGCCAGAAGTCACACCTTGGCTCAGGTGGACGAGTGCTGGCCTCGAGCAAAAGTAACTCGGGAACAGCGCCTGGGCCACGAGGTCAAGCCCCAGGACTGACAATATAAAACAGCATTCCACGGGACCTGGGTGACAGGTGGATGGCTATGCCTTGTAGCTCTTAGTAGATCAATCCATGCATTGTGTCTCCTTCTTTGACAGCGGGGATCTGGACACTCCTTCTGTCCTGAGCACTCCTAGACCCAGTTATCAGCAACCCTCCCAACATTTTCCACCGGGACATGGAGCAGCTGGCCCCAGAAATTCTCAGGTACTGGTTGGGTTCGGCGGGGGGATACAGGGCAGGCTGCTGAACACCTAGTGGTCTCATCTGCCCTGGAAGACCAGGCCATCCAGAGGAGGCAGATGAGATCTTAGAGAGAGGTAGTGATGTGAAGGGGGCCTTTTAATACCCATGGCCCTACCCCAATTCTGAGCCTCCATTTGCCATGCCTGAGGGAGGTAGAGGAGTGTCTAGGTGGTAGTGTTTAGAGGAGAATGAGTTGGAAATTCTAAGGAATGAGAAACCATAAGTCCCACTCTGGTGGCTCACACCTGTCATCCTGGCTACTTGGGAGGCTGAGATCCAGAGGAACTTGTTTCCCAGCCCAGGCAGGAAAGTCCCATGAGAGTCTCATCTCCAATCTCCAACCAAAAGTGGTGCCATGGCTCAAGTGGTAGAGCACTGTCCTTGAGCAAAAATCATCATTGAGGACAGTACCCAAGCCATGATTTCAAGCCCCTCACCCAAAAATAAAAACAAAAAACAAAAAAACAAAAAAGAATGCACCCCTTGCTTACAAGAGATGGTGAAGGAGTGCGGTTGCTGTGGTTGGAAGAACAGATGCTGGCCTCACTGTACAGACATTTCTAAGAACTCCCCAGGTTTGCCCCAGTGTGAAGTCACAGCAGGGTGTGCATTGGCTTACCAATAACTCCAGAGGTTGTGTCCTATCTTACCTAAGGAGTGGACTAATGAGAGCAAGGGTGGGAGGGTAGTGTCAATTTTATTCTCTCCATCCAAGGAAGAATGGTTTTGGATGCTGGTTCCAAAGTCTGAAGTGAAGGGTTGAATGTGCTTTGTGGCCTGACAAGTTGGGTTTCCGCTGGGTCTAAGAAGGTTGCTGAAGCCAGGAGCTGCCCGTAGCTCACAAATAACATCCTAGCTACTCAGGAGGCTGAGATCTGAGGATGACAGTTCAAAGCCAGCTTGGGCAGGAAAGTCTGAGAGACTTTATCTCCAGTGAACCACCAGAAAACCGGAAGTAATGCTATGGCTTCAGTGGTAGAGCGCACACCTTCAGCTGAAGAGCTGGGGGACTACACACAGGCCCAAAGTTCAAACCCCATGACCAACAACCAAAAATAAGGTAGCTGGCTTTTCTTCATAGCAGTGAGTACAGTAGGAAGTGCCATGCTGAATTATGAGCCATTCCAGATGTGTGAGAGGCTCTGAGTTTTGTCTACATTTGATATGAGGACTGTAGAGCCATCTTTCTGGGGGTTAGGATGTTCAGGTGATCAGGGACTGCTGAGGCCTTGCCTTACCCGTGTGTGTGTGTGTGTGTGTGTGCATTTCCCTCATCTCTGTCCACTTCCAGGGTGCCTGTCTACCTCTTCCTGATCTCGGATGATGCCCCTCCTCCCTGGCAACCTTGCATTTAGCCCCCTATCAGGGTCTACAATGAGTCCTAAATTGCCAGAGACCTGCATATACCAGCTTTTCTTTGGGGCCCAAGTCCGGCTGTCCATATCTTTGGCCGCCTCCAGGGGATTCTGAATCAGCAGGGTCAGCTGGCATGTGTTCTCCCCTGCCTCTGGGGTGGCAGGGTCAGTCATGCATTGTTCTGTCATTTTCCTCTGGCTGCATATCCCATTTCCAGCAGGCTGGCAGTGGAGTGGGGGAAGGGTGGTTTCCAGTGGCTCTGGCCAGATCGAGCTTGATAGCTTACTGAAGACTGTCCAAGCAAGGATGATCTGGGGCTACATGGGAGGTGAAGCCAAGGTGGCTGGGAAGTGTTAGACAGTATCAAGGAAAAGTAAAGGTACCTTATCACAGGCAAGTCTATCTTCTGGGCCCAGCTGGGCCTCTCAGGTGCTTCTAAACAATTCCAGATGCCCAGAATACAGAGGCACAGACCAGGTAACTGGGATAAGGGACTGATATGTACCAGTCCCTCAATGTACTGGGGCATTAGCCTTGACATGGCTATCACCCACTTGTGTAAGTTCACTTCTTAGCCCATGGCCACACACCAGATACTACTGCTGTGGAAGTGGCAGGATCAGAAATGAGATCTAGGATGACCAAAATCTGGATTTATGGCCGGAGTGGGGTGGGGGATGTCTTTAAAAAATCTTAGAGCTGGAACTCAGAGCTTGGCACTGTCCCTGAGCTTCCTTTGCTCAAAGCTAACACTCTAACACTTGAACCACAACTCACCTTTCATCTTTTTTTAGTAGTTTAGTAGACAGAAGTTTCTCACATATTTTCCTGCCTGGGATGGCTTTAAGTTGCCACCCTAAGAGCTCAGCCCCTTGAGTAGCTAGGATTGCTGGTATGAGCCACGGGCAACTGCTAAGGTTGTGTGTGTGTGTGTGTGTGTGTGTGTGTGTGTGTGTGTGTGTGTGTGTGTGTTTCCCGGGGCTTAAACTCAGAGCCTAGGTGTTATCCTTTAGCTTGTTTGCACAAGGTTGGTGCTGTGCCACTTGAACTACAGTAGCTCTCTTCCCATCTTTTTGGTGATTTATTGGCGATAAGAGTCTGCCCAGGCTAGCTTTTAATCTTGATTGATCCTCCGATTTCAGCCTTGAGTAGCCAGGATTATAGCCACTGGCATCCAGCTGCAAGGATATCTTTTCATACTCTCTTCTATTGTAACAGATGTCTACTTGCCCTGGCCAAGATCTTTGACCTCCATAACAGCTCCCACCAGCCCCTGATTGTGTAGAGACCACAAAGGTCAAACTGATCCCATTTCTTTGTCCTCAGGGGAGGAGGTTATGTTTCGTCTGAAGCCTGGGATAGGAGTGGTGGCTGTAGATAGGTGCTTAGCTGGGAGAGAGGTAGTCTGTTTTAGCCAAGAAGGTAAGTGTGGCCAAATGCTAATAGCTCATGTCTCATATTCCTAACTCCTCAGGAGTCTGAAATCTGAGGATTGCCATTCAGAGGAAGTGCAGCAAGAAATGTCTGTGAGACTCTCCTCTCCCCAGAACCACCTGAAAGCTGGAAGAAAAGATGTGGCTCAAGTGGTAGAGAGCTAGCCCTGAATGAAAAAAGTGAGGGACAGAGCCTGGGCCCTGAGTTCAAGCCTTAGTACCAAGATCATACTTGCTCATCCACACACAAACACACACCACACATACACAAACACACACACACACATACACAAACACACACATACATACACATACAGAGGAAGGTAGTAATGATGAGCTGAGCTAGAACTGGGGCCAGTCGTGAGGCATAGTCAAAGTAAACTCTCAAGCCAAATCAAGTGGTTTCTCCCTAAGTCTTCCTTGGCCTGAGGGGTCTCGGCCATGGCAGTAAGTTCCATAGAACCTACCCCTCCATCTGTGCATGGGGTCATAGGACCAAGGGAAGGACACTAGGGATGCTCGTTTGTAGTTGGCCCACGATTGCAGATCTTAATCTGCACCCAAGCACTGGTGAGGAAAGCAGGACTCCGAGCCCTGGGATTCCTGGGATAGCGACTGTTACAAGCAGCAGCCAGTTGGCTGTGGATTCCTGAGCCTAAAAGGCTTTCATGAGCCCAACTCAACACCTGCCCAAGGTGTGCCAGACAAATTCACACACTTGTGATACCCGGATGAGTGGACGTTACTTGGTGTGACATCTTGCACCTGCCCCTCCTGGCCCAGAATCCTGGTCTGAGATGGCGATTTAATGCTCAGATCCACATTGCACCCATGACAGATGCAATTCTGATGATCTCCATGCCCCAAGGCTCGATCTTTCTCTGGTACTGTGGCCCGTTCTGTAGGCAATGGCCTCCAAACAGGCTCCACTCAAGACTTGTAGAACACCTACACATTGGGAGAACCTCAGGGGGCCCACTGGAAACTACTTTGCCTAGAGCCACACAGTGAGGTCCAAGCAGACCAGGTGTTGGTCACGGGGCTTGAACTCTGGACCTGGGCTCTGTCCTAGCTCTTAAGCTTACCACTTGAGCTACAGAACTACGTTCGTTCCTCTGGAGGTTCCTTGGAGATCAGAGTCTCCCGGACTTTCCTTCCTGGGCTGGAATTGAACTGCGATCCTCACATCTCAGCCTCCTGAGGAGGTAGGAGGACAGGTATGAGCCACCGGCGCCCAGCTGATCTGGCCGTTCACCAGAGTGGACTAGCAGCTCCTGAAAGCTATTCTTTATTTTTCTGTGCCAGTACTGGGTTTGAACTCAGGGTCTGGTCTCTGGTCTCTTAACTTTTTCCCTCAAGGTTAGCACTCTACCACTTGAGCCCCAGCTCCATTTCTGGTTTTTGGTAGTTCATTTGCAAGAAGAGTCTCACTAACTTTCCTCTCTTGATCTGGCTTGACCCTCGATCTCTATCTCAGTCTCCTGAGTAGCTAGGATTTACAGGGTTTGAGCCACTGGTGGCATTGGGCTAGAAGCTTTTCTTAAGCAAGAGTTCTTCCCTGTGTTTGCCCTGACTCCTCCATGCAATGGATGCCTGAGGGTTAAGAGCTGTGAAAAATAGGCTTCCAGCCACAGGAAATGGCTGGGGTCCTTGGTGTAAAGCCAAGCTAATCTTCCCCCTGGGGCCCATTCTAGGACCCCACCCTCTGCCCTGTGACTCAAGTACAAACCTTGACCCAGCCTTGAATGTTCTACCAGACTTTTCTGAAGCCACAGAGCCTTCATTCCAACAACATCACCTGTTCTACAGCACACCTTAGGACCTTTGTCCATGCTGTATCTACTGCCTGAGGCTCTCTTTCCTGTATCCACATCTTAGAACTCCTGTAGAAATTTGGCACTGGATATATCACCTCCTGGAACAAGTCTTTGCTTCCCTTCTACCTCTTTTGTTATATTGAGTTAGTAGAGATGGAATTTTTGCAGGCTGACTGGCAAATGCTCTATCTTGGTGTGTGTGTGTGTGTGTGTGTGTGTGTGTGTGTGTGTGTGTTTGTGTGGTGTGTGTGTGTGTCTGTGTGTGTGTGTGTGTGTGCCTCTCCTGGGTTTGAATTAATGGCCTGGATGCTATCCTATCCCTAAGCTTTTGTGCTCAAGGCTAGCACATTACTACTTGAACCACAGTTCTATTTCTGGCTTTGGGGGTGTTTAATTGGAAAAGAGGTTCTCATATAGACTTTCTTGCCTGCAATTGGGATCCTTAGATCTCAGCCTCTTGAGTAACTTCCAAGGGTGAGCCACCAGCACCTGCCTTCTACCCTACTTCTTACATATAACCTTGGCCTTCCTCTGAGTCCCAGAAAAAATATGTCTCACCAGGTTCACATCTTTTTGTGCCAGTCTTGTAGCTTGAAATCAGGGTCTGGGCAAGTTCCTGAGCTTCTTTTGCTCAAGGGTATCACTTAAGCCAAAATGCGACTTTTGGCTTTTGCTGTTTCTGTGGTACTGAGGAATCGAACCGAGGATTTAGTGCATGCTAGGCAAGCACTCTACAACTAAGCCACATTCGCAGCCCAAGGCTCACTTCTAAAGGGAGTTATGAGGGTGGGATTTATTGGCATACCTCTTTCGGCATAGAAATCGCTGTCTATTTCATACCTTTACCAAGATTTGGGAGCAGCCGGTGACTAGGCAATGAGGAATGATAATTGAATGATAGCCACCAGGCACCAGAGGTCTAGGCTCACATCCTACAGAGGGATAGAGAATATGGAGCCAGAAACTTTGACAACTCCTACAGTCTAGGAACTGTGGTCTCCCTGGAGGCAGTGGCCGGCTTCTAATTGTCCCGATGGGACATCTCAGCCAGAACATCAAGCTTCAGTTATTTAATGGCATACAAGGATGCTTTGTTCAAGTTGCTGGCTCACACTTAGTACTCTTCAGGGCTTGTCTCAGCTTGCCCAGGTTGGGGGGCTGGGCATTGGCAACCTGCTGAATGCCCATCATCCATACATCATCCATCCATACACAGACATGGAGTTATTGCCTCCTTTTGGGGGGGGGGCAGTTCCGTGTTTTACTATCAGCCTAGGCCCTGTCCCTGAGCTCCTTTTGGTCAAGGGTATTGCTCTGCCCTTGAGCCACAGCCCCATTCATGTTTTTTTTTTCTGTAATCTCTTAGAAATAAGAGGGTCGCGGACTTTCCTCCCCCGGTTGAATTCAAATTGGCATTCTCTACATCTCAGCCTCCTGAAGAGCTAGGATTACAGGCAGGAGCCCCTGGGTCTTAGTTTTCTTTTCTTCTTGTTCTTTTTGTAATCATAACAATCTGAAATCTTCATGGTGTTATTCCAATGGTTTGGATTCAAAGAAAACTACCCAGGCTTGGAGTTCGAATGCCAGGACTGCCACCCACAAATGGAAAGAGATCCTGACAAACTCATTCCTATTTATGTGAATGCTAATGGAATGTTATAAAAGTAATAATTAAATTTGCAGTTAATTCATGATTCTATTTTAGAATGCCACGCAAAAATTATTGGATTTATATCTGGCATTGTAGCAACATGATGTGATTTTCCCTAATGGAAGGATATTGAATAATTTTTAATTAATGCTTCTATAAATATTCAACCAAGATAATTTATTAAATGGAGGCATAATTTCATAACTAATAATCGGTAATAATGTATAAATTAATATCCTCACATTCCCTCTCTCTTTATGCATATATATATATATCTACACATCTATCTATCTATCTATTTATCTATCTATCTATCTACCTATCTATCTATCTATCTATCTACCAATCTACACAATTGATCTGTTTATTCTCTTGTCACTACTGGCACTACTGGGGCTCAGTGGTAGAGTGCTTGCCTAGTACATACAAAGCCTTGGGTTCAATCCTCACTACAATGTGCATAGAAAAATCCAGAAGTTGTGCTGTTGCTCAAGCAACGGAGCACTAGCTTTGAGCATAAAAGCTTAGGGACTGTGTCTAGACTCTTACTCAACACCCAGGAATGGCACCAAAAAAAGAATGTTCTGACTGCAACTATATAATGATAGCACTGCAAATACCTCATCACAGAGCAAGCCAGAAGTCTGATGCTGACAGCTGCCATCTAACCTGACTTAGCCAGAGGTAAACGGCTGCAATCCAGCTCCACAGAACCAGATGGTGCTGGCTCCATCACCTTTGTCATGCAAGATACTCGGGGGCTGAGATCTGACACTGGTGGGTTTAAAACCCAGCCCTGATAGGAAGTCGGTGAAATTCTGAGCTGTGGCACACAGTGGTAGAGTTCTAGCCTTGAGCAAAAGATCATAGGACAGTACCCCCAAACTTTCAGTGCAGTTCCCGTGGCTGACTCCACCTCCCCCCAAAACCCCATCCCTCTTAATCATTAGATGTGAACTTTATGTGGCTTGTTATGTGTTTCTGAAAGAATGGTGGTACTGAGGAAAGCACCCTAACACTGACAGCTTGTGGGATACAGCTATGTGATGAGTCCTTCATGGGGTGTTGTGTGCTGAGTCCTTCACGGGGTAAATTCTTCCACTTGGTCCTTGTAAGGGCTCCAGAAGTCAGATGATGGTGCAGATGAGAATCTTGAGGCTCAGATATGTCTCAATGTCAGTGCCAATTGTGAATGTACCTAACTCTAGTGAGTTGTCTCCTGCAGACAATTGTTTTGGTTTATTTTTCTTGGTCATGAACCTTGAACTCAGTACCTAGCCACTGAACCATGTGGAGCCAAGAACCCTCTTTCAAAAGAGTGTTAGAGTCTAGGCATCTGTAGCTGAGGTCTGTCATCCTACCTACTCAGGAAGCTGGTATTTGACAACCTCGGTTCCAAACTATCCCAGACACAAAAGGTCCCAAGAGACTATTATCTCCTATTCACCACTTAGAAACTTGAAGTGGAAGCTGGGTGCCAATAACTCGCACCGTCATCCTAGCTACTCAGGAGCCTGAGAGCTGAGGATCACTTTCCAAAGCCAGCCTGGGCATGAAATTCCTTGAGAGGATTCTCTCCAGTGAATTAACAAAAACCTGCAGGGGTGCTGTAGCTCAAGTCGTAGAGCACTTGTATTTAGCTGAAGAGCGCAAGGACAGCACCCAGGCCTAGACTTCAATTCTTCTGACTTACAAGAAAAGAAAGAAAGAAACCTGAAGTGGATTGCTGGGAATGTGTCTTAGGGTAGAGTGCTTTGCATGTATGAATACCTGGGCTTGATTATTTAGTACCACATCACTAGAATAAAGCCTGAAGTGGCTCTGTGGCTAAAGTGGTAGAGTGCTATCTTTGTACAGGAGAAACTCAGGTACAGTGTTCAGGTCCTGAGTTCAAGCTCCAGGACAAGTGTATGCACACACATTCGTGCACACACACACACACACACACACACACACAGATACCAGAAGTGATGTTGTGACACCAAATGGTAAAGCACTGAACTTCTGTTCTGAGCTCATGGTCAGCACCCAGGCCCTGTGTTCAACCCCAAAACCTAGCCACCCAGGGCCCAACTAGGAGAGTTCAAAGGTTTTAAAACTTGATGAGCTTCACCAGCTCTAGATGACAGGAAGTATTGTGATATTACACATGTGCTTAGATTTAGCAAGCTTCCAGAAACTAGGAAGGCACTGTTGCCAATCATGAATCATTTTATAAGGTTCAGCTCCCTTGTTGTCTGCCAGAAAGACCCTTGAATTTATTGTAGCAAGTTATTTCAACACTGGAACATAGACTAACAAAGACAGGATAAGTGCAGGGAACTTGGCCTTCCACAGGAGGTGGCACAAATGGAGGCTTCCAGTCAAAATAGCACTGAGGAGAGAGATAGCTTGAGTTTCTAAGGGGCATTTTTTCTCCTAGGCTTCAGAGCCCACCCACACTCCTGCTCACTAATTGGCCCAGATGGAGTTGTTTGTTACACAGCTGTAAAGGTGTGAGGATTTTGTCTGCCTGTTCCAACAATGAGGCAGACTTCCTCCAGCAATCCCTGGTGCCGAGAAAACCTCAGGCTACACTGGTATCGGGGAGCCCCGGAACATGCACTGTCTTGAAAGCACTGTCTGTGCTATGAAATCATTTTATTCAAAGCAATTTTCCTAGCTTGGTGCCTTTCATCTTAGGGATTCTGGACCTTCACCGATAGAAATACATGCATACATTTATGGGGAGACAGGGAGTTACTTTTTTTGGCAGGTTCAGGGGTTGTATTATGAGCCTAGGCACATTTCCTGAGCTCCTTTTGCTCAAAGGTATCACTCTGTCCTTGAGCCACAGCCACACTCATGGCAATTTTTTTTATTTCTGGGATCCCACAGAAATAACAGTGCTGTGGACTTTCCTGTCCTGGCTGAATTCACCTGGCATTCTCTACCTCTCAGAGTTCTGAAGAGCTAGGATTACAGGCAGGCACAAATGACACCTGGCTTTCTTTTCTTCTTGTTCTTTTTTTCATTGTGACAAACTGAAACCTTCACAGTGTCATTCTAATGGTTTGCATTTTGAAGTAAACTACCCAGGCCTGGAGTTCGAATGCCAGGACTGCCTCCTACAAATGGAGGGAGATCTTGAGAAAATCTTCACAATTCAAGTGAATGTTTAATGGAGTGTTATAAAAAAGTAATAATTATATTTGCAGTTAATTCATGATTCTCTTATACAATGCCACACAAAAAGTATTGGATTATGTCTTCCATTCTAGCACCACGGTGTGATAGTCCCAATTAAGGAATACTGTCTACATTTACATTAATGCTTCAATAAGTATTCAACCATGATACTTCATTAAATGGAGGTATAATTTAACAATAATTCATAATATATATAATATAATATCCTCACATAGTCTCTCTCTCTCATATATAGCCAACTACACATCTATCTATCTATCTCTATATCAATCTCAATCTCTATATCTATATCTATCAACCACTACTATGGCTTGTTCTCAGGTCCTCAGAACTGGCTGGCAGCTCAGTTTCCAAAGGGCTTTTTCTCTACACTGACCTTTTCATGGAAAAATAAGGGTAATAAATGTCATAAGGAATAAACCCCTGTATGTAAATAGATCTCATATATGAATATTATTTATCAGTGCTGGGGCTTGAATTCAGGCCCTGGAAACTGGGCTGAAATTGTTGTATTCAATGATAGTGAGCTTCCTCTGCACCACAGTGACACAGAATTGCCCAGGCCCTGAGTTCAAATTCTAGGCCTTCCAGAAAAATGGTGCAAATTCCAAGCCAGGGCCTTAATTTTTTTTGGCCAGGCCTGGAGCTTGAACTCAGCTCGTGGCAACTCTGCCTCAACTCCTATCATCCTAGGCTGGGGTGCAGCCTCTGGACCCACAGCCCATCCTAAGATCCTATGACCCGAGTTCAAATCTTGGGACTTGCAAAAAAAAAAAGGAGAAGTGCTGGGAAGGTGGATCAGTAATAGAGTGCTTTGCTTGCATGCACAAGGCTCTGGGTTTGATTCCTCAGCACCACATAAGCAGAATAAAGCTGGAGGTAGTGCTATGGCTCAAGTGGTAGAACGATAGTCTTGAGCTGAATAGTTGATGGACAGCACCCAGATTCAGAGTTCTGGGCCCAATACCGAAAAAAAAAAGAAGAACAAAAAGCGGGGGGAAAAAGGAGAAGGATACAACTGAGAAGTTCCAGAAGGCGGTTTTACATAGTTTATTCCTTTGCATTGCAACCATCCTGGGTCTAAATGACAGGGCCCGGAAAGTGTACATGACCTTGTACTGCTGAAGTTTGATGGACTATCATGGAAGCCATAGCCAAAACCAGCAACATAGGCCCGGGGTGCGAATCTCAGGACTGCCACCTATGAATGGTGGGAGATCCTAAGAAATACATTCCGATATACATCCATACGAATGGAATGTTGTAAACTAACAATTACATTAGTAGTGTATGATTATATTATAAAATTATGCACAATAATTATAGTACACTGACTAATTTTCAATTAATACTTTGTTATGTATTCAACCACCATTCTTAAATAAAGGAAGGCATAATTTATCGATAAGTGGTAGTAATATAGTATATAAAATCAAATAATATACAGATATCCTTTTCTTGTTTTATACATACATGCATATATATATATTTCTATATATCTATGAAACAATCTATATATCTGTTTCTACATTTGTCATTCCTGCGGCTCAGTGGTAGAGTGCTTGCCTAGTACATACAATGGCCTGGGTTCGATTCCTCTCTACTGTGTGCACAGAAACATCCAGAAGTCATGCTGTTACTCAAACAGCCAAGCACTAGCTTAGCATAAAAGCTTAGGGACTGTGTCTAGACTCTTACTCAAGACCCAGGAATGGCATAAAAAAAAGATAGACTGTTCTGACTGCAACTATATAAGGATAACACTGCAAATACCTCATCACAGAGCAAGCTGGGAATCTGAAGCTGATGGTTGGCATCTAACCTGACTTAGCCAGAGTTTAACAGCTGCAACCCAGCACCATGGAACCAGACACTGCTGGCTCACCCTTAGCTGCTCGGGGGATGAGATAAGACACTAGTGGGTTCAAAACTCAACCCTGGCAGGAAGTCTGCCAGACTATAAGCTGTGCCTCAAAGTGGTAGAGATGTAGCCTTGAGGAAAAGATCTCAGGACAGTACCTCCAACCTATGAGTGCAATCCCAGAGGCTGATGACCCTATCCACAAAAAAGACCTTTCTAAACCGTTAGATGTGAACTTGTGCGGTTTGTGAAATGTATCTAAAAGAATGGTGATACTGATGAAAGCACCCTAATTCTAATGACAGTTTGTGGAATACAGCTATGTGATGAGTCCTTCCAGGGGTGCTAGGTCGTTCATGGGGTACTGTGTGTTGAGTCCTTCACAGGGTCCTACATACTGAGTCCTTCATGAGTTATATTGGTTCATCTGGTCCTTATAAGAGCTACAGAAGTAAGATAATTGTGCAGAGGCTCATATATGTCCCCAAGGCAAGGCCAAATTTATGTATACACCGAGCTGTAGTGACTTGTCTCCTGCAGACAATTGTTTCAGTTTTGTTTTCTCCATCATGAACCTTGAACTCAGAGCCTAGTTGCTGACTTTCTTCTTGGGCTCATGGCTAACGTTCTACCATGTGGAGCCAAGGACATCCTTGCAGCAAAGTGTCAAGGCTTAGGTGTCTTTAGCTGAGGTCTATCATCCTGCCTGCTCAGGATGCTGAGGATCTTGGTTCAAAACTATCCCAGATCACGGTCCAAAGACAGCCTGGGCAGGAAATTCCTTGAGATGGTTATTTCCAATAAACTACCAGAAAGCCTAAAGGGGTGCTGTAGCTAAAGTGGTAGAGCATTACACATGAGCTGAAGAGGTCAGAGGCAGCACCCAGGCCCAGACTTCAACTCCTCTAACTTATAAGAAAAGAAAGAAAGAAACCAGAAGTGGAGCACTGGGAATTTTTTCTTAGAGGTAGACTGCTTTGCATGTGTGAAACCCAGGGTTAAATTCTCAGTACCACATCCCTAGTGAAATAAAAGCCTGAAATGGCTGTGTGGTTCAATTGGTAGAGTGCTGTCCTTATACAGGAGAAAAACTCAGAGTGGTTAGGAACTGAGTTCAAGCACCATGACTGGTGTATGCACACACACACACACACACACACACACACACACACACACACACACACACACACACACACACACACACACACAGAGGCACCGTTGCCAATAATGAATCATTTCATTAAGTTCAGCTCCCTAATTGTCTGCCAGAAAGACTCTTGAATTAGTGGTAGCAGTTTGTTTCAACACTGAAATATAGGCTTACAAAGACAGGATGAGTGCAGAGAACTTGGCCTGCCACGGAAGATGGCACAAATGAAGACTTTCTGTCAAAACAGAGCACTGGGAGGAGAGATAGCTTGTGGTGTAGAGCACATGGGCAGCAAAGATGGCGCTGAGAGGGGGTTGAGTGGGCAGAGCCTAGTTTACTGTAGAGCACATGGGCAGCAAAGATGGCACTGGGAGAGAGTAGAGTGGGCAGAGCCCAATTTACTGTAGAGCACATGGGCAGCCAAGATGGCGCTGGGAGAGAGTAGATTGGGCAGGGCCCAATTGATCTTCTGATCAGTGCCTAACCAGCCCGTGAAGGCTCAGGTTAATGATAGGTGGTGACCTTGACAGTGATTGGTTCCTCTTCCTCCCTTGCCATGCCACCAGCCCTTTTTGGCTTTAAAAAAGGCTGTTCTCTGTTAATAAAAGAGTTTTTCTTTTTTTGTTTAATTTAATTTAATTTTTGTTGCGTGAACATACTGTACAGAGGGGTTACAATTAAATGTGCAGGATAATGCGTACATTTCTTATCAAGCATAGCAGCCTCATCTTTGTTTACCCTTGACATCACTTCCCAGCCTCCCCCCCAATCCTCCCCACGCCCACCCCCACCAACGTTATAAAGCTCATTTTCGACATGACAACTTGTACTTCTCAATGTTGCAACAGGTCCACCTGTATCCTTAAACGACTTGTTTTTCCCCATCTCCTTCACAAGTTATGCTGACATCAAATATAGTGAAAGCAGTGGTTATACTGTGGGGGAGGGACATACAAAGCAACAAAGAGATAATCTTATAAATGCGTTAGAAACAAATGCATGAAAGAAAAAAAAACATTAAAATACATATCTAAGGGTTCATTTTTCTAACATCACATTATCTGACCTTTTCTGTTTGACTCATACATATACTAGATATTGCAAATAAGGGAAACCATGGGACCTATGTTTCTTTGGGCCTGGCTTACTTCACTTAATATAATTTTTTCCAAGTTTATCCATTTCCTAACAAATGGGGAAATGTCATTCTTTCTGATGGAGGACCCCTTCCTTCTTTTGTGGGATGGACGAAGACCCAACATTGGGGTACAAAGAGGCCTTTTTCTCCTGATTTCAGATCCTGCCCACACACATCCTCCCTAATTGCCCTGCATGAATTGTTTGTTACGGAGTGTACAGGAGTGAGGCTTTTTCTCTGCCTGTTCCAACAATGAGGCAGACTTTCTCCAGCAGCCTGGGGTATGAAGAACCCCTCAGGCTATACTGGGAATATTGAGGGGAGCCAAGGAACATGCACCATCTTGAAAGTACTCTCTGTGCTATGAAATCTTTCTATTCAATGCAAATTTCCTGTCTGGGTGCCTTTCTTCATAGAGAATCTGGATGTTCACCGATACAAATACATGGATAAATTCACAGACACATGGAGTTACTGGCTCTTTTTTTGTGGCAATTCCTGAGGCTTGAACTGTGAGCTTAGACATTTTCCCTGAGCTCCTTTTACTCAAGGAAGCATTTTATTGTGTCTTAAACCATGATTACCCTAGGCTGGGTGCAGCTTTTACACCCACAGATGATTCAGGGATCCTAAGACCCAAGTTCAACTCCCAGCTCTTGCAAAAACAAAAACAAAAAAACAAACAAAACAACAACAACAAAAAAACCCATCAAACCAACAAAAATGGAGGAGGAAAAGACCAGGAAGTTTTATGCAACAGTTTTACCTTTGTTTCCTTAGTACTGTGACCCTCCTGGGTCTCAATTACTTGGTTTGAAAATTGTACATGACCTTGCATGGTCGAAGGCTGGAGACTGTCAGTGAAGCCTGAGTCCAACCCAGACACCTAGGCCCTGAGTTCGATCCCGGGAGTGCACATGGCTGAAGATCTAGGAAACTTGTTCCTATCTATAGGAATACAAATACAATGTTTGAAATGTACTAATTAAATTACTAATTAGCTAGTCATTCCAGTGTATGATTGTAAGCAATAAATATAGGTCATTCATTAATTAATACTTTATTAAGTCTCCTACTGTGATTAATTAATGGAGGTATAATTTTATACCAAATAATTTGTAATAATATAATATATAAAAATAAGATACAGACATCACTCAATAACTGGCCCGTACTGTGACCAGGTGAGGCAGGCCGGACTTGCCGAGTGGTACTAATTGGATGAAGGACCCACTAAGTTCCCCATAGCAGGAGTGAGACAAAACCTGGGTGAGCTTCTACCTGATTTTATAGACCAAGTCCAACAGAGTGTTCACCGCAAGTCGCCAGCAGGGGACCTCTGAGATCAGTTTGTAAAGCTACTGGTTTGGGAAGGGATGAATGCAGACCACCACACAGCCTGCGTGGGATTGAGAGAGTGTTCCCTGAGCACATGGGTGGTGGCCTCCCAGGATGTGGAACACAACAGCCCCAGGTCCAATCACTATCTTTACCTTTACAGGCTCAGACATCTGCAGGCTTTTACCCAGGCTCTGGCAGCCCAGGGCCAAGGAACCGCAAGGCCATCAGGGAGAGGGACTTGTTTTAAATGCAGACAGGAGGTCCCCTTTAAGTGGGACTGTTCAAAACAATCCCCCCTGCCCTCCACCCACTGCCAACCAGCCAGGGGGGTCCAAACCACTCCCAACACCCTGCCGCAAGTGCAGGAAGGGATACCATTGGAAAAAGGATTGTTGATCCAAATTTGATTTAGATGGGAAGCCTTTAAACTAGGGGAGGGGCATCCTCCAGCCCCGTTAGCTCAAGGAGGAACCCCCTCTGCTATAAGGCCCAGGCAACCTCATGGCAGGACGACCCAGGCCCATTGGACCATCCCCCTTAGGGAAGGACTCCACCCTAAAATGTGTATTTTCATAGGGGTAAAGCAGTTTCACTGCCTAATTGATGTGAGGGCAGATTGAACCATACTCAGGGAGGAGGAAGTTCCCTAGGACTGGAAGCTTGCACACGGACCCCCGATATTGGGGGTAGGGGTAAATCCCAGTCCAAAGAGTCGGTCGCCCTTATGAAATGGAATAGCCTAGATGGAGAGCAGGGAAATATATGCCCTTTAGTGACAAAAAACCTCACCGCCAATTTACTAGGGCAAGACATGCTAAGACAAATGGATGCTGTGGTCACTACAGACCATCGACATCCTATGATGATATCCTGGATAGAGTAAAATCACAAAAACTTAAACAGGATCTAGAGGGAGTTAAGAAAAAGAATTTTTTAACTTTCATAAGTACAGAGAAGAACATAAGGGACCCACTTGGGTGCACCCCCAATCCTAAAGGCAATTGTCCCCCAAGTACCTCCCATTAGGTGGAAACCGAGAAGCCCTATTTGGGTGGAGCTGTGGCCATTGACCTAACCTAAACTTGTAGCACGCCACCTTTTGGTGGAGGAACAGATAAAACTTGGGCACATACTTCCTTCTGTGAGTCATTGGAATACACCTGTATTTGTTATCCAAAAAGCATCCGGGCTTGGTTTGTGCTCCAAGATTTACATAAGGTAACTGAAAGGATAGAGCTAGTAGGAATTCCCTAAGAGGAATGCCCTGGACTCCCGCTTCAGAATATACCTTGGTTGTAATTGATATTAAAGATAGTTTTTTTTTGATCCTCTTGCATCTGGATGACTGCAAGAAATTTGCCTTCTCCATCCCCTCTCTTAATTTTTTCCCATCCTGATCAGGGGTTTGAATGGACATTGCTGCCACAGGGAATGGCCAATAGCCTGGCCTTTTGCTAACAATACTTGGCCACACTTTTAGGGCCTGTGCTGGGTTCAGACACCTCCCTTGCCTATGCCTACATGGATGAAATAATTCTGGGGCATCAAGACCTGGGCCGCCTGGAGAGTCTTCTAGCCCAGGTTCTCACCATATTAAAAAAGGTTTTTTTTTTTTTTACCATAGCCCTAAATAAAATTCAAATGGTACCTCCTTTAAGGTGTTCAGATCCCACCTTACCTTGACTCAGGCCAGCCCCCTTAAGCCTTTGCTGGATATTCCAGCATCTCTGTCCCTAACCAAACTTCAAAGTCTTTTAGGGGAAATCAATTGGCTGTTTCCATGGGTTCCCATCCCTAAAATAGTCTTGTGCCCTTATTCACCAGACTAAAAGACAGGACACCCCAAGAAGTTATTATAATTACAAGCAGCCATCGGGCAATATTTTTACAGTTCCAAAGAGCCCTGTATGAACTTTCCCTGAAAAGGTATTCTATTCTTAAGCCCATTTCCCTCTCGTTGTTTGCAGGTGTTACATTGATTTCTGCAGTTTTAAGTCAAAGAGGGGGAGTCATTAGAGTGTGTTCACACTCCTCTGGGGGGCACACCTCAGGTGTACTCTCAGGCAGACCAACTTGCCGATGCTGTTTTCAAGGGAAGGACCCAATCCCAAAGGCATTATGGCCTTGACCCTCACTCCATTGTTTTTCCTTTTCGGAAGGCAGAAGTTGAGTGTTCACTTGAGCCAATGCTCAACTTGCTCTCTCCCTGGAAGGGTTTCTAGGTCAAATTGACTGCCATTATGGGTCATATAAATGGACCGTCATGTTATGGTGACTTCCCCTCATAATGCCTTCTCTATTTTCTCCTAAACTATTTTCAAGGGAAGGACCCAATCCCAAAGGCATTATGGCCTTGACCCTCACTCCATTGTTTTTCCTTTTCGGAAGGCAGAAGTTGAGTGTTCACTTGAGCCAATGCTCAACTTGCTCTCTCCCTGGAAGGGTTTCTAGGTCAAATTGACTGCCATTATGGGTCATATAAATGGACCGTCATGTTATGGTGACTTCCCCTCATAATGCCTTCTCTATTTTCTCCTAAACTATTCCTGGCGCTTTCCATGTTTTTACTGATGAAGGTAAAACAGGCTCTGTGTATGCAGCCTTTGAGGAGCAACAAAAGACCCCAAGCCAACAAAGATTTCAACCTTGTCAAGGGTCAGCACAATAAAAAGAAATGTTTGCTGTAATTATGGTCCTTCGGGACATTCAAAAACCCCTTGATTTGTATTCTGACAGTTTATATGATTAACTTGCTCCCTCATATTCCCCAGGCACATATTAAGCTGGATGGAAACCCTGTTTTCCCATTTTGGACACCCTTAAGTGCCTTTTAGATGGACGGGGAGCCCTTATTCATATTCAACATTTGAGAGGGCATTCAAAACTTCCTGGGTTTTTATCCATGGGCAATAATTGGACAGACCAGTTAGCTACTGGCCCACAAGCTTTAATGTTACAAGAGGCCACCCATTTACATGATTTAACCCACAATATTTGGAGAGGTTTTCAACATAGATTTCCTCAGGTTTCTGTAAAGGACCTCAAAAGGATAATACATACCCGTAAAACATGCCAGCCCTTCTTAAAAGTACCCCCGCTACAACCACCAGAGGTAAATCCCAGAGGCCTCAAACCCAATGTCCTGTGGCAACCTGATGTGACTCATTTTCCAGCCTTTGGTAAGCTTAAATATATATTTGTTTCTATATATACCTATTCAGGAGCATGTTGGGCTACAGCACATACAGGAGAAAGAACTAAACATTCAGAAGCACATTTTCTTCAATGCTTTGCCACCTTGGGTCTAGTAGCACAAGTTAAAACTATAATGGACATTGTTTTGTTAGTAAAGCAATGTCATAGTTCTTTGAGAGATGGCATATTACTCATACAGGAAATCCCTATAATCTCCAAGGCCAAGCAATTATAGAAAGAAATGGGAGTTAACCCCCATATATAGTTACAGAAAGCTTTTTTTACCATTAACATTTTAAATTTTTCAAAAGGGGCAATTGAATCCAGGTTTCAGAAACACTGGGGACAACTAAATCCTAAGCCCCAAGTGAAAGTCAGGTGGAAGGACTCCCTGACACAACAATGGAGCAGACCTGACCCCCTAGTTACCATGGGCAGGCGATTCAGATATGTTTTTTCCATAGGGGAGACAGCCCTCATTTGGATCCCAGCCAGGAACTTTAAGTTTTAACCATTTCTTCTATACAGGAAGACGCCCAAGGATAAACTAACCAACAAGGAAAGTAAAATGGCTATGCTGGTCGAGGCTTGTGTTTAAAAGAGAGAAAGCTAAAAAGATAATTACTGACCATCCCCAAGGGCAATCAGCCCTTGAGAAGCTCTTGCATTCTTTAACAATTGCAGATGGTGATACTCCAGCTGTTGGCTCTCCTGACCCTCCTAGTCCTGGCAATGGCCCTACGGAATCCACATCAACCTCAATGTGTGACCTGGGCAGTGATCAAATGGAGAAATCATCAACAGCACCAAAAGAGATGCTGTCCCTTCGACCTGGTGGCCTGAGCTGCATTTTGACATCTTTGACCTGGCTAGAGGATCCTGGGATGTTGGAGATTGAGACCCCCTTTACCAAGGGGGCCCATGAGGATGCACTGTGCCTCATGTGTGGTACCCCCCATATCCAGGCTGCTCCCATGCTTTAAAGAGGTCAACCTTATAAGATAGTGACTTTATATATGTCCCAGAAGTAATCGAACTGCTTCGGACATTTCTAACTGTGGTGGGGCTGACGTTTATTAACTTTACTGAGGAAGGGAAAAGGATAACTAACTGGGAGATGAGCAGGATGTGAGGGTTGCAGTTATATGGGAAAGGGTGGAGACCAAGAGATCCAACGCATGGCTCTCTGTGTCTATTATGATAAGCTCAGTGCTGAAGATTACTCCATACTTTAGGTGAACCACGGAAAGAGGAGGTGCCAATTGGGCGAACCTCATAGGAGGTGCCCTGACCTGAACCTCAGCAAAGAGGTGGGTTTGCCATTATAAAAGGGGGAATCTGTAGGGCACATGGACAGCAAAGGTGGCGCTGAGAGGCAGTTGAGTGGGCAGAGTCGGAGTTGTTTATGTTAAAATCTGACTGTGTACCACAACCAGGAACAGTGACGTCTGTAGTTATATAGCACGAAAGACAGCAGAGAAAGTATAGACAGCTTAGGTGCATGATAGGATGACCTCTACAGTGATTGGTTGGTTCCTTTTCTTCCCCTTCCATGCCACGTGGTTTTTTGCTTTAAAAATTGCTTGCTGCATGGTGATAAACGAATTCCTGCTTGACTTGACTCCCTGCTGCATCTGACTGTCTCCGGGGCTACGGGAGGTTGGCGAATGGGCCAGCAGCACACTTACCTTTCCACGGACCCCATTCATCTTCGACGGGACAGATGAAGATCAAACAGGTAGGAGGAGAACAAAGAAGGAAGCAACAATGCTCAATAGGAAATGTACTCATTACTTTGTTAATGTAACTGTAACCCCTCTGTACAACATTTTTACAATAGAAAACATACATAAATAATGTAGTGCTCAAAGAAGCACTTTGGGGGTAAGGTAAGGATATCTGAATAACTGTACAAAATTCTACATTGCTTTTTTTTAATGTTCAGTATGGAACTGAATAAACATAAGTGCTTCCATTAAAAATTTTAAGTCATTGTCTTGGAATTGGAGCCAGTATTTCTGCCATTGAAGGGATTTGAGCTCATTTCCGGGTAACTCTTTTACTCCATTGGTGAAGGGGAAGCTCACTGTCCTTGAGGAAAAGAAATTCAAGCTAGAGTTCCCAGGGCCTGAATTGAGGCCCTGCAATGTAAAAAATATTTCTATACATGTGTAATATATGATATATATGTACATATGCATGAATATTATATATTGATTATTAGAATTATTGATTTTGTATTTATTTTATTTTATTCATTTTATAGTTTATTGTATTTAATATTATTATACACATAATATTTATTATGTTTTGTACATCTAGTATAAAATTATACACAATAAATCAGATCATTGACTTGTTATTCATTAATACTATATTAAATGTTGAAACATGATACATAATTAAATGGAGGCATTAGTCACAGTCATCACATGTTTAGAGTCTCTCCCAAGTATGAGCTTTGTCTTAGTTATCTTTTGACAACTTACTATAGGGATTCCTTTAGATGATTTATAATCAGAAGCCTTTTCTTGAGGATAGGCAAGTTGAGGGATAAAATTTTAAGGGTGGGGCTGGGAATGTGGCTTAGTGGTATAGAGCTTGCTCAGCATGCATGAATGCCAGGGTTTGAATCCTCAGTGCCACATATTCAGAAAAACCCAGAACCTGTGAAGTGGCTCAAGTGATAGAGTGCTAGCCTTGAGAAAAAGAAGCTCAGAGACAGTACCCAGGCCCTTAGATCAAGCCCCAGGACTGGCAAAAACAATAGGCCAGTTGCTGGTGGGGAATTCTTGGAACCCTAGCTTCTCAGGAGACTGAGATCTGAAGACCACAGTTCCAAGACAGCCTACACAAGGAAAGCCTGTTAGACTCTTATCTCCAATGAATCACCAAAAGACCTCACATGGCACTGTGGCTCAAGTGGTAGAGTGTTTGCCTTGAGCTGAAGGGTGCAGGGAGAGCACCCAGGCTTCAGTATGAGAAAAACAACTGGAAAAAGAGTGAGGGATAATCAAAGTACTTTTCCAATTTGCTAATTATGAGAACATTTTCTGGAAAATGAACATTGATATACATCAGAGTTGGAGTCAGGGCTCAAGGTTCAAGTATAGCAGATCCATATATCCAGCCTCTCAGACTCTAACATTATAACCTTGTGTCCTACAGAGTTCTGAAAGGTCCAATGTTGAAAGGCATAATATGCTCCCCAAGCCCTTTGTGATAAGCACTTGACTTATATTGTCAATGTCATTACAGTTCTGAACCTAGCACAGCACCAGTAGCTCAGGCCCATAACTCTAGCTCAGGAGACTGAGGTCTCAGGATCACAGGGTGAAGCCAGCCAGGGCAGGAAAGTCTACGACACTCTGACTTCCACTTCTGAAAGGTCAGAAGTTCAAGAGCTTTCTGTGTGTTTCCCTTGGTGATGAGAGGTTACTTGCACTCTAAATATTCTTAGAGTTCTCAAGCTATAGAAACAGGAAAGAAACATTGTTGACCCATCCTGGGTTCAAATGAAGTTCTCAGGATCCAAGCCTTAGCCCTGTTAGCAGGAAGAACTCCAGTGTAACACTGAATTTGAAGGACAGAAAACAGTTTCAATAGCCTGGCTAGGTGAAGAGACCTAGGCCTGCAGGATTAAGAGGCAGAATGTACACACTCAACAGGGAAGTGAGCTGCAAAACCACTTTATTCATTCCAGGCATAGCCTGCAAAGAGGAAACCTCAAACATTTGTTAGAGTTACACCAGGGGCAGGCTTTTCTCAGCCTCTTCAAACAATGACTAATTAACCTTTTTCCTCAGGTGAAGGGAGCCTCAGTGTATCTTTACGTTAATAATAGAGAGCCAGTTTCATGGGGGAGAGGGGAGGAACAGAGTAGAAAAACCCTACTCTCTGATCTTAGGTAGTAGGTTTTTGACTCTCTGTCAGATTTGAAGGCCCTTCTTCTACCTCTTCCAGTCCATTCTCCTTCCTTCATTCTCCACATCATTAATGCAAATCCCCACTCCAAGGAGAGGCAGGGCCCTTTCTCTACTATCTCCAAGCACCTGAGTTAGAACCTGGCTCTGCCCTCTTGGCTCTTCTGCTGCCTGAAAAGTGGGATAGGGACAGTCTTCCTGCTCTGTGGTGTGTGATGGCGATGCTGGTGGCCTAGAGCACTGCAGAAGGTCTCAAGACTGGGAATTGTTTCCTTCTTTCCTCCTGATGTCTAAGACCAGATCGCCTATCTATCTATCTATCTATCTATCTATCTATCTATCTATCTATCTATCTATCTATCTATCTATCTATCTATCTATCTATCTATCTATCTATCTATCTATCTATCTACCTATCTATCTATCTATCTATCATCTACCTACCTACCTACCTACCTACCTACCTACCTAGTGAGCTAGCTATCTAATACTAAATTAATTCTTACTTTTATAACATTCCATTTGTACGGATGTAACATCGGGATGCATTTCTTAGACCATGCCGCCATTCATTAGTGGCAGTCCCAGGATTCGACCTCCAGGTCTAAGTTGCCGGTTTCGGCTATGGCTTCCCTAATAGCCCACCAAACATCAGCAATGCAAGGTCATGTGTACTTTCTGGGCCTTGTCATTTAGACCCAGGATGGTCACAGTTCAAAGGGAAAAAAAAGTAAAACCACCTTCTTGAACTTCTCAATTTTATACTTTTCCTTATTATTTTTGCCAGCCTTGAGATTTGATCTCGGGTCCTAGGAAACCAGGGTTGGCTGTGGCAGAGGTGCCAAAACCTAAGTTCAAGCCCTGTGCTTGGCAAATAAGTAAGTAGGTAAATAAATAAATAATAAGGCTCTGGCGTGCAATTTGCATCATTGTTCTGGCAGGCCTGGGATTGAACTCAGGGACTGGGTAACTCTGTAGCATTGTGGGTGAAGGGGAAGCTCACTGACCTTAAAGACAAGAAATTCAGACCAGTTCCCAGGGTCGGAATTAAAGCCTCAGCATAACATTCATATATGAGATCTATTTACATACATGGGTTTAATGCGTATAAGGTTTATTACCCTTATTTATTTAGTATTATACATATAACACTTCATTTATTACATCATTTCATCTAGATTATATTTGCATATGGATTATACATCGTACTGAGACCCAGGACTTGCACAGAAAAGATAAAAATTTGTCAAATTGGCTTCTTACTTCATGAATAAATTTTGGACCTTGCTGGGATTTTAACTCACAGCCTAGAATGCCCAATTCATAAATGGGGTCTCAGTTTTAGCACACCAGTCTCTAGCAAACTGAGCTGTGAGGAAATTCTGAGGAGCTTAGATCAAGCCAGAGTAGTGCCCAATATACACATTGATAGATATGTATGTGAGTGTGTGTGTGTGTGTGTATATATATATATATATATATATATATATATATATATATATATATATATATAATATAGAGAAAAAGAGGGAATGTGAGGATATTCAATTATGTATACTGTCACCAATAATTAGTTATTACATTATGCCACTATTTAATGAAGTATCATGGTAGAATACTTATAAAAGCATTAATTAAAAATTAGTCAATATCCTTCCATTTCGGGAATCATACTATGGTGCTAGAATGGAAGACATAAATCCAATAATATTTGTGTGGCATTCTAAAATAGAATCATGCATTAACTGCAAATTTAATAATTTCTTTTATAGCATTCCATTCGCATTCACAAAAATAGGAATGAGTTTGTCAGGATCTCCCTTCATTTGTGGGTAGCAGTCCTAGAATTTGAACTCCAGGACTGGGTAGTTTACTTCGAATGCAAACCATTGGAATGACACCTTGAAGATTTCAGACTGTCACGATTAAAAAAAGAACAACAGGAAGAAAAGAAACCCAGATGTCAGCGGCTCCTGCCTATAATCCTAGCTCCTCAGGAGGCTGAGATGTAGCAAATGCCAATTTCAATTCAGCCAGGGCAGGAAAGTCGGCAACACTCTTATTTCTAAGAGATCACAGGAAAAAAATAACACCATGAGTGGGGCTGTAGCTCAAGTTGCATAGTGCTTCCCCTGAGCAAAAGTAGCTAAGGGACAAGGCCTAGGCTCATAGTTAAACCCCATACCTGCACCCTCCCCCCCAAAAAAAAGGAAGCAGTAACTCCATGTCTCTGTGTATGCATGGATGATGTATGGATGATGGGCATTCAGCAGGTTGTCCATGCCCAGCAGCCCCTGGGCCGGCTGGGACAAACCCTCAGAGAGTACTAAGTATGAGCCGGCAGCTTGAACAAAGCATCCCTCTGCCATTTAATAACTGAAGCCCCGAAGGCTTTGCCTAGGCTGGTGTGTGCAATGGATGCATTATGTTCTAGCTGAGGTGTCCCATTGGGACACCTAGCATCCAGCCACTGCCTGCAGGTGTGGTCGAAGTTTCTGGATCTATATTCTCTATCCCTCTGTAGGATGTGAGCCTAGGCCTGTGGGGCCTGGTGGCTCTCACTCATTCATCATTCCTCATTGCCGAGTCATTGACTGGTCCCAAATCTTGGCAACGTTATGAAATAGTCAGCAATTTCTATGCCAATGGGTAAGCCAATAAATCCTACCCTCATAACTCCTATTACAAGTCAGCCTTGGGCTTCAAATATGGCTTAGTGGTAGAGTGCTTAACTAATAGGCATGAAGCCCTGGTTTCAATTCTTCAGTACCACACAAACAGAAAAAGCCAAATGTGGCACTGTGACTAGCCTTGAGCAAAAGAATCTAAGGAACATGCCCATACCTTGAGTTCATGCCCCAACACTGGCAAAAAAATAAAAGGGAGCATGGTGAGACATATTCTTCTCGGACTCAGGAGGGCCGAGGTTAGAGGAAAGAGGTAGAGGGCCGGTGCTTGTGGCTCACCCCAGTAATCTAAGCTACTCAGGAGGCTGAGTTCTGAGGATCACAATTACAAGCAGGACAGTCTATATGAAACAATTTTGTCCAATTAAACACCCAAACAGCCAGAAGTAGAGTTGGGATTCAAGGAGTAGAGTGCTAGCTTTGAGCACAAAAGCTCAGGGATAGTGTCCAGGCCATGAATTCAAACCCCAAGACTGGCACAGACACACAGACACACACACAGACACACACACACACACACACACACACACACACACACACACACACACATATCTCGAGGGAAAAAGGAAGGGAAGACTTGCTCCAGCAGGTGATATAACCAGTGCCAAAATTCCACAGAAGTTCTAAGGCGTGAAACAAGATAGAGAGCCTCATGCAGAAGGTACAACATGGGCAAAGGTCCTGAGGTGTGGTGTAGAGCAGGTGGTGTGGGTGGAATGGAGGTTCTGTGGCTTCAGACAAATCTGGCAGGACATGCGAGTCTGGGTCAAGGTTTGTACTTGAGTCACTGGGAGGGAAGAGGATGGGGTTCCAGAATGAGGCCCAGGGGGAAGATTAGCTTGACTTTTCACCATGGACCTCAGCCATTTCTTGTGGCTGGAAGCCTATTTTTCACAGCTCCTGACACTCAGGCATCCTTTGCATTGAGGAGTCAGGGCAAACGCAGGGAAGAACTCTTGCTTAAGAAAAGCTTCTAGCCCAATGTTAACAGTGGTTCAACTCCTGTAAATCCTAGCTACTCAGGAGACTGGGTTCAGAGATCGTGGGGCAAAGCCAGCTCAGAGGAGGAAACTTAGTGAGACTCTTCTTGCCAGTGAAATACCCAAAGCCAGAAATTGTGCTATGGCTCAAGTGGTAAAGTGCCAACCTCAAGGGAAAAAGTTAGGAGACCGGAGCCCAGTCCTGAGTTCAAGGCCAGTTCTGGCAAAAATAAATAAAGAAAAGCTTTCAGGAGCTCCTAGTCGACTGTTGTGAAAGGCCAGATCAGCCAGGCACTGGGGGCTCATGCCTGTCCTCCTAGCTCCTCAGGAGGCTGAGATGTGAGGGTCCCGGTTCAAAGCCAGCCCAGGCAGGAAAGTCCGGGGACTCTGAAACTCCAGAAACCTGGAAGTGGCCCTCTGGCTCAAGTGGTAAGCTGAAGCTAGGTGACAGCAACCCATGACCAACACCTGGCCTGCTTGGATCTCACTTATTGGTTCTAAGCAGAGTATTTTCCAGTGGGCCCCTGAGTTTCTCCCAATGTCTAGGTATCCTACAAGTCTTGAGAGCAGCCCATTTGGAGGCTTTTGCCTACAGATTGAGCCACATTATCAGGGAAGTGTCCAGCCTTGGGGCATGGAGGTCATTGTCTGGCTCATCAGAATGAAATCTGTCATGGGTGCAGTGTGGGTCTGAGCAGTAAATCAATGTCTCAGACCACGGTTCTGGACCAGGAGCGGCAGAAGGTGGCATGGCAGGTAAAGCCTACTCATGTAGATATCATAAGAGTGCAAATCTGTCAGGCACACCTCCGGTGGGTGTTGAGTTGGGCTCATGAAAGAGTTGTGGGTTCAGGAATCCACAGCCGGCTGGCTGGTGCTTGTAGCATTAGCTATCCCTGGAGTTCCAGGGCTCACCAGTGCTTGAGGTCCAATGAAGGTCTTCAGTCGTGGGCCGACTATAAAAGAGCATCCATAGTGACATTTCCCTTGGTCCTGTGGCCCTGTGCACGGATGGAGGGGCAGGTCCCATGGAACTTACTGCCATGGCCCAGACACAGTCAGGGGCTGCTGGGAGCTTATGTGTACTGTAGTTCAAGTGGTAGAGCACAAACCTTGTGCAAACAAGCTAAAGGATACCACATAGGCTCTGAGTTCAAGCCTCGGTAGACGCACGAACACACACATACACACACACTCACGCAAATACACACACACACACACACACACACTCATGCACAAAAAAGCACACACAACAACATCCTTAGGAGGTCCCAATGGTTCATACCAGCAATCCTACCTACTTACGATGTTGAGCTCTTAGGATGGCGGCTTGAAGCCAGCCCAGGCAGGAAAGTATGTGAGACTCTTCTCTCCAGTAAACTACTAAAAAAGATGAAAGGTGAGCTGTGGTTCAAGTGACACGGTTTTAGCTTTGAACAAAGGAAACTCAGAGAAAGTGCTTAGGCCCTGAGTTCCAGCTCTAAGATTTTTTTTTACAGACACACTTTGCCTCCACCTCACCCCCAATCAGGCCATAAATCCAGATTTCGGTCACCCCTTGATCTCACTTCCACTCCTGCCACTTTTATAGCACTGCCACAAGTGGCCGGTGTGTGGCCAGCACTGGATTAAGAGAACTTTTAACAAGAGGGGCATAGCCAGGTCAAGGCTAATGCCCCAGAACATTGAGGTATTGGCCATACCAGTTTCTCATGCCCCAGTTCCCTGTACGTAGAATCTAAAGTCTGTGCCTCTGTATTCTGGGCATCCAGAATTGTCTAGAACGACCTGAGAGACCAAGCTGGGGCAGGAAGATAGACTTTCCTGCGACAAGTTACGTTGACATTTCCTAGACACCAACGGATACTTCTAAGCCACTTTGGCCTCACCTCCCATGTATCCCCGGACCTTCCTTGCATGGGCAGCCTTCAGTCAGATATCAAGCTCAAGTTGGCCAGAGCCACCAGAAACCCCCTTTTCTCCACTTCACTGCCAGCCTAAAGAGAGGGACATGCAGCCAGAGGCTCAGCGGAGAAAAAGAACAGGACATCGAATGACTAAGGACCCACAGAGGCAGGGGAGACCCTATGCCAGCCGGCCCTGCTGGCCCAGAATCCCCTGGAGGTGCCCAAAGATTTGGACAGGCCAGACTTGGGTCTCAAAGTAACGCTGAAATGCAGGCCTCTGCAATTTAGGACTCATTGTTGACCTTGATAGGGTGCTAAAGCACAAGGTCGGCATGGAGGAGGGCACCATCTGAGGCAGAAAGAGTCAAACAGGCACCCAGGAAGTGGACAGAGAAAGAAGAGGGAAAAATACACACACACACACAAACACACACACACACACACACACACACACACACACACGCACAAGTAGCCCAAGGCCTCAGAAGTCCCTGAGCAATCTGAACATCCCACCCCCAAGAAGATGGTACTACTATCCTCAGACCAACTGAAGACAAAACTCATGGCCTCTCACACATCTGGAATGGCTCATAACACAGCCTGGAATTTCCTAAATGTACACACGACTATGCAGAAATCTCAGCTACCTTATTTTTGGTCTGTCATGGGGTTTGAACTCTGGGCCTGTGCACAATCCCTCAGCTCTTCAGCTGTACGTGGGCCCTCTACCACTGGAGCCACAGTGCCACTTCTGGCTTTCTGGTAGTTCACTGGAGATAAAGTCACACAGATTTTCCTTTCCAAGCTAGCTTTGAACCACGATCATCAATCAGATCTCAGCCTTCTGAGTATCTAGGATGACACAGTGTGAGCCACCAACGGCGCCTGGCTTCAGCCACCTTCTTAGACCCAGGGGAAACCCATCTGGTCATGCCACAAACCACATGCAACCCTTCAGTTCAGACTGACACCAGCATCCAAAACCATTCTTTCATGGATGGAGAGCATATAATTGACCCTAATATCCCACCCCTGCTCCCATTCACCCACTCCCTGCCTGCCACAGGCCACGACCTATAGAGTTCTTGGTAAGGCACCATCCATCCTACTGTGGTTTCACACTGGGGCAAACCTGGGGAGTTCTTAGAAATGTCTGTACAGTGAGGCCAGCACCTGGTCTCCCAACCACAGCAACCTCACTACTTCAACATCTCTTGCAAGCAAGGAAGGGCTGTCTTTCTTTCTTCCTTCCTTTCTTTGAATTTTGGTTTCGGGGTTTGAACTCAGGGCTTCGGTACTGTCCCTGAATTCTAATTTTCCTTAAGGCCGGTGCTCTACCACTTGAGCCACAGTACCACTGCCAGTTGCAGATTGGAGATGAGGCTCTCATGGGACTCTCTTGCCTGGGCTGGGAAATGAGATCCTTTGGATCTCAACCTCCCGAGTGGCCAGGATAACAGGCGTGAGATGACAGGTGTGAGCCACCTGCACACAGCTTAAGGTGTCTTGTCCTTCAGAATTTCCAGCTTGTCCTCCTCTAGATGTTACCACCTAGACACCCCTCTACCTCCCTCAGGGACAGCAAAGGGAAGCTCAGAATCTGGGTGGGGCCATGGGCATTAAAGGGCCCCCTCCACATCACTAGCCCTGTCTAAGCTACCATTTGCCTCCTATGTATGGCCTGGTCGTCCAGGACAGATCAGACCCACTAGGAGTTCTGGTGCCTTCTCTGTATCCCCCTGTCCCAATCAACCAGTACCTGAGAATTTCTGGGGCCAGCTGTTCCATGTCCCAGTGGAAGATGTTGGGAGGGTTGCTGATAATGTGTCCAGGGTTTCCAGGGCAGAAGGAGTGTCTAGCTCACTTCTGTCAAAGAAGGAAACACAAAGCATGCATGATCTATTAAGAGCTACAGGGCATAGCCATCCACCGGTCACCAAGGACCCTTGGAGAGCTGTTTTATGTTGACAGCCCTTGGGCTTGGCCTTGGGGCCTGGGTGGTATCCCCGAGTTTCTTTGGCTCCAGGTAAGTACTTCCACCTGAGCCACGGTGCCACTTCTGACATTTTCTGTGTATGCAGGACCTAGGAATCGAACTCGGGGTTTCCTGCATGCTAGGCAAGCCCTCTACCTCTAAGACACAATCCCAGCCCTGCATAGCTGTTCTTCTGTGACCCATCGGGCCTGTCTCCAGACAGTCTTGCACATCTCTACCATGTTTCCCACCAACAGTCCTGGCTGGAAATGAACACGCTCTGCTATGTTCTCCATCATCTGCTGCAACTTTGCTCTCTGTGCTTCCTGTCAGCTCCTCCTTGTTAAGCAAGACCCCCTTTTCAAGTGATGCCTCTAAGAAGCCCGTTCTGATCACCTTGGCAGAGCTGGAACCTCTCTGCTCTGCAGGCTTCTGGCCTTATCACACCCTGTCTTCCGTCCAGTGTGGGTTGAGAATGCACAAAGGGGAAGGGCTCCACCACCGGATTTCTGAAGGCACTGATACACCACCCAGGGACAGGTGTTGTACCACATTCCGAGATAGGGCCCTCGAAGATCAGGCAGTCTGTGGGCAAGAAGATGGGACCGTTTCTTTGTGTGGGGTTGAACTCAGGATCTGGGAGCTGTCTCTGAATTTTCGTGCTCAAGGTTGGGGCTCTACCACTTGAGCCACAGCTCCACTTCAGGCTTTTTGGTGGTTCCATGGAAAGTAGAGTCTCACAGGCTTTCTAGCTTATGGTTGGCTTCAAACTGTGATCCTCAGATCTCAGCCTCCCAAGTAGCTAGGATGACAGTGTGAGCCTTAGCCCCGGTTGATGGGCACCAAAGGCTATTATTTTATTGCTCCCCTTTCTACTAGCAAGCCCAAGTTAAAGTAATCAGTTTCAGGGGATCCAGATCCTCTCCTAGGTCAGTTAATCCAAGGAGATAAAGTGTCTTTGGAAAAGGCTAGTCTGAGTAGGCCTAGTGTGTGGGTGTGTGGGTGTGGGTGTGTGGGAGTCTGTCGGGGATAACTACCCCCATCTCTCCGGTACCACATCTTTCCAGCAGGGAGTGCATCCAGAATAGTCACCCCAAGGAAGACGAATGGGGGAGGGTACCTATGGTCACATCCAGGGGGATGATCTGAATTATGCACTGCAACCGAACGTGGACAGATAAAGGAGAGAAAGAGAAGTTTTGGGGAACATCAAGGGAAGCCCCTTATCTTTGGCTACAGGTACCAGCGTGAAGACTGAATCCATCTGTCTTGGTTGTCAGATAAAATGTATACACAATTCACTTATTTTATTATTATTTTGTGAGTCCTAGGGCTTGGATTCAGGTTATCTCTGAGCTTCTTTTGTTCAAGGCTGAGGCTCTACCACTTGAGCCACAACACCAAATCTGGCTTTTCTGTGTGTGGGTTTTGAGGGGGAGGTTGTTCTTGGGAGATAAGAATCTCACGGACTCTCCTGCCCGGGCTGGCTCTTAGTCACGACCATCAGACCTCAGCTTCCCAAATAGCCAGGATGATGGGCCGGAGCCACCAGCTCCTGACCGCCACCATCCATTTATAATCCCTTAGGCCCAGGGCTGAGCCACCCACACTGCACCCCATTGTTGGGAGTGGGAAGCAGACATGAGTGGGTTTGATACTTTAACAGCCTTCCTATCTTTGAGCATTGTTCTGGGTCAGTCTGATGGTGGCTTCCTCCTTATCCACAGCAATGACTGGGCTCTGTCACAAGAACAAACGTCCCCCGGGAGGTTTCAGGTCTAGGTTTTTTTTTCTGCACTCTGCCCCCCTAACCGAAATGACACACCCTAACAAAGGATAGTAGACACTGAGTGTTTTCATTGTCTTATAACCAGGGTCTGACCAGATAGGTGAGGGTGAGGGTCAGAGGCCCAGGATAGTGCTAGGCAGGGGGACAATGCCTCCTCATCCAATTTCCTTCAATGGTCTAGCAGAGGGATTTGGGGAAGGACTGATGGGATGGACAATGCATAACCATCATGGTCCAGACAGTGCACAGAGGGGCTTACCTCATGAAGCTGGTTCAACAGGGTGAACTACACAGCTCTTGACCCACAGCCCACAACCAGAATGAGAGGACCACCTTGGGTTCCAGCCAGATAGGGATGCTGGGCCACCTCCTCCAACCCCCATTTAACCAGTTTCTGTGTGAGAGAGAACCAGAGAGATAAATAAGGACAAAATTACACTTATGCCGGGTGCCGGTGGCTCAGGCCTATAATCCTAATTACACAAGAGGCTGAGATATGAAGATCATGGTTCAGAGCTGGACCAGGCAGGAATGTCTGTGAGACTCTTATCCTCAAAGAACCACCAGAAAACTGGAAGTGATTCTGTGGCTCATGTGGTAGAGCACTAGCCTTGATCTGAGGAGCTTGGGTACAGTGCCCTGGCCCAGAGTTCAAGCCCCACGACTGACAAGCAGTGGACTTCGCACCATAAGAAATGGACTGCATAGCACCCACTGTCCTAGGGAGCATGGCAGAGAAGTCAGGCCAAGCTTCCTGTGCACTGGGGGTCATGAGTAGATCACCTGGCTTCTCAATGCCTCATTTTCCCCAGCTGCAAAACTGAATAGAGTGAAGGATTCCCTTCATCATGGAGATTGGGTAATGATGAAAGAGAACCATGTTCTGTTTCATTACCCCACACCTATTGCATGATTAAGAGCAGACCCCATCTGCCACATTACCTCATGCTGAGTCTCCCTGAGAGATCATGCCAGGCAAATCATAAGCTTCATGGAAGCATGCCTGCAGAAGGGGGTGTTGGTTCAAGGCTTCCTATACACTTGGCTGCACCTTTATTGCCTCTACCTTTATTCTTACTATATTCTTCTTGGCTGTACATTTGCTGCCTTTATTCTTGTTTTGGCTATTTTTCTATTGATCCGTGAACAGAGCATGTTGTTTCTTTCCAGTCCAATAGAGACGGCTTCTCTATATAATAAAGACTAGGACCAAAGATTAGATGTGGACAATTCCCCAATCAATATATCATCTGATGGGAAGCTGCCTCCAGAAACTCCTGCAACTTCAAAAGCAGTTTTACGGCTCCCTCACAGTAAATATAGAAATATAAAATTTCCAGATATGTTACAATAGGCAAAATTAATGAATTAAACTAAACCAGAAGGAGTTATCCCAAAAGCACAGAGAGTTATAGAAAAAGGGACCTCTGATAATAAAAGGAAAAGAAAGATTCCCACAACAGTTATGACTAATTTTGGTCCAGCTTACATTATAGGGAATAGATGGCAGTTTCCCACCTCTTTCATTTGGAAATATGATGGCTGACTTATTAACTAGAGAAACCATCATGCTTTATTTGTAATTAATCACCTTAATACTAATGAACAAAAACTTACACTTATGCAAAAACATTGGAGCGAAATTGGATTTAAAGTTCAGCCAAAAGTTAAAAGGAAAGATTTGCTCACAGGCACCTGGAAAGGGCCTGATGTATTAATCACCTCGGGAAGAGGGTATACATGTGTGTTTCCACAGGATGCCGAGTCACCCATCTGGAATCTCAACCGACTCGTGTGCCTCTACAAAGATAAGAGAAACCCAGCAAAAAAAAAAAAAAAAAAAAAAAACAGAAGATGTAAATGAAGAAAACGATGCGAAGCTCAAAAGTCTTCACCTTTCTCCTCAACAGGCAAAGACAACAAAAAAAGCTCAACCACCAACCTGGTAACAAATTAAGAAAATCACCCATTCTGCGGAGGAGATTGTGGTTTCTACGGGAAAGACTATCACAGTTGAAAATATGTTTCTTCCTATGCTTGCCATTATTGCTATGCAGTCAGTGTCTGTTTCAGGAGAACAATACAGGGCATATGTTCCTAATCCTCCTCTTCTATATCCCATGCGATGGGAGGGATGAAGATTTAAGTAATGACAAATAATAGTGACCTGCTAGGGGGTTTGGAGGACTATTCTAATTCTCATATGACTTCTCAAACAATTAATTATGAAGGAATGACAGATAAAACTCCAATTTGTATAACGCTATCAGGAGAAAATCTCCCTGGGTGTTTGCCTATAAACTATAGAACTTTTTTGACTGATGCCCTTGATCAATCCAATGATAAAAAGTTCAAAAAATGATTGATGTGGGAAATTGGCGTGATGACATTAGACTTTCATACTTATAATGAATCCTTTTTCATTCCCAAGAGGAATATACATTTAGGTAACTGCCTACGAAAATATCATGACAAGGATCAGTTTGGGGATGCATTAATTACCTCACCAAAATGGTGGGAATGTGGATTTCAAAAGGCCTCTTTTTTATAATCCTATTGGGCACCAGATAGTATTTTTGATTTTTCCATTGCTAACCCCGATTATGATTATGCCTGCTACTTAAAACATAATTCATCAAAGTTTAATGGCTATGCTCCTGATACGCACGGGGAACCCCTGAAAAGATGCCTCACTCCAGGGTGAGTGGCTTCCATTTTGGTTAGTCACTGTCCCTTTCACAATAAAACGGGCATTCAGCTGGATTTGTTCAGAATTTTTGCAGCAAAAACCATGATTTTACTGAAAAAGCCCAAGGAAACTAAGAGTACTGCAATTGGGGTAAGAGCATGTGTGGGTTATCCTATGGGAATTTTAGCTGGAAAACTAGATAATTTAATCATTATTAATCAAGGAAAATCTTATTATATTAGCCGTAAAGATTTTATTTTTACTAATTGTTTTACTTCTTCTCTGGGTAAAACATATTCTGTAATTTTTATTTTAAAAAGACCTTCGTATGTAATGTTACGTGTAGATCTATAAAATGACCCTTGGTTTAAAAATTCTGCTTTACAAATGTTGAAATCTCTGGATATTATGTTGCAGCCAGAACGCTTTGTTGCGGCCTTGATTTTAGGAATAAGTGCTTTAATAACAATAATTAGCTCTTTAGTGATTTCTACAGCAGCCTTAATAAATGAAGTAAACACTGCTCGTTTTGTTACTGATTTAAGCAAAAATATTTCATTAGCCCTAGTAAAACAATAAATTATAGATAAAAAGTTAGAAATGAAAATAAATGCTCTGGAGGAAGTGGTTCTGTCTATAGGTCAGGAAGTTCAAAATTTAAAAACACAACTCTTAGGTAAATGTCAGGCTAGTTTTAAATATATCTGTGTTACTGCTCTAAAATATAAATTTTCTTTTAATTGGAATGCCACCAAAAATCATTTGTTAGGAGTTTGGATAGATAAAGATATCTCTAATGTTATGGAGGTTTTACAGGACAAAATTACAGCAGTTAGTAAAGCTCATTCAGATGTAAAAAATTTACAATCTTTGGCAGCGTTATTTAAGCATAACGTGGAGGCCCTCAATCCTCTGGATTGGATTCATGTAATAATTATAATTGCCATTGTCAGATCAATTCACCCAATTCTTATTCTTATATTTCCAGTCATTTTCCGGATGATCTTTAGATTTGTCTCTTCTGTGAACCAAGACATTCATGATCTTCAATAAAAAAATAAAAAAAGAAGAATTTCCATGACACCTCCTGCTGAATCTGCATGAGAGATCATGCCAGACAAAGCATAAGCTTCATGGAAGCATGCCTGCAGGAAGGGGGTGTTGGTTCAAGGCTTCCTATACACTTGGCTGCATCTTTATTGCCTCTACCTTTATTCTAACTATATTCTTCTTGGCTGTACATTTGTTGCCTTTTTCTCATTTTGGCTATTTTTCTATTGATCCACGAACAGAGCATGTGAAGCCACTTCCCCTCGTGCCTGTCCTAGCTACTCTCTGCTCTCTCTCTCTACCTCCACTTCTCTCGCGGGCCGCCTCACACCCTTTGTGTATGCGCACCTGCCCCTGTGAGATCCTGGCCACTGCTGCCTCCACAGTGAGGCCCCTGAGCCCTGCCTCCTCCTCCCCTCGGCCCAGTCCCCTCTTCCCCTTGGCTCTGCCCCCTACCCTTGCCCACAAGAGCAGCCCTGACTGGGCCCTAAGGCTTCCAGGCCATGGGAATTACAGCCTCACCTCAACTCAGCACTCCCCACCAACCTTAGCACTTGCTCAGGGGATCGAATCTCCCCTCAGCCCCACGACAAGAGGAGACTCTCCTCCAAGCCTCTCCACTCCACATATCAAGCACATGCACAGTGACCCAGTGAGAGAGAGAGAGAGAGAGACAGAAAGACAGAGAGAGACAGAGACAGAGACAGAGACAGAGATACTGAGAGACAGAGAGACTGAGAGAGATTGTTGGGGAAAACTACCTCTCAAGGACTCAGAACATAGCACCCTTTTGGATGACTCAGCACACAGCATACTTCAAAAAACATCACAAAGCACCCTGAGTAAAAGACTCAGCACAATGTGCCCTTTGAAGGACTTAGCATATAATAGCCTTTGGGATGACTCAGCACACAGCACTCGTTGAAGGAGGGAATCCATAGCATGCAGTGTATAGGACTCAGTGCATGGCACACTTTGAAAAACTCAGCACGTAGCACCCTTTCCCAGGACTCAGCATATAGCATCCTGTGTTAAGTCTCCATACACACTACCCTTTGAAGGGCTGAGTATGTAGCACCCTGTGTAAAACACTCAGTGCACAGCACCCTTTGAAAAACTCAGCACATAGCACAGTTTTGAAGGACTCAGCACATACCACCTTGTGGAAGAACTCAACACACACCGCTATTTGAAAGACAGTACAGATCACTGTCTACAGGACTCGGCACATAGCACTCACCTCATCCTCTCTTCTCAAGGATGCAGCACATTGCACCCATTGAGATAACTCAGCACACAGCCCTCATTGAAGCACTCAGCAAAAGTACCCTGTGTAAATGAATGGGCCACAGCACCCATTGAAAAATTCACCTGTCCCTCCCTTCTCAAGCGGTCAGCACATAACACCATTTGGGATGAATTAGCATCCCACACTTTTGAAGGACTCAGCATAAAGTACATTGTGTAATGGACTCAGCACACAGCACCCTTTGAAAAATCCAGCACAGCCTACTCTTCTCAAGGACTCAGAACATAGCACCCTTTGGGATGACTCAGCACACAGAATGGTTTTTGAAGACTCAGAAAAAACACCCTATGTGGGAAGGACTCAGAAAACAGCAGCCTGTGAAGGACTCAGCACATACCTGTATGTCACAAGTTCAGTTGTCATTAGAATTCGGGTGCTTTCTGCAGTATCATCATTCTTCAGAAACACTTCACAAATCCTACTAGTTCACATTTAGCTAATGTGTGTTTTATGGGGGAAGGTCAGCTGGGGGTCTTGAAGTCAAAGCTTGGGGCCCCTGTCGCTGAGCTCTTTGGTTCAATGCTAGAGCTCTACCACTTTGATTCACAGATCCAATTTTGGTTTGTTTTTTTTGGGTTGTTCTTTGACAGGCCTTATGGTAATCAGGAAGGCCAAGTTGGAGTGTCCATGGGCAAAAGCTCCTAGCTGGCCCTGGAGCTGACTTCTCACTTCCTTGTGCCCCTAGGAGCAGGGCCTACTGGAGCTCTCTTGGCCTAGGGTGGAACAGATCTGCTCTGGAATCATCGCTCAGGGTGAGCGAAAGTCAGGTTGGCCCTGGTCACTTTCCCAAATTGAACTCTAGAGGACGATAGTCCTCCATGATGGCAGAGGGATGCATGTTCCACCTCTAGCCACGAGGAGGCAGGATTTGTCCACCATAAGGATTGTATCAGTTGTATTTACTCTTGTTTCCCTGGGGCTCCCATCACGCTTTGAAGCCACCCTGGACAGGAAAGTCCTTGAGGCTTACCTACAATTAAACATTGAAAAGCACAAGTGGCAGAGCACTAGTCTTGAGCAAGAAAACTCAGGGAAAAAGCCTTGGCCCTGAGTTCACACACACACACACACACACACACACACACACACACACACACACAGACACACACACACACACACGCGCGCGCGCACACACCACATGCATGCAAAATCAAGGATTTCTACACTGAAATCTTTGGGTATTCTCTACCTTTTCCCCACTGAGTCTGTTGGCTATTGGCCTAGGTTTTTGATGCATCCAACACCACCTGGCATTTTTAATTTTGGGGAACAGAATGGCTAGAAGGTCAGCCTTCCCCCACCCAGCTCCTTGACTGGGTCAAGGTCTATCCAGACCCTTTAGGTCTCCTTTTACAGACTCGCCAAGATGCCTTCAAAAGGTATCAAAAGCTGGGCACTGGTGGCTCATTCCTGTCATTCTAGCTAATCTGGAAGCTGAGATCTGGAGGATCATGGTTCAAAGCCAGCCTGGGCAGGAAAGTGTGTGAGACTCTTATCATCGATGAACCATCAGAAAACAAGAAGTGGCCCTGTGGCTCAAGTGGTAGAGTGCTAGCCATGAGACAAAGCGCTCAGGAACCTGAGTTCAAGCTCCAGGACTGGAAGAACAAATCTTTATTGGAGGCTTGTTTTCCCTTTGAAAACAATTTCTTCTTTGTGATAAGCATAGCATGGGCCTCTTCCCTGGCCACCAATAGATGTCCCTTGAATATGGGCCACCTCCCAGCAGCCTTTGCCCTACCCAACCCACAGTTTACCCTTTCCATGACCCATCAGATGGAGGCCTGAGAGAAGGTCACCTGGCCACCTACTTATGGTGGCTGCTGAGGCTTTGGAGAATCATCATGTCACGTAGTCATCATCTACGTCAGTCTACAGAAGAAAGGGAGGGACCGTTCCTCAACTGAGCCCATGAGCTGTGGGTAGCTCTGGATGTGGGGCAGCTGCGGCAGGATGTGCTTTGTGGGGGAGTCCTCTATGGGGTTGGGAATCTTGATCTCCCTTCTGGTAGTTTCCACACTGTGTTGAAGTGGCAATTCTTTAAAACCTTTCTTCTCCTCCCTCATTTCGCCCGCCCTGGAGCCTGGAGTCATCCAAAGCGGCGGCAGTGACAGGAGACTCAGCCTGTGCTGTCATCAGGAGCCCATTGTCCATGTCTTCCCCTGTGAGGAGTGACAACGGCTCCCACAGCCCTCTCCATTTCTCCATCTTCTCCTAGGACAGCTGGTACACACGCTCAGGTTTCTTCTGATACAGCTCAGCCAGAATGAACATCTGCTCTTTACATGCCACGAGGGACTCCTCAACAGTGCGATCTGTGCCGACAGCTGGCTGCATCTATGTTGAAGATCACCCGCTGGACTATGGAAGTCCATCTTATCAGGCAGGTCGTGGACAAAGTATAATTTCTTCTAAGACGCCCACGTGTCCCGTTTCCCATCCCCACACAGTTGTGGTGCCAGCTCATGGGATGGAGTGCTTGTGGCTCAAGCTTTCTCTGGCACTGAGCTGCCAGGTGAACCTGTTGCCTGCAGCAGGCCTGCCACTCCTGCTGCAGGAGTTTCCCCCTGTGGATTTCAGCCACTAAGAGTGCTAACAAATCCATGTCCCTCTCAGTTTGGGGAATGTCTCCATCCTCTGCAATGGTCATGTGGTGGGGAGTCGACTCCTCTCCTTTTGCTTCTCCAGGGTTTTAGACTTCCCCTTTCCCAAGGAACACCAGGAAGCTCAGCTGGGCCTGCAGCCGCTCCTCCTGTGGTCTGATTACTTTCAGGCACTTGAGAGTGTCCTGCCACTTTGAGGGCACCACCTGGTCTCCTCAGTTGGTCGGGCTGTGCACTTTATTCAGCTGTTCCAGGAGTTGGGTCTGCCTCTCTATGTGCTGCTGCAGTGCCTCCTTCTGGGAGCTAAGTCGCTAATTGGTGGTGATGTGCCGCTCATAGATGGCTCTGAGCTCCTGCAGCGGGGCCAGGGACTGCTCCTGCTGGTCCTGAGATGCTTGGCTTTCTTTCTCTCTCAGCCACTTCTTTCCATTCCTCTCTCTTCTCCTCTGTGTGTACCAGCTGTTCCCCCAGGTGTTTCTTCACCTGCTACTGTGTCTAGGATGCTGGTGAGCTCCTTCTCCTCACCGATCACCCTGTGGAGAGCCTCCCACAGCAGGGCCAGCTGTTCCTCCAGCTGTCTGTCACACACATATGCACATCATGGGGTCTCGGGGATCTCCTGCCAATCCTTGGCCTTCTCCTCCAGTCTGCACAATTGCTCCTGCTGCTCTGCGTTCTGGAGATGGAGCCTCTGGTTTTCCTAGATCTGGATGTGAAGTTATTCCTCCAGGTTTTTCAGCTCCATCTTTGTGCACTACGCCTGGGTCTGGAACTGCCACTCAGCCTGAGATGGGCCATGGTTCTTCCAGTATTCTCTAGGCCAAAAACCTGCCTCGACCCTCACTCCTTCTCCTCTGTCAGTTGTTTTACCTTCTGGGTCAGCTGCCGGGCCTCCTCCTTCCACGTGGTCCTCTCAATGCTCAGGTCTTCTGTGAAGGTGTCTCTCTCTAGATTCGCTGTGCTCACCAGTCAGCTCACGTTGTCTAGTAGTCTCTTCAATTCTTCATGCCCCACCAGTGCTTGTTGGAACTTGCAGATTCCTTTCTCCCTGTTGTCCAGAGCACATCCAGCTTCTCCTGTAACTTTGAGTTCACTTGCTCCAGGTCATCGAAGCTTCTCGCCTTCCTTGAGCAGAAGGGTCACCACATGCAGCAGTTCAAAGAACATTTCAGTCTCATTCTGTGATCAGTAACCACAGAAGCCGACATCTCCAGCTCTACCACGCACTGCTCTGCGGCCTGCAGGCAGCTGGTGAGAGCTTCGTGCTCCCTTTCTGTGTCATTGGCCACCTGCTGCATGCAGGCGGGTGCACATTGTAAATTGCCTTCTGCCGAAATCAAACTCTGTATGGGTGCCTTGTGGATCTCTAGCTCCATTTTAAGTGCTGCATGCACCTGGGCTATCTTCTGCCTCTCTTTCTTCCATTGATCCTGCAGGTCTGACTTTTCCTGCTTCAGTGGTTGGATCTTGGCATAGAGTGCCTGGTTTCTTCTTTTGCTGGGATCCAGGGTGGGCACCACGTGTCAGTAGCACCTCTGCAGATCCTTGGTGGTATCAGGACCATTGACACTCTGGAACCTCGTGGCTGTGACTGTGTCCAAAGGCATGGGAGGCCAGTGGTGGGCATCACCTTTGGCCGGACCCTTCCCTTTTTCATGTTCTTTGTTTTCTTGAATGTTGCAGATCTGTCAGGAGGATTCTTCTACCGGTGTTCTGGTGGCAGTTTCATCCCCACAACTTTCTCATGGAGTCTTGTTGTTTCAGACATCTGAGCGCTAGGATGGGAAAGATGGGCTGGCCACGTTCCCAGGCTCTGGGAAATCCTGTCTTCTCCCACTCACTGATTAGGATGTCAATTTCGTACTCTACTCCAAAGTCACCTGGAGTCTCTTGCTCACCACTTAGCCACCTCTACTTTCCTCAACTGCTGGTAGTGGTGTCAACCAACAGAGGGAATCCTGGTCCTCCTGGGCAGCATGGAATTTGGGTGTGGCCGCCATTCTTGTATCCCATTGTTCAGAAAGAACCATGAAAGAATGGAGATGTGACCAGAATACTGTGATGCAGGCAGAATGGGCTGAGTCAAGATGAGAGCAGCTGCTTTCCAAGGAAACTCTGTCCAATCCTGCTGGGGAAACGAAGGTGACCTGCTTTAGCTGGATGGCTGCACAGATTGTTCTGTATGTCTGTTTGTTGCCAGTCCTGGAACTTTAACTCTGGATCTGGGCACAGTACTTGAGCTGCTTTTGCTCAAGGCTAGCCCTCAACCTCTGGAGCCACACGACTCTACTTCTGACTTTGTTGGCACTGAAGTTGGACAAGGGTGACTTTGACCATGATCCTCCTATCACAGACTTGTAAGTATTAAGGAGAACTACTGAGAGCCACGGGTGCCTGCCTAATCATTGGTATTGCTGATGTTCTTGGACAGACTTGTGAGTTCCCTATCCTGAGGATTAAATGGTGGAAGCTGGAGCCCACAGTTTGAATCCTGTTCCTGCCACCTCCAAATGGCAGGAGATCCTAAGAAACTTATTCCTATCCATATGAATACCAATGGAATGTGATATATGTCATGATTGAATGGGCAGTTCTTGAAAGATTCTAGGATAAAATAATACACAATTATATCCTAGGACTCTAATCAATTTTAAACTAACACTTTATGAAGCATTTAAACAATCATATTCATTAAATGGAGGCATAATGAAATATCTAAGAATTGGATGTCACATTGTATGAAGGTGCCATTTTTTCTGCCAGGACTGGGATTGGAACTCATGGTCTGGGTAACTCTGTTGCACTGTGTGGGAAGGAGAAGCTCACCTCCGTGAAGTCAAGAAATTCAAGTCTGTTCCTTAGGCCTGAAATCGATCCCCAGCACTAGAAAACATCTTTTTCATGTATATTTTACATACATTATTTATGTTTACATACATATGTTGACTCTTTATTGCATTCAGTGTAGTTATTCATTTTATTTTTTGTTTTATTCACGTATTGGCCATTTATTTTATTGAGTATTATGGCACATAGAATATTGATTACATTGATTACATTGATTACATAGGATATAGGTCTGCATATGTATTCCACTTCATACCTGACACCCAGGAATTTCACAGAAAAAGAAAATGTGTCACCATCAGCTTCTTACGCTATGATACATTGTTTGGGAGTGTTGGTGTCTGAACTCAAAGCCTACAAGGCCAAATTCCTTAATGGGTGAATATCAGAACGCCATCCTGGGGCAAACTGAGCTGACAGGCAGTTCCCAGGGTCTGAGATCAAGCCCCTAGGGTTGACAAAATAAGAACAAATTGACATGTAGATGGTATTATGCTAATAAATATATATCTTTATAGAGTGCCAGAGGTGTCTACACATTATTCAGTTATATAGACTACATTTCTACCAATTCTTGGGTATTTATTATGCCTCTATGTAATTAATAGTATTTTTTTCATCCTTAACAAACTATTAAGTAAATCAAGGTCCTGAAATTATTATATCCCTGTAAGAAATTGTATTCTTTTAAAGCTTCATATCAAATAAAATCAGTCTACTGAAATTATGATGTCTAATTTTATATGAGTAGCATTCACGATTATCTCATTCAACTGTGACATTGATAACATTCCATCGTTATTCCTATGGATGAGAACGAGTCTCTTAAGATCTTCCACTATTTGGAAGTGGCATGACTGGGATTCGAAATCTAGATCTATGTTCCTGTGCGGGATTATGGCTTCCTCAATAGCCTGCTAGCCTTCAGCAATGCAAGATGAAGCACCCTTTGGAGTCCTGTCATTCAGATCCAGATGGTCATAGTGCAAAGAAAGGAAATGTAAAAGTGCAATCATGCAACATTTTTTTCTTTGGTAGGTCATAGGGCTTGAATTCTGGGCCTGGGTACTGTCCCTGTGCTCTTCAGCTCAAGGCGAACACTCTACCGCTTGAGTCACAGTGTTACTTCCGGATTTCTAGTGGTTTATTGGAGATAAGATTCTAACGGACTTTCTTTCCCGGGCTAGCTTTGAACTGCGATACTCAGATCTCAGCCTCCTCTGTAGCTTGGATTTCAGTTGTGAGCCACCTGCCCCCGGCTCTGCCACTTTTTTTCTGTGCATATTTTTTCCACTTGCAAGGCTTGGAGATCTAGGATTCCAGGATTGGCTGTGGCTCCAGTGGCTGCACCCCAGCCTAGGATGATGGAAGCTGAGGCAGAGTTGCCATGACCTGAGTTCAAGACCTTGCTTCGCAAAAATAAATAAATAAATAAATTAGCTCCTTGGCTTGCAATTCACGCTGTTTTCTTCTACTAGGCTTTGGATTTGAACTCAGGGTCTGGGTAACGCTGTAGCACTGTGCACGAAGGGGAAGCTCACCATGCTTGAAGACAATAAAGTTGGGCCTGGTCCCTAGGCCTGAATTCAAGCCTCAGCCCTGGAAAACATACTATTTATATTTATTGTAAAGATAGTATTTGTATTTACTACAGATGTTCAGTCCATATCCTGTTAGTTGTGGTTATTGATTGCATTTTTGTTTTATTCAATTATTTACCATTTATTGACTGTGATGATATGCATTCCATTTATTATACTGATGGCATCCCATCACACAGTATCTAAATTTGTAGACGTGTTCTCCATCATGTCTGACACGCAGGACTCTCAGAGTAAAGGAAAACAGGTGTCACACTTGACTTCTTATTCCACAATCCAATTGTTTGCAGTGCTCAATCTGAACTCAGGGCCTAGCAGACCTAATTCAACACGGCAACCTCTAGCCAAGGAAGCTGCCAGACAGTTCCCAGACCCTGAGATTGAGCCACAAGGGTGGACAAAATAGCCATACATGGATAGGCAGGTGGCAGTATACCAATAAATATATATTTGTATAGAATTCCAGAGACATCTACTTAGGATTCAATGACATCAACTACATTCCTACCAACTCTTATTATTATGTATTATTATGTATTATTATTATTATGCTGCCATTGAAGGAGTAGTATTGTTTTCATGCTTAATAAACCATTCGTTAAGATCAATCAGCATCCTAGGATCATTGCATCCCATTTTAGATTGGACTGATGCCCGCAGAAACTTATACATTCATGAGTTTGCAAACATTCCATCGTTATTCCCGTGCATAGGAACAAGTCTCTTGGGAAATCTCCCCACTGGTAGGTGTCAGGACCAGGATTCAATATTAGGGCCTTCGATGACATATGGGCCTGTGGCTTCCACAATAGCCCGCTAGCCTTGGCCAATGCTAAGTGAAGTAAACTTGTAGCTTTGTCATTCAGACCCAGGTTGGTCACCATGCAAAGGAATAAAATGTAAAAAATCCATCCCGCAGCTATTTTCCAGTGCGGTTTTTTTTTTTTTTTTTTTTTTTTTATCTCCTGCAAGGCTTCAGGGCCTAGGATCACAGGATCGGCTATGCGCCCATGGCAGCCCACCAGCCTAAAGTGATCGAAGCTGAGGCAGAGTTGCCATGAACTGAGTTCAAATCCCTTGGTTGGCAAAAAATAAAATAAAATAATAAATAATAAACCACCTTAGCCCAGAATTAGCACCATTTTTTCTGCCACAGCTGGGATTCCAACTCAGATCTGGGTAACACTATAGCACAGTGGGTGAAGGGGAAGCTCACCATTCTTGAAGACTACAAGGTCAGGTCTGCTCCCAGGGCCTGAACGGAAGCCCAGGTCACCTTCACTCTGCAGGCCGCCGAGTTTGGACCCAGCATGGTCACCATGCAAAAGAAAATGAACATAAAAAGCGCCAGATCGAACTTCCTGCCACTTTTTTTTCCCCTTTGCTGCTTTTTTTCCCTGCAAGCCCTGGGGTCCTAGGATGCGATGATGAGTTGTAGGTCCAGAGGCTGCAGCCCAGGATGATTGGAACTAAAGCAGAGTTGCCACGACTTGAGTTCAAGCTCTGAGTCTGTTAAAAAAAATTGTGAAGGAAGAACCCTAGCTCCGAATTCACCCCATTTTACTGCCTTAGCTGGGATTTGAACTCAGGTCTGGGTAACTCTGTTGCACTGTGGGGGAAGGGGAAGATCACCATTCTTGAAGAGTACAAGTTCAGGCCTGCTCTCAGTGCCTGAATTGAAGCCCCAACACTAGCAAAAACCATATGCCCACCTATTTTACACATAGGATCTCTATTTACATACATGTGTAAAATGCATCATGTTTTCAGTGTAGTTATTTATTTTATTCTGTGTATTAGAGATGCATTTTGTATTTTATTGTGTATGATGACAGATATAAATGTGCTGACATGCATGACAACCTATTCACATGTCTATAGAGTTGCCTATGCCTTGTCCATCCTAGATGAGACCCAGGACTTTCACAGGGCCGGAAAGAAGGTGAACTGATGTACTGCTCACATCAGGATTCATGTTTGGCAGTGTTGTGATTTATACTCAGAACCTAGCAAGCCCATTTGGCAAAAGGGTCAAGGTGAGGACACTGGCCTGTGAGCAACTGAGGAGCTAGACCGTTTCCAGGACTTGACATTGAGCACCAGGGAGGGCCCGGATAGGCATAAATTCATAATTTAAACATAGGACCTCTATTTATATACATGTGTGGACAGCATCTTGAGGTCAGTGCACTTCTCCTTAATTTGTGTCTAATTCATGGAAGTAATGTGTATTTTACTGAGTATGGTGACAGGTATAACTGTGCTGACATGGATGTCAACCTGTTCACATGGCTATAAAGTTGCCTATATAGCATGCTCCATTCCTAGCTGAGAAGCAGGACTTTCACAGCAAAGGAAAAGAGGAGGATCACTTGGCTTCTCACATCAGTATTCATCTTTTGACAGTGCTGGGATTTGAACTCAAGGCCTAGAAAACCAAAGCGGTGAATGGGTCATGGTGAGTACACCAGCCTCTGAACCAATAGAGGATTAGGTCCATCCCGGGTCCTGAGATTGAGCCCTGGTGGGGGCCATTATTGTTATAAATTCATAATTTACAGAGATGATCTCTATTTACTTACATGTGTGGAATGCATCATGCATTCAGTGTAGTTATTCTCTTTATTTTGTGTCTTAATCAGGGATGCATTTTGTATTTTATTGCATATGATGACAGATATAACTTTGCTGATATGGATGGCAACCTATTCCAATGTGTATAGAGTGGCCTATATAGCATACTGTGTCCTAGCTGAGACCCAGGACTTCACAGCACAGGAAAACAGGTGCAACAATGGGCTTCTGAAAGAAGCATTCATGTTTTGGCAGAGTTGGGATTTGAACTCAAAGCCTAGCAGTCCCAATTGGTAAAAGGGTCAAGGGGAGGACACTGGCCTGTGAGCAGCTGAGGAGTTAGGCCATTCCCAGGACCTGACATCGAGCCCCAGGGAGAGCCAGGATAGGCATAAATTTATAATTGAAACAAGATCTGTATTAACATATTTGTGTAGATAGCATCTTGCGTTCGGCGCACTTCTCCTTAACTTGTGTCTAATTCATGGAGGTATTGTGTATTTTACTGAGTATGGTGACAGATATAACTGTGCTGACATTGATGGCAACCTGTTCCCATGTTTATAGAGTTGCCTATGCATTCATTCTCCATCCTAGCTGAGACCAAGGACTTCCACATGAGAGGAAAACAGGTGCAAAGACTGGCTTCTGACATCAGGATGAAACTTTGTCAGTGCTGCTATTTGAACTCAAATCTGGGTAACCCCATTGCACTGTGGGGAAAGGGGAAGCTCACCATCCTTGAAGACTAGAATGTCAGGCCTGGTCCAGGGCCTGATTTGAAACCCCAGCACTGGACAAAATAACAAGCCCACCACTTTAAAACATAGGATCTCTACTTCCATACTGGGGTGGTATGCATCTTGCCTTCAAGGTAGTTTTTTTTTTTTAATTTTGAGTCTTATTCATAGATGTATTGTGTATTTTATTGAGTATGGTAACAGGTATATCTGTGCTGCCCTGGATGACAACTGATTCCCATGAGTAGAGAGTTGCCTATGCATTCTTCATCGTAGCTGAGACCCAGAACTTGCACAGCACAGAAGAACAGGTGCAACGACTGGTTTCTCACATCAGGGTGAATTTTTGGCAGAGCTGGGATTCGAACTTGGGGCCTAGGAGGCCCAACTGCCCAATGGATCCATGTGAGCACACCAGCCTGTGAACCACTAAGGAGCTGGGCCTTTCCCAGGAACTGAGATCTAGCCCTAGGGAGGCCACAATAATCCTCAATGCATCATTGAAACATGGGATTTCTATTCACATCCATGTGTGGACTTCCTCCTGCATTGAGGATAGTTATCCTCTCCATTTTGTGTGTTATTCATGGATGTATTGTGTATGTTCTTGAGTATATGATGACAGGTATAACTGGGCTGGCATGGATGAAAACCTATTCCTATGGCCACAGGGTGGCTCATGCATTTTCCATCTTAGAGGAGACCCAGGACTCGCACAGGAAAGGAAAACCGGTGCAATGATTGGCTTCAGACATCAGGATGAATCTTTTGGCACTGCTGGTATCTGAACTTGGCGCCTAGCAGGCCCAATAGGCGAATGGTCCACGTAAGCACACCAGCCTGTGAGCCACTAAGGATCTAGGCCATTCCCAGGACCTGAGATCAAGGCCGGGAGTGAGGGGGAGCACAAATGTTGTCCATTTATAAGCTGAAGGTAGTATGCAAATAAGTACATAATTGAATAGAGTAGGAGACATGGCGACCTGTGATGGAATCCAATTTACCATGTGACTACCTATTCTCAGATCTTCCCCAATGCCTCCATTTCTTGACTGTGATGATTATTGTCACACTTCATCAACTCTTCATAAAAAATAATGGATACCCCATGAGTCTTGCTTATCATTTCCTACTCTCATCCTGCAGGAACCACTAATTCAAGGATGAGATGATCACATTCCACACTTCCTAGGTCCGGAAAGGAGTACTTCAGGATCTTCCACCATTCCCACAATGTAGGGGGGCTGACCTGGATTCCAACCCATGCCCTCCGTTGCACGGTTGGCTGTGACTTCCCCGATAGCCAGCAGGCCTTCAGCCATGCCAGGTCACCTTCACTCTGTAGGCCGCTGGGTTCAGACCAACATGGTCACTATGCAAAGGAAAATAAACGTACAAGCACGAGGTGAAAATTCCCGATGCTTTTTTCCCCTTCTGGCCGTTTTTTTTTTTTTTTTTTTTTTTTTTTTCTGCAAGCCTGGGGCTCCTAGGATCCAAGGATGGTCTGTGGGTCCAGAGGCTAAAGCCTAGGATGATTGCATTTAAAGGCAGTGTTGCCTCGACTTGAGTTCAAGGCCTGGGTTTGGCAAAAAAAAAAAAACATAAATAAATAAAAAATTATGAATGAAGCACCCTCGCTCAGAATTCACGCCATTTTATTGCCAGAGCTGGGATATGAATTCAGGTCTGGGTAACTTTGTTGCACTGTGGGGGAAGGGGAAGATCACCATCCTTAAAGACAACAAGGTCAGGGCTGGGAAGGTGGCTCAGTGGTAGAGTGCTTGCCTTGCATGCCTGACGCCCTGGGTTCAATTCCTCAGCACCACATAAGCAAAAAGAAAAAAGCCGGAAGTGGTGATGTGGCTCAAGTGGTAGAGCGCTAGCCTTGAGCTGAAGAGCTGAGGGACAGTGCCCAGGAACAGAGTTCAGGCCCCACGACTGGACCCCCCCCCCCAAAAAAAAAGACTACAAGGTTAGGCCTGCTCCCAGGGCCTGAACTGAAGCCCCAACACTGGCAAAAATCATATGCCCACCTATTTTACACATGGGATCTCTATTTACATATGTGTGTGGAATGCCTCATGCTTTCAGTGTGTTTCTTAGTCAAGACTGCATTTTGTATTTTACTGAGTATGATGACAGATATAACTATACTGACATGGATGGACACCGATTCCCATGTCCATGAAGTTGCCTATGCTTTCTACATCCTAGCTGAGACCTAGGACTTTCACTGGACAGGAAAGCAGGTGGATCTATGGGCTTCTAATATCAGGATTCATGTTTCGGTACTGTTGTGATTTGAACTCAGAACCCAGGAGGCCAATTGGCAAAAGGGTCAAGGAGAGGACACTGGCCTGTGAGCAACTGAGGAGCTAGGCTGTTCCCAGGACCTGATATCTAGCCCCAGGGAGGGCCAGGATAGGCATAGATTCATGCTTGAAACATAGGATCTATATTGACATATATGTGTGAACAGCATCTTGCATTCAGTGCACTCCTTTTCCTTATTTTGGGTCTAATTCATGGAGGTATTGTGCATTTTTCTGAGTATGGTGTCAGATAGAACTGTGCTGACATGGATGATGAACTGTTCCCATGGTTATAGGGTTGCCTATGCATCCATTCTCTATCCTAGCTGAGACCCAGGACTTCCACATGAGAGGAAAACAGGTGCAATGACTGGCTTCTGACATCAAGATGAAACATTTGTCAGTGCTGTCATTTGAACTCAGGTCTGGTTAACTCCATTACACTGTGGGGGAAGGGGAGCTCAACATCCTTGAAAACTAGAATGTCAGGCCTGGTCCAGGGCCTGATTTGAAGCCCCAGCACTAGACAAAATATAAAGCTCATCTCTTTTAAACATAAGATCTCTATTTACATACAGTTGTGGTATGCATCTTCCATTCAATGTAGTTTTTTTTAATTTTGAGTCTTATTCATGGATGTATTGTGTATTTTATTGAGTATGGTGACAGGTATATCTGTGCTGCCATGGATGATAACCTATTCCCATGGCTATAGAATTGCCTATATAGCATTCTCCATCCTCGCTTAGGTGCAGGACTTTCACAGGACAGGAAAACTGGTAGATTGATGGACTTCTCACATCAGGATGGATCTTTTGGAAGTACTGGGATTTGAACTCAGGGCCTAGCAAGCAAAATTGGTGAATGGGTCAAGGTGAGCACATCAGCCTGTGAGCCACTAAGGTGCTAGGGCGTTCCCATAACTTGAGCTTGAGCCCCAGGGTGGGGCTGGTGCAACATATTCCTCCATTCTTATGCTGAAACTTGTGTGCTAATAAATACCTATTTGTATACAGTAGGAGATGTGGCGAACCGTGTTGGAATCTTATCTACCATGTGAGTACCGATTCTTGGATCTTTCCCAATGCCTTGATTTCCTGAACGTAAGTATTATTGTCACACTTCATGAAGTCTTAATTTAAAATAATCATTGTGCCAAAGGTCTTGTCTATCATTTCCTATGTGAATCATGCATTAACTTCTCAACTCTTCCCTAGACCTGAATTCAAGCACCAACCCGAAAAACGTAACATTTATAGACATCTTAAATATATGATTTATACTTAAATCTATATATTCAATCTATATCGTGTTTGTTGGAGTGATTCATTATATTTTATTATTGATAGATTGATTTAGCATTTATTTTATGGGCTGTGAGTGCACCTATAACATTTATTACATTTATTCCAATCTATTCCATAGCATGTAGCTTTGCAGATATATTATGTACATCATACCTGACACCCAGTACTTGCACAGAAAAGGAAAACAGGTGTCACACATGGAATCTTACACCAGAAAGAAACTTTTGGCAATGATGGAAACTAGACTAAGAGCCAAGGAGTCCCAATTCATGAATGGGTGAGTGTCATCATGACAGCCGCTAGCCCATTCAACTGCCAAGTGGATCCCAGTGTCTGGGATCAAGCCCCAGGTTTGGCCAAAATAGCAATAACTCTCTATGCAGATGATGGTATATAAATAAATATAAATTTAGATATTTAGATACTGTCAGAAATGTCTATCTGGTATTCAATGATATATACTACATTCCTATGGATTCTCAGGTCTTCAGTGAGGATTCCATTTAATCAATGGTATTCTTTTAATGCAAAATAGACTATGAATTTTAATCAATCTGTGTCCTGTGATTATTGGGTCTAATTTTATGCCAGACTGATTCATGAACTACTCATCCAACCATGACATTGATCACATTCCTTTCGTGCTCCTAGGGACAGGCAATAATTTTGTAGGCCCTCCAGCCCTTTGTAAGTGGTATAATCAGGATTCAAACTCAGGGCCTAGGTGTCCAGGTTGGCCTATGGCTTCCCTGACAGCCCGACAGCCTTCAGCAATGCCAGGTGAACTACAGGTTGCAGCCTTGTCACTTGGACAAAGGAATGGTCACCATGAAAGGAAGGGAAACCCGAGAAACTACTGACCATCCGCAGTTCACAGCTTTTTTTCAATGCCATTTTCATTTTGATTTCCTGTCAGCCCCTAAGGCCTAGGATCCTAGGATGGGCTGTGGGTCCAGAGGTTGCACCATCCCAGCCTAGGGTGATGTTAGCTGAGGCAGAGTTTCCACGACCTGAGTTCAAGCCCTGTGATTGGCAAATAAATGAATAAAACCTAAAAATATTAAAAGGACGAATGAAGCTCCCTGGCTTGGAATTTGTGCCTTTTTTTTTTTCTGCTAGTCCTGAGGTTTGAACTCGGAGTCTGAGTAAATCTGGTGCACTGTGGGGAAAGAGGAAGTTTACCCTCCTGTAAGATAAGAAATTCAGGACAGTTCCCTAGGCCTGAATTCTAGCCCCAATCTTGGAGAACATAACATTTATAGTAATTTTTAGTATATGATTTATACTAACATCCATATGTTCAGTCTATATCGTGTTTGTTGGAGTGTTTCATTATATTTTAGTATTTATTTATTTACCAATTATTTTATTGATCCTGAGTATACCTATAATATTTATTTCATTTATTCCAACCTATTCCATAGCATGTAGCTTTGCAGACATACTAATACTATATACATCATACCTGACACAAAGCATTTGCAAAGAAAAGGAAAACAAGTGTCACACTTGGAATCTTACTGCAAGATGAAATTTTTGGCAATGCTGGGACCTGAACTGAAGGAAAAAGAGCCTCAATTCATGAATGGGTGAGTGTCAGCATGGCATCCTCTAGCCCATTCAGCTGCCAAGTGAATCCTAGGACCTGGGATGGAGCCACAAGTTTGGCCAAAAGAGCAATACCTTTCTATGCAGACAGTGGTATACAGATAAATATATATTTAGGTATTTAGATACTGCCAGTGATGTCTATCTTGTATTAAATGACATATATTGTGTTCCTACAGATTTTCAGGTCTTTAGTGAGGACTCCATTTAATGAATAGTATTCTTTTTTTTTTTTTTTTTTTGGTTGGCCGTGGGGCTTGAACTCTGGGCCTGGGCGCTGTCCCTCAGCTCTTCAGCTCAAGGCGAGCACTCTACCACTTGAGCTACAGCGCCACTTCCTGAATAGTATTCTTTTAATGCATAATAAACTATGAATTAAAATCAATTTGTGTCCTGTGATTATTAGGTCTAATTTTATGCTAGACTGATTTATGAACTACTCATACAAACATTCCTCTGGTGTTCCTAGGGACAGACAATAGTTTCTTAGGCTCTCCAGCCCTTTATACTGGCATGACCGGGATTCAGACTCAGGGGCTAGGTGTCCAGGTTGGCCTATGACTTCGCTAACAGCCTTCCAGCCTTCAGCAATGCTAGGTGACATACAGGTTGCAGTCTTGTCATTTGGACCCAGGATGGTCACCATGCAAGTAAGGAAAACCAAGAAACCGTCATCCATCCACAGTTTGTGACTGTTTTTCACTGCCGTTTTCATTTTGTTTTCCTGTCAGCCCCCTAGGCCTGGGATCCCAAGATGGGCTATGGGTCCAGATACTGCACCATCCCAGACTAGGGTGATATTAGTTGAGGCAGAGTTGCCACGACCTGAGTTCAATCCCTGTGCTTGGCAATAAATAAATGAATGAATGAATAAATAAATAAATAAAATAATTTTAAAATGTTAAAAATAGTCGGGTACCAAAGGCTCATGCCTGTAATCTTAGCTACTCAGGAGGTTGAGATCTGAAAATCGCGGTTCAAAGCCAGCCCAAGCAGGAAAGTCCTTGAGACTCTTATCTCCATTAAACCACTATAAAACCCGAAGTAGCGAAGTAGCGCTGTGGTTCAAGTGGTAGAGTGCTTGCCTTGAGCTGAAGAGCCCAAGGACATCTTCCAAGGCCAGAGTTCAAGTCCCAATGTATATATATATATATAACTAATGAAGCTCCCTGGCTTGGAATTCATGCCTTTTTTTTTCTGCCAGGCCTGGAAATTGAACTCAGAGACTGGGTAACTCTAATGCACTGCTGTGGACAGAGAAACTTACCCACTTTGAACACAAGAAATTCAGGCCTGTTCCCTAGGCCTGAATTCAATCCCCAGCCCTGTTAAAGTAATATTCATCCACATTTGAAATAATGATTAATATCTACATACTTATGCTTATTGCATATTGCTTTGAGTATATTTATTTTACTTTTTGTATTATTCATTCCTTCATTATTTTTATTGACTATTATTATACTTATGTATTAAATTGATTACATCTTCTGAGAACTATACAGATTTACATATGCATTATATATCTTACTTCAAACCCAGGACATTCACAGAAATTCTATAGTAGATCATCCCATGCATAGAAAAACAGAATGAATACATCAACCAAAGTCTAATTTATCCATAGGTACCCCAGTGGCTCACATCTGTAATCCCAGCTACTCAGAGGTGAGAAGTGGAAGATTAAGTTTCAAAGCCAATCCAAGCAGAAAAGTCTGAGAGATGTCATCTCCAATTAAATGGTCAAAAACCAGGTTACAGGGATGGCTGAATTGGTAGAAAATCAGCTATGAAAAACAAAGCCAATAAAGAGCAAGCTGAGATCAAGCGCAGGGAGAGGGGGTTTGGGGCATAAAGGGGAGAGAACTCCTCCAAAAACAGAGAACAAACAACAGTACACAAATCCCACCTAATTTAGGGTACCAAACAAAGGGAAAAAAAGATCAAGCTTGTGCAGTTGTATAACTTTACATGATCACATATGTTCTTAGGTACACTTCAAAGCTATGTTTCTAGAAATATATATGTATATGTTAATAACGTATGTTATGTATATATATTAATAATGTATATATATGTGAAGAAACTAAGAAACCAGTCAATGAATAAATACTTCTGAATTAGTGCCTTAACCATGGCATTATAAATTATTTGTACTAAAAGTATATTCCAAGTTTCTTTCTTCAGAATCAATCTTTAAGACGTTTGTTCATGTGCCAGGCATTGGAGGCCCATGCCTATGATCCTAGTTACTCAGGAGGCAGAGATCTGAGGATGGTGCTTCAAGGCCTGTTCTGGCAGGAAAGGCCATGAAACTGTTATCTCCATTAAACCACTAGAAAACTGGAAGTGGTGCTGTAGCTCAAGCAGTAGAGTGCACGCCTTTGGTCTGAAGAGCACAGGGATAACGCCCAAGCCAAGAGTTCAAGCCCCACCACCGAAGAAAGAACTTTGTTCATACAAAATTCTACCATTCTAAGCTTTAGGAATCTTTTCTTCCAGGGTCTTATGCTCTTTAGGCAACTACTCCACTGCTGGGCTACATCCCAGTCCCAATGTTTTTGTTTTTAATTTTACAATCCAGTTTATTCCCAAAATGCTTACAAGTAACTACTCTCCTCACACAAGTGAGTTTTTATCCACAAACCCAACCTTTTGTGGTATGAAGACACCCCTAGTGTATTTCGTGGTAGGCACGAGGAAAACTCACACAAATTGCAGACAGTTTATAATTACAGAAGTAACTCTGAATTGAAAAAAAAATCAGTTGCCAGGTGCCAATGACTCAGATCTGAGGGTCACGGTTAAAAGCCAGCCCAGGCAAGAAAGTCCATGAGACTCTTATCTCCAATAAACCACTAGAAAACCGGAAGTGGTGCTGAGGCTCAAGAGGTAGAGTGCTCGCCTTGATCTGAAGAGTGCAGGGACAGCGCCCAAGCCCAGAGTTCAAGCCTCAGGACCAACCAAAAAAAAAAGAAATATCATCAACTCTCCCAACCTTCTAGGGAGAAATGATGTCCTCATTTTCATTCTCACTCTTCATGGCAGATGGCCAAAATAGAAACACCAATGTGCTATGCTAAAATGTAAAAGTTTAAACCCCTTTATTGAAAAACTCTCATGTTTTAAAATCAAAATGTATCAAATAAAGGCAAAGTGAACTTTAAAAAAATATTTAAAATGCTAATGGCGCTCCCTGGCTTGGAATTTGTGACATTTTTTGTCTGCAAGACCTGGGATTTGAACTTGGGGTCCAGGTACCTCTGTTGCACTGTGGGGGAAGTGGAAGCTCACTGTGCTTGAAGACCAGAAAGTCAGGCCTTTTCCCTAGGCCTGAATTCAGGCCCTAGCCTTGTAAAACGTACTCCTTATATATATTTTAAAGATAGGATTGAACTTCCATACAGATGTTCATTCTATATTATGTTTGGTGTGGTTATTTATTGTATTTTTTGTTTTGTTCATTTATTTGCCATTTATTTTATTGGCTGTGATGATACCTAACCATGTATTACATCCTATCACATAGCATTTAGATTTGTAGACTTGTTATCCATCATGCCTGACACCCAGCACTCTCACAGAAAAGAAAAACAGATGTCACACTTGGCTTCTAACTCCAGGATGAAATTTTTGTCAGGAGCTGAGATCGAGCATCAGGGGTGACCAAAATAGCCATAGATGGATAGGCAGGTGGTGGTATACAAATAAATGCATATTAGTACAGAGTGCCATAGCCATGTATCTAGTATTCAATGACATCTACTACATTCCTACCAAGTCTTTGGTATTTGTTATGCCTCAATTGTAGGAATATTATTCTTTTTGTGCCTAATTAACCACTAATTAAATTCAATATGCATCCTAGGATTATTGTGTCTAATTTGAGACTAGACCTCTGCACAGACTACTCATTCTATCATGAGTTGGATACCATTCCATCTGAACTTCTATGAATGGGCAGGAGTCTCTTGGGATCTTCTGCCATTGGTAGGTGTCAGGACAGGGATTTGAACTCAGGCATTCTGTTGTGTGGTTGGCCTATGGCTTTTCTGACAGCCATCCAGCCTTCAGCAATGACAGGTAACCTGTGTGTTGCAGACATGTCATTCAGACCTATGATGGTCACCGTGCAAGGAACCAAAGCCAATAAACCACCTACCATGTGTGGCTCGCGGCTTTTTTATTTTTTTTGGTGACATTTTCATTTTGTTTTCCTGTCAGACCTCGGGTCTTAGGATTCCAGGATCAGCTTTGGTTCTGGAGGCTGCACCCCAGGGTAGTGTGATAGAAGCTTAGGCAGAGCTGCCACGATCTGAGTTCAAGCCACATGCATGGCCAAAAAAAGAAAAAAAGAAAAGAAAAGAAAAGAAAAAAGAAAAAAATTAAGACAACTAAAAAAAGTAAAAAAAAAATTACTTAACTCCCTGGTTTGCAATTCGTGGTATTTTTTTTCTGCCATGCCTGGAATTTGAACTCAAGGTCTGGGCAAATATGCAGCACTGTGGGGGAAGGGGAATCTCACCATGCTTGAAGACAGAAAGTCAGGCCTGTTCCCTAGGCCTGAATTCAAGCCTTAGTCCTGGAAAACATACTCTTTATGTAGATTTTAAAGATAGGATTTACACTTCCATACAGATATTCAGTCCATATCATGTTTGATGTGGTTATTCTTTTTATTTCTTGTTTTATGCATTTATTTACCATATATTTTATTGACTCTGATGACACCTATACCATTTATTACATTGTTTACATCCTATCACATAGGATCTAGATTGGCAGATGTGGTCTCCATCATGCCAGACACCCAGGACTCTCCCTGAAAAGGAAAACATGTGTCACACTCAACTTCTTACTCCAAGATTAAATTTTTGGCAGTGCTGGGATCTGACGTCAGGGCCTAGCAGGCCCAATTCATGAATGGGTCTGTGTGAGCACGACAGCCGCTAGACAATGAAACTGTCAGGTGGTTCCCACATAGTGAGATCGAGTTCCAGGTTTGGCCAAAACAGCAATACATGAATAGCCAGACGGTGGTATACAAACAAATATATATTGGTAAAGATTGCCAGAGCTGTCTATCTATAACTGAATGACCTCTACTACATTCCGACCAACACTTAGGTATTTATTATACTGCCATTGAAGGAATATTATTCTTTCCATGCTTAATAAACTATTAATTAAGATCAATCAGGGGCTGGGAAGGTGGCTCAGTGGTAGAGCGCTCGCCTTGCATGCATGAGGCCTGAATTTGATTCCTCAGCACCACATAAGCAGAAAAAAGAAAAAAGCTGGAAGTAGTGCTGTGGCTCAATGGGTAGAGTGCTAGCCTTGAGCTGAAGAGCTGAAGGACATTGCCCAGGCCCAGATTTCAGGCTCCATGACTGGATGCATCCCCGCCCCCCAAAAAAAGATCCATCAGCATCCTAGGATTATTGCATCCAATTTTAGACTTGACTGATGCACAAACTACTCTCTCAATCGAGTCTCTTGTGATCTCCTGACATTGGTAGTTGTCGGGACTGGGATTTGAAAATGAGGTCTATGTTGACAGGTCGGCCTATAGCTTTCCTGATAGTCCACCAGCCTTCAGCTATGGCAGGTCAGGTCCACTTTGCAACTGAGTCACCATGCAAAGAAAAAAAATGTAAAACCTCCAGCCCTCTGTAGCTTGTAACTTTTTGTGCTGTCCCACTTTTTGTTTCGTCCTGCAAACCCTCTGGGCCTAGGATCCCAGGACTGGCTGTGGGTCTGGAAGCTGCACCCCAGCCTAGGGTGATTAAAGCTGAGACAGAGTTTCCACGACCCGAGTTCAATCCCCATGGCTGGCAAAAGTAAAAAGAATAAATACAAAATTAATTAATTATTTAACTAAATAAAAAAAATCTCCCTGGTATGAAATATATGCTAATTTTCTTTCCTACCCTGGGATTTGAACTCAGGGTCTTGGTATATCTGTAGCAATGTCAGGGAAGGTTCTGAGTTGCCAATACTTGAGTTCAAACCCCATGCCAAGCCAAAAATAAAAAATTAAGTCACTGACCTTGGCACGGGGAGCAAATATGGAGATTGGAGGGAAGGGATGGTAGGAGGAAAACAAAGGAGGAAGCAACAATGCTCAATAGAAAATGTACTCATTACCTTGTTCATGTAACTGTAACTCTCAGTCCAACATTTTTACAATTATAAATGTGCAAAAAAAAAAAACAAAACAATATAACGCTCAGAGAAGCATTTGGGGCGTAAGGGAAGGATGTCTAACTAGCTGTACAAAATTCTACACTGCTTTGCTTTTAATGCTCAGTATGGAACTGAATAAACATAACTGCTTCCATTAAAAAAAATCAAGTCACTGTCTTGGAACTGGGCCAGTATTTCTGCCATTGCTGGGATTTGATTGCATTGCCCAGTAACTCTTTTGCAACAAGGTTGAAGGTGAAGTTCACTGTACTTGAGGAAAAGAAATTCAGTCTAGAGTTCCCAGGAACTAAATGAAGGCCCTGCAATGGAAAAAATATTTCCATGCATGTGTAATATATGATATATACTTACATATGTATGTTCATTACATATTATTATTTTTATTATTGATTTTGTATTTATTTGATTCATTTATTGTTTATTGTATGTAGTATTATTATACACATATTTTACAGGTTGTACATGTATTATAAAAAAAAACAAAATAAATTAGGACATTGACTCATTTTTCATTAATACTATATTACGTGTTGAAACAAAATACATAATAAAATGGAGGTATTTGTCACAGTCTTAACATGTTTAGAATCTGTCCCTAGTATGAACCTTGTCTTACTTATCTATGGCATCTTCCTATAGGGATTTCTTTACATGATTTATACTCAGAAGCCTTTTCTTGAGGATAGGCAAATTGACGGATAAAATTGCAAGGGTGTGGTTAAAATGTGGCTTAGTGGTAAAGAGATTGCTCAGCATGCATGAATGTCAAAGTTTGAATTCTCAGAGCCACATACTCAGAAAAAGCCAGAAGCTGTGGAGTGGCTCAAGTGGTACAGCGCTAGGCTTGAGAAAAAGAAGCTCAGAGACAGTACCCAGGCCCTAAATTCAAGCCCCAGGACTGTCAAAAACAATAGGCTAGATGCCAGTGGCTCACTCTTGGAAACCTAGCTTCTCAGGAGGCTGAGATTTGAACACCACAGTTCAAAGACAGCCTGCACAAGGAAAGCCTGTTAGACTCTTATCTCCAATGAACCACCAAAAGACCTCACATGGCACTGTGGCTCAAGTGGTAGAGTGTTCACCTTGAACTGAAGGGCTCAGGGACAGTGCCCAGGCTTGATACAAGACACACAACTGGAAAAAAGTGAGGATTAATGAAAGTACTTTTCCTATTTGCTAATTATGAGAACATCCTGTGGAAAATGAACACAGATGTAACCAGAATTGGAGTCAGAGCTCAAGGTTTAAGTGAACACATCCATATACCCAGCCTCTCTGACTCTAGCATTATAACTTTGTGTGCTACAGGGTTCTGAAAGGTCCAATGTTGAAGGGATTAATATCATCCCCAAGCCCTTTGTGATAAGCAGTTGACTTCTATTGTCAATGTCATTACAGTTCTGAAGCTAGCAGAGTACCAGTAGCTCATGACCATCACCCTAGCACAGGAGGCTGAGGTCTCAGTATCACAGGCTGAAGCCAGCCAGGGCAGCAAAGTCTATGACACTCTGACTTCCACTTCTGAAAGGTCAGATGTTCAAGAGCTTACTGTGTTTCGCTTGGTGATGAGAAGTTACTCGCACTCTAAATGTTTTTATGATGTTTCTTTCCTGCTTCTATAGCTCAAGAATTCTTGAACTATAGAAGCAGGAAAGAAACATCATTGACCCATCCTGGGTTCAAATAAAGTTCTCAGGATCCAAGCCTTAGCCCTGTTGGCAGGAAGAACTCCACTGAAACACTATATTTGGAGGACAGAAAACAGTTTCAAAAGCCGGGCTAGGTGAAGAGACCTAGGCCTGCAGGATGAGGAGGCAGAATGTACACACTCAACAGTGAAGAGAGCTGCAAAACCACTTCATTCATTCCAGGCACAGCCAGAAATAGGGGGAAACTTGAAATATTTGTTAGACTTTCACTAGGGTCAGGCTTTTCTCAGCCTCTTCAAACAATGACTAATTAACCTTCCTCCCTCAGGTGAACTGAGCTTCAAGCTATCATTAAGTTCATAATAGTGAGCCAGTTTAGTGGGGGAGAGGGCAGGAACAGAGTAGAAACGCCATGCTCTCTGGACTTAGGGAGTGGATTTTTGACTCTCCATCTGTCAGATTTGAAGGCCCTTCTTCTACCTCTTTCAGGCCATTTTCCTTCCTTCATTCTCCACGTCATTAATGCAAATCCCCAGTCCAAGGAGAGGCAATGCCCTTTCTTTACTGTCTCCAAGCACCTGAGTTAGAACCTGGCTGTGCCCTCTTGGCTCTGGGGCCATCAGCTGCCTGAGAAGTGGGACAGAGACTGTCTTCTTGCTCTGTGATTGTGTGAAGTCGATGCTGGTGTCTGGCACACTGTAAAAGGCCTCATGACAGAATTGTTCCTTTCTTTCCTTCTAACGAACAAGATCAGCTTCATTTATCATCTATCTATGTATCTATGTATCTATCTATTTATCTATCATCAATCTACCTACCTAGCCAGCTAGGTATCTTTTTGCCAGTTCTTGGGTTGAACTCTAGGCCTGGGTACTGTCTATAGCACTCTACTACTTGAGCCACAGCATCAATTTTGGCTTTTTTTGTATATGTGCTATTGAGAAATCAAACCCAGGACTTCTTGCATGTTAGGTACTCTCACTAATCCACATTCCCAGCCCCCTCATTTTTTGTTAATGGTAGTTTTTACTTAAGCATGCTTCCATTTCACGTTTAATTTTGCGTTTAATTTTCTGAATACCGGTTACTACTATGAAACCTGATCTTCTCTTTCCCTGCCTCATTTGTGGCATTGGCCTCATAAGAAAATGTAAATAAAGGCTGCTAAAAGCTTAAGTGTGCATCATATAAAGACAGAGGCCAGGAACCCTAGAAGAGAAAAGAGATGGGCCTTAAGTGAAGAGAATGATGTAGTACGCACAATGAACATATCTGAAAAATAAATCAGTAAATAAAAGCAGAAGCATTACATGTGCTCTGTTTACATTCAGGGAGGTAATTTACACACATAAATAGGTAGGGCACTGATTCATAAACATGGGCTCCTCTTTTTGAATTTTCTTTTTGGCCATCCCAGGGCTTAAGCTCAGGGCCCTATGCGTTGCTGAGCTGTTTTGCTCAAGGCTGAGGCTCTACCACCACCACAGCTCCAGCCATCTGGTTGTTAATTGGACATAAGCACCTCCCAGGCTTTCCTACCTCGTCTGGACTGAATCTCCCACTCAGCTTGTTCTCTTAAAGCTCGAGCTCAACCCTCTGGGCCACTGCTCTACTTCTGGTTTTCTGGTGGTTTATTGGAGATAAGAGTCTCACAGACTTTCCTGTTTGGGCTGACTTTGGATGGCGATCTCCTGAGGAGGTTTCAAGCGGCTTCTCTCAGGGATTCGCTGAGAAGCCTCTCCACACAAACCCTTAGTCTAAATCTCGGGAGGTACTAGAGAAAACAGAAACATGCAGTTGCTTCTAGTATTCTCCAGATACTTAAGGTTGGAGACACAAAACTCTCATAATTATTAGATCATTTTATAGGCAAAAGGAGCAATGCAGACAGTATGAGGATCACTCCAGCTTCAGTACTCTCATCTTGAGACAGTAAAATCATTTCAGCTCAATGCTAAGTGACAGAACTGGCATGTCCTGTGGACATATGCTCCCAAATCCTGTGACACTCATTTCTCACTTTTGCCTTCAAATCTGTGACCAGAGAAGATGAGGAGAGAAAATCCTTCTCAGAGAAAGCAGCTATAAAAAATATTGGGGTAGTTTACTTATAAATTCAAACTATTGGAATGATCCTGTTAAGAAGTCAGATTGTCCAGATTAAAAAAATGAAGAAGAAAAGTAAGGCAGGTGTCAGTGTAATCCCAGCTTCTTCAGAGGCTGAGATGTAGAGAATCTTAGTTTGAACCCAGCCAGCATAGGAAAGGACATGACATTTTTATTTCTAAGAGATCCCAGAAAACCCAGAAGTGAGGCTGTGACTCAAGGTTAATGCACTACCCTTGAGCAAAAGGAATTCAGGGACAATGTCTAGGCTCAATGTTCAACCCCTGGACCTGCCCACCCCCAATAGAGCCTATACCTCCATGTCTTTGTGTATGTACGGATGTATTCCTATAGGCAATTCTCCAGAGTAGATATGATGAATGGCACCAAGCAAGGATTTTTTTTTCAATACAATGATTTCATAACACAGAGACTACTTTTATGACAATGTATGTTCCAGGGCTACCTTCACTGTTCCCAGTGTAGCCTGAGGAATTCTCTGCATCCCAGGCCTGCTGGAAGAAGTCTCTCTCATTTTCTGTACAGGCAGACAAAAGGCCTCAGACCTGTAAAGCTTTGTAACAACAACTCCATCTAGGCCAATTAGTTAGGATGAGTGTGGGTGGGCTCTGAAGGCCAGGAGAAAAAGGCCTCTTTCACTACAAGCTATCTCTCTTCCCAGTGCTCTGTTTTTACAGGAAGCCTTCATTTGTGCCACCTCCCATGGCAGTCCAAGTTCCCTGCACTTTGTGAGACTATATTCCGGTGCTCAGATACAGTGCTCAATATAATATATAATGAAATATTACATTGCAGGCGATAATAGGCCTATGATACCTCTCCTTGGTTTTCCGGAAGCTTGAGAAATCCAAGCACATGTCTGATATAACAAAGCTTCCTGTCATCTAGGTCTCGTGAAGATCATCAGGTTCTGAAACTTTGACCTCTCCTAATTGGGCCTTGGGTGGGTAGGTTTGGGGATTAAACACAGGGCCTGGTTGCTGACCATAAGTTCAGTGCAGAAGTCCAGTGCTTTACCATTTTGTGTCAGAGCTTCACTTCTGGTCTATGTGTGTGTCTGTGTGTGTATGTCCATGTGTGCACACATACAGTCATGGAGCTTGAACTCAGCACTGTACCTAATTTCTCTTGTACAAGGATAGCCTTCTATCACTTGAGCCACAGAACCACTTCATACTTTTTCTAGTGATTTGGTCCTGAGTAATCAATCCCAGGGTTTCATATATGCAAAGCACTCTACCCCTAAGGCACATTCCCAGCCTTGTATTTCAGGATTGTTAGATTGTTTCTGTTTTTTTTTTTTTTTTATGTTGTCGGTTGTAGGAGTTGAAGTCTGGGCCTGGGTGCTGTCCCTGAGCTCTTCAGCTCAAGTCTTGTGCTCTATCACTTGAGTCACAGCTCCACTTCAGGTTTTCTGGTGGTCCATTGGAGCTAAGTGTCTCAAGGACATTCCTGCCGAGGCTAGCTTTGAACCATGATCCTTAGTTCTTTTTTTTCTCATTATTTAGAGAATACTTTATTAGTTTCTGTAATCAAACCCACATAGAAAAGACCTTACATATTTAATACAGTGCTTTTACCCCTGTACAAATGGAAAAACTTAAGTTTAACGTTTCTAGACCAATATGGCTATTAATTTCTGTACAATGCCAACTCAACACGGTAAACTGGGATACTTTTTCCAAAGCTGACAGCACAGGTAAAGTTTCCAAAAATTCAAATTATATATATGTATATATATATTTGTATAAAAAGACCAATAATAGCAGTATGTTATGCATCAATAGCAGCAACAGCTTTTCCAGCTTTGAACCATGATCCTTAGTTCTCATCCTCCTGAGAACCTAGGATGATAGTCATGAGCCACAAGCACCAAGCTTCCACTTAATGTTTGTTAGTGGTGAATTGGAGATAATAGTCTCGTGGGACTTTTTGTGTCTGGGATAGTTTAGAACCCAGATCCTCAGATCTCAACTTGCTGAGAAGGCAGGATGACAGACCTCAGCTATCGACCCTTAGGCCATGGAACTCTGCTGCAAAGGGATCCTTGGCTCCACGTGTGGAGTGCTAGCCTTGAGCCCAAGAGGTAAGGGTCAGAATCTAGGTCCTGAGATCAAGGTTCATGACTGAGAAAAAAACAAAGCAAAACAATGGTCTGCAGGAGACAACTCACTAGTCTTCAGTAATACTTAATTTTGTCCCTTCCATGGGGTTATATCTGAGCCTCAATATTCTTATCTGTGTAAGCATCTCAGTTGTGGAGCTCTTACAAGGACCAGATGAATAAATGCACCCTGTGAAGGACACAGCACATGACACTGTTTGAAGGACTCAGCACACAGCATCATGTGAAAGACTCAGCACCCAGAACCCAATGCAGGACTCAGCACACTGTAACCTGTGAAGGACTCAGCATATAGCACCCTGTGCATTACTCAGCACAGAGCACCCTATGAAGGACTCAGCACATAGCTCTATTCCACAAGCTGTCATTAGAATCAGCATGCTTTCTTCAGTATCACCATTCTTTGAGGAACATTTCACAAACCACACAAGTTCACATCTAATGGTTTAGTGGGGTGTTTCTTTTTAGGGGGGGAGGTTACCCATGGGGCTTGAACTCAAATATAGGGATACTGTTCTAATAACATTTGCTCAAGGCTACAGCCCTACTACTTGGAACCACATTTTGAAGAGTCTCACAGACTTCCTGCCAGGGCTGGGTTTTAAAGCCCATGAGCAGCTAGAATGACTGAGGTAAGCCAGCAGCGTCTGGTTTGGTGGAGCTGGGTTGCAGCGATTTACATCTGGATAAGTCAGGTTAGGTGGAAATTGTCAGCACCCGACTCCTACCTTGCTCTGTGATGAGGTATTTGAAGTCTTGACTTTCTATAGTTGCAGTTAGAACAGTCTACCTTTTTTGGCGGCAGTCCTGGGCCTTTAGTAAGGGCTTAGACACTCTCCTCAAGCATTTGTGCTCCAGGTTAGTACACAATTGATTGAAAGAAAGCAGAACTTCCGGTTTTTCTTTGTATGTGGTACTGAGGAATGGAAGCCAGAGCTTCCTGCTTACTAGGCGAGCACTCAACCACCCAGTCCCAGGAGTGCATGAGGTATAAATAGAGATTGCTGAATATAAATATTATATATACAAAAAGAGATATGTGGTCTGGGAAGGTGACTCAGTGATAGAGCCCTTGCCTTGCAAGCATGAGGCCCTGAGTTCAATTCCTCAGTACCACATAAGCAGAAAAAAAGCTGGAAGTGGTGCTGTGGCTCAAGTGGTAGAGTGCTACCTTGAGCTGAAGGGCTGAGGGACAGCACCCAGGCCCAGACTTCAGGCCCACGACTGGACCCCAAAAAAAAATAAAGAGAGACAGAGGTATGCATATTATTAAATTATAGCTAATAGTACTACCAATTATTAGGTATTAAATGATGTCTCCATTTAATGATAGATCCCAGTTGAACAATTAATAAAACATTAATTATTACTCAATATACTGTTATTGTTTATCATATATGTACATACATCCATACATACAATTACATATTTTATAGAATGAGACGTCTATTTATATTAATTTATGCATCATGTGTTACTACCAATTATTAGGTTTTTAACTATGTCTCCATTTACTTTTCATTCTGTTAATGCTTAATAATATAGTAATTAAACTTAATCCACATCCTAAAATTATTTTGTCTAATATTATTCCAGAATGATTCACTAATAATTCAATCTGATTTTCATTTATTATAGTGACAATTCTTCCACCTATGACATTTTTACCTTTATGATATCCTATTACATAGCATATAGATTTGCATATGAATTATACATCCTACCTGACATCGAGCAATTTCATAGAAAAGGAAAATATGTGTCACTCTCGGCTTCTTACACCAAGATTGCATTTTTGGCAGGGCTGGGATCTAAACTCAGGGCCTAGAAGGCTCAGTTCATGAATGGGTGACTGTCAGCACAGCAGCCTCTAGCCAATTCAGCTGGCAGGCAGTTCCCAGGCCATGAGACTGAGCCCCGTATGTTGACCCCATATTGCGCTTAGTGTAGTTATGCATTTTATTTGTTGTTTTATTCATTTATTTTATTGACTGGTATTACTCATAGAACATTTATTACATTTATTACATGGGATATAGATTTGCCTATGTAAGAAACTTCACAACGGACACCCAGACGCTCACAGAAAAAGAAAACATGTGTCACCAGTGCTTCTTACTCCACGATTCAATTTTTGTGAGTGCTGGCATCTGAACTCAAAGCCTACAAGGCCCAATTCATGAGTGGGTAAGTGTCAGCACGGCCAGCCTGGGCCATATGGAGCTGACAAGCAGTTCCCAGCACCTGAGATACAGCCCCAGGGATTGACAAAATAAGATAGATTGACATGTGGATGGTAGTACACAAATAAATATAGATCTTTATAGAGTGGCAGAGATGTTTATATATTTTTATATACATTTTTAACAATTATACATTTAAAAATTATACATTTTTAACAATTCTTGGGTATTTATTATGCCCCCATGTAATTAATATTATTGTGTTCATCCTTAATGAATTATTAATTTAATTAACCACTATCACAAAACTATTGCGTCCATGTAATTAATAATATTCTTTAATGTGTCAAAATATTCCTTAAAATCCATCAGCCTCCTAAAATCACTAATTTTATAGTAGTATCATTCAGGAACAATTAATTTAATCTTGATATTCATAATCTTCCATCAGTATTCCTATGAATAGGAATGAGACCCTTAAGATCTCCCACCATTGGTAGGGGTCGGGACCAGGTCTCAACCACAGGGCCTATGTTGCAGTGGTGACCTATGGCTTGCCTGGTAGCCTACCAGCCTTCAGCAATGTCAGGTTACAAAATTTTCAGCAATGTCATTCAGACCTAAGATGGTTACCTTGCAAAAAAAACAAATGTAAAACAGACAGCCATCTGCAAGTTGCCAGATTTTTATCTGTGTCATTTTATTTATATTTTTCCTGTAAATCTTTGGGGCCCAGGAACCCAGGTTCGGTTGTGGGTCCAGTGGTTACACCCCAGTCTAGAGCAATTAAAGATGAGGCAGAGTTGCCACAACCTGAGTTCAAGCCCTGTGCTTGACAAACTAAAAATATATAAATAAATTCATTAAAAATATTTTAAAAAATTATGAGGCTCCTTGGCTTGGAATTCACGCCATTTTTTCTGGCAGGCCTGGGATTTGAATTCAGAGTCTGGGTAAATCTGCAGCATTGTCGGGGAAGGGGAAGCTCACCGTGCTGGAAGACAAGAAATTCAGGCCTGTTCCCAGGGCCTGAATTCAAGTCTTAGAACTCAAAAAATAATATTCATATACATTTTAAATACATGATTTATATTTGCATATACATGTTTACTTATCTTGCAGTTAGTGTAGTTATTCATTTTATTTTATTTTTATGTATTTTTTATGTATTTTAGTGAGTATGATTACACATATAACATTTTTTACATCCTATTACATAGGACATAAATTTGCCTATGTATTATACATCATTCCTGAGACCCAGGAATTTTGACACCCATAAAGAAAACAAGTGGGACAATTGGCTTCTTCCACCAGGATTAAGTTTTTGGCAGTTCTGTGTTTTGAACTCCGGCCCTAGAAGGCCAACTTCATGAATGGCTCAATGTTAGCACACCAATCTGATGCAAATGAAGTTGTCGGGCAAATTTGAGGACCTGAGATCAAGCCCTAGGAGTGACCAATATATAAAAAGATAGATATATAGATTGAAGTGGGTGTGTATTAACATATGAATATGGATCTATAAATAATGTATACAGAGACAGACATTTATGTAGATTCTAGTGTATAACTCTTTATATAAAGTGATGTCTATATCTTATTTTTATATATTCTATTACTACAAAATATATATTCTATTACTACCAATTATTTGGTCTAAAATTATGCCTCCATTAATTAATCACGGTAGAAGACTTAATAAGTTATTAATTAAATTAATCGATGACATATATTTATGCGTACAATATTATATTAGAAAGTCTAGCTAAATAGTAATTCAATTTGTACATGCCAAACATACTATTAATGTTTCTATTGATAGGAACGAGATTCCTAGCATCTTCAGCTGTGTGTAGGTGGCAGTCCGAGGATCGGACTCACGGCCTAGGTATCTGGGTTGGGCTCAGGCTTCACCAACAATCTGTGAGCCTTTGGCCATGCAAGGTCACATACAATTTTCAAGCCGAGATATTGAGACCCATGGTGGTCACAGTGCAAAGGAAACAAAGGTAAAACGGTTGTGTAAAATTTTCTGGATTTTTCCTCCTCCATTTTTGTTGGTTTGATGTATTTTTGCCAGTGCTGGGAGTTGAACTGGGGTCCTAGGATGACTGGATCATCTGTGGGTGTAAATGCGGTAAACCGGCCTAGGGTAATCATGGGTTAAGACACAATTCGGTGCTTCCTTGTGAAAAAGAAACTCAGGGATAGTGCCTAGGGTCACAGTTCAAGCCTCAGGACCTGCTACAAAAATAGAGCCAGTAACTCCATGTGTCTGTGTATGTATGCATGTATTTCTAGCAGTGAACATCTAGAGTTGCTATGAAGAAAGGTATGAATGGAATGATTTCATAACACAGAGAATGCTTTCAAGACAGTGCATGTTCCAGGGCTCCCCTCACTGTTCCCAGTGTACCCTGAGGGCTTCTGTGCACCCCAGACTGGTGGAGGAAGTCTGCCTCAATGTTGGAACAAGCAGACAAAAGGCCTCCCTCTTGAACATCTGTGTAACAAACAATTCATCCGTAGCAATTAGTGAGGATGAGCAAAGAGTGAGGATGAGGGCAGACTCTGAAGGCCAGGAGGAAAAGGCCTCTTTGTACACCAAGCTATCTCTCCTCCCAGTGCTCTGTTTTGACAGGAAGCCTTCATTTGTGCTGCCTCTCGGGGCAGTCCAAGTTTCCTGCACTCACCCTTTCTTTGTTAGACTATTTTCCAGTGTTGAAAAAACTACTACAATTAATTCAAGGGTCCTTCTGGCAGAAAACAAGTGAGCTGAACCTAATGAAAAGATTCCTAATTGGAAAAGGTGCCTCCCTAATTTTCCGGATGCTTGCTAAATCTAAGCACTTGTGCAAAATCACAATGCTTCCTGTCATCTAGTGCTGGTGAAACTCATCAGGTTTTGAAACCTTTGCCCTCTCCTAGTTGGGCTCTGGGTGTTTATATTTTGGGGTTTAACACAGGGCCAGGGTGCTGACCAAGAGCTCAGAGCAGAAGCTCTTTCCTTTACCATTTAGTGTCACAGCTTCACTTATGGTATCTGTGTGTGTGTGTGTGTGTGTGTGTGTGTGTAGGTGTGTGTCTGTGTGTGTGTCTGTGTGCGTCTGTGCGTGTGTGTGCAAACACCAGTCCTGGAGCTTGAACTCAGTACCTCAGCTCTGTACCTGAGTTTCTCCTGTACAAGGATAGTGCATTACCACTTGAGCCACAAAACCACATCAGGCTTTTTTTTCCTAGGGATATAGTACTGAGGATTCAAACCCAGGGTTTCATACATGCAAAGCACTCTACCCCTAAGACACATTTCCAGCACTCCACTTCAGGTTTCTTTCTTTCTCTTCTTGTAGTTGGAGGAGTTGATGTCTGGGACTGGGTGCTCAAGTCTAGAACTCTACCACTTGAGCTACAGCGCCCCTTCAGGCTTTCTGGTTCACTGGAGATAAGCATCTCAAGGAATCTCCTGCCCAGGCTGGCTTTGGACTGTGATCCTCAGCTCTCAGGATCCTGAGTAGCTAGGATGACAGGCATGAATCACCAGTACCCAGCTTCCACTTCAAGTTTCTAAGTAGTGAATAGGAAATAATATTCTCATGGGACCTTTTGTGTCTGGGATAGTTTGGAACCCAGATCATCAGCTTCCTGAGAAGGCAGGAGGACAGACCTCAGCTAAAGACACACTTTGCTCCAAGGGGGGTCCTTAGCTACGAGGTAGAGCACTAGCCATGAGCCCAAGAGGAAAGTCAGTGCCTAGGCTCTAAGTTGAATGTTCATGATGGAGAAAACTAAACCAAAAAAATTATTTCTTCCTTTATTTAAGTATCATGGTTAAATACATAATAAAGGATTTATTGAAAATTAGTCAATGTACTATGATTATTGTGTATAATTTTAATATAATCATACACTAAATACTAATGTAATTGTTACTTTTACAACATTCCATTCATATGGATGTCTAACAGAGTATGTTTCTTAGGATCTCCTGCCATTTGTAGATAGCAGTACGGGATCCCAACCCTGGACCTAGGTTCCTGGTTCAGGCTGTGGCTTCCCTGATAGCCTACCAAACTTCAACAATGTGAGGCCATGTACAGTTTTCGGGTCCTGTCATTTAGACACAGGATGGTCACAATGCAAAGGAAAAAAAAAATGTAAAACTGCCTTCCGGAACTTCCCAGTTTTATACTTCTCCTTTTTTCCCCATCTTTTTTTTTTTGTCTGTTGTGGGGCCAGAAGTCTGGGTCTGGGCGCTGTACCTCAAATCTTCAGCTCAAGGCTATCGTTCTGCCATTTGAGTCATAGCACTACTTCCAGCTTGTTTCTGCTTATGTGGTACTGAGGAATCGAACCCAGGGCCTTATGCATGCAAGGCAAGGACTCTACTATTGAGCCACCTTCCCAGCCCTTCACCTTTTTTTTCTTTTTGCCAGTCCCGAGATTTAAACTTGGGTCCTGGGAATCTCAGGATGGGCTGTGGGTCCAGAGGTTGCACCCCAGCCTAGGATAATCAAAGCTGAGGCAGAGTTGATACAAGCTGAGTTCAAGTCCTGGGTCTGGCCATAGAAAAATGAGGCCCTGGGTTGGAATTTGCACCAATTTTCTGGCAGGCCTGGGATTTGAACTTAGGGTCTAGGTAACTCTGTGGCACTGTGGGGGAGAGGAAACTCACCATCATTGAAAACAAGAAATTCAGACCAATTTCCAGGGCTGAATTCAAGCCACGGCACTGGAAAAAATAATATTCATGTATGAGATCTTTTTACATACATGTGTTTACCCCATATTACATTTATTACCCTTATTTATTTATTCTTTATTTTATTATTATTACATATATAATATTTATTTCATTTATTACATCATATCACATGGATATATTTGCACGTGGATTTTACATCATCCTTAGACCCAGGACTTTTACAGAGAAGGAAAAATATATGTCAAATGTGGCTTCTTACTCCACCTATAAACTTTTGGCCATTCTGGGATATGAACTCACAGCCCACAATGCCCAATTCATGAAAGTGTCAGTTGTAGACAAAGCCTTTGGCAAATTGAGCTGCCAGCCAGTTCTGAGGACGTGTGATCAAGCCATAGTAGTGGCCTTGATATAGATTTAAATATAGATATAGATAGATAGATAGATAGATGTGTAGTTTTCTCTCTCTATATATATATGAGAGAGAGACAATATGAGGATATTGAATAATATATATTGTGATTTATTAGTTATTATATTAAGCCTCCATTTAATGAAGTATCATGGTTGAATACTTATTAAAGCATTAATGTAAAAGTATTCAGTATTCTTTAATTAGGAGAATCATACCATGGTGCTAGAATTAAAGACATAATCCAATACTTTTTGTGTGGCATTCTTTAAGAGAATCATGAAAAACTGTGGATTTAATTGTTACTTTTATAACATTCCATTAAGCACTCCCATGAATAGGAATTATTTTCTCAAGATCTCCCTCTATTTGTAGGTGTCAGTCCTGGCATTTGAACTCCAGGCCTGGGTAATTTACTTTGAAATGCAAACCATTAGTATGACACTGTGAAGATTTCAGATTCTCATGATAAAACAAAGAACAAGAATAAAAGAAAGCCAGGTCTCAGAGGCTCATACTTGTAATCGTAGCTCCTCAGGAGGCTGAGAGTTAGAGAATGGCAGCTTGAATTCAGTCGGGACAGGAAAGATCAGGACACTCATTTCTAAGGGATCACAGGAATATAAAAACCCATGAGTGGGACTGAAACACAAGGGCAGAGCACCACCCTTGAACAAAAGGAGCTCTGGGAGATTGCCTAGGCTCATAGTACAAGCCCTGGACCTGCCAAAAAAGAAAAAGCCAGTAAATCCATGTCTCCCCATGTATGTATGCATGTATTTGTATTGGTGAAGATCCAGAGTCGCTATGTTGAAAGGCACCCAGCTAGGAAATTTGCTTTGAATAGAATGACTTCATAGCACAGAGAGTGTTTTCAAGACATGCCTGTTCTGGGGCTCCCCTCACTGTTCCCAGTGTTGCCTGAGGGTTTCTGTGCACTCCAGGCTATTGGAGGAAGTCTGCCTCATGGTCTGGACAGACAGACAAAAAGGACTCATTCCTATACAGCTGTGTAACAAACAACTCCATCTGAGCCAATTAGTGAGGATGAGTGTAGGCAGAATTTGAAGGCCAGGAGAAAAAGGCCTCTTTGTATTCTAAGCTATCTCTCTCCCCAGGAAGCTTTCATTTGTGCCAACTCCTGTGGCAGGCCAAGTTCCCTGCACTTATCCTGTCTTTGTTAGATTATGTTCCAGTATTGAAATAACCTGCTACAATTAATTCATGGGTCCTTCTGGCAGTCAATAAGGGAGCTGAACCTAATGAAAAGATTCCTAATTGGCAATGGTGCCTCCCTAGGTTTCCAGAAGCTTGCTAATATAAGCATTTGTGCAAAATCCCAAAGTTTCCTGTCATCTAGGGCTGGTGAATTGCATCAAATTGTGAAACCTTTGACCTATCCTAGTTGAGCCCTGAATGGCTAGGTTTCGGGGTTGAACACAGGGCTAGGGTGCTGACCATGAGCTCAGAAGAGAAGCTCAGTGCTTTACCACCATTTGGTGTCACAGCTTCACTTCTGGTATCTGTGTGTGTGTGTGTGTGTGTGTGTGTGTGTGTGTGTGTGTGTGTGTGTGTGTGTGTGTGCACGCATGCATACACTTGTCCTGGAACTTGACCTCAGGACCTGAGCATGGTTCCTGAGTTTCTCCTGTACAAAGATAGAACTCTACCACTTGAGCCACAGGGCCACTTCAGGCTTTTTTCTAGTGATGTGGTAGTGAGTTTTCAAATTCAGGGATTCATACATGCAAAGCAGTCTAACCCCTCCTCTTTAGGTTTCTTTCTTTCTTTTCTTTTCTTGTAAGTTGGAAGAGTTGAAGTCTATGCCTGGGTGCTATCTATCCTAGAGCTCTTCAGCTAAAACCAAGCACTCTACCACTTAAGCTACAGCACCCCTTCAGGTTTTTGGTGGGTCACTGGAGAGAATTGTCCATCTCAAGGAATTTCCTGACCAGGCTGGCTTTGGACCATGATCCTCAGCTCTCAGGCTCCTGAGTAGTTAGGATGACAGGCGTTAGTCACTGGTGCCAAGCTTCCATTTCAAGTTTCTAAGTGGTGAATAGGAGATAATAGTCTCATGGGAACTTTTGTGTCTGGGATAGTTTGGAACCCAGATCCTTACATCTCAGTTTCTTGAGTAGGCAGGGTGACAGACCTCAGCTACAGACGTCTAGATCATAACTCTGTTGCAAGGAGCCACGGGGAATGCACTGAAAATTTGGGGGTACTGTTCTAAGATCTCTTGCTTAAGGCTAGATCTCTACTACTGTGAAGCAAACTCAGAGTTTCACAGATCAGCCCACGAGTATCTTGGATGACAGTGGTGAGTGAACCAGCAGCTTCTGGTTCCGTGGAGCTGGGTTGCAGTGGTTTATTTCTGGCTAAGTCAGGTAGTATGGCAGCTGCAAGCACCAAACTCCATGCTTGTTCTGTGATGAGGTATTTGCAGTACTATACTTATATTGTTGCAGTCAGAACATTCTATTTTTTTTTTTTTTTTTTGGTGCCAATCCTGGGTCTTGAGAAAGGGTCTAGACACAGTCCCGAAGCTTTTATGCTCAAAGCGAGTGCTCAACTGCTTAAGCAACAGCACGACTTCTAGATTTTTCTGTGCACAAGGTAGTGAGGAATTGAACCCAGGCCTTTGTACGTAGTACGTGAGCAATCTATAAATGAGCCCCATGACTGACAAGTGTATGAACACATAAATATGTAAATTAAATATGTAAATATGAATGTGTAAATATGAATACATGAATATGTAGATTGGTAGATAGATAAATAGATGCATATGTATAAAACAAGAGAAAGATATCTGTATACTAGGAAATTGCATATAAATTTTACTACCGATTATTGATATTTAAATTATTCCTTCCTTTTTTAAGTAACATGATTGAATAACTAATAAAGTATTAATTGAAAATTAGTCAATGTAGTATAATTGCTGTGTATAATTTTATATAATCAAAAATTTAATTGTTACTTTTTTCTTTTATTTTAAATTGTGAAAATACTGTACAGAGGTTTACAATTACATGGGCAAGATAATGGGTACATTTCTTATCAAGCATCATAGCCTCTTCTTTTTGTTTCCCCCTCTATCCTTTCCCATTCTCTCCCCTCCTCCCATCCCCCCACACAATCATCCCCCAATGTCCCCCACCCCCACCACAGTTGTAAAGATCGTATTTTGACATAACGACTTATACATCTCATTGTTGCAATGGGTCCACCTGTATCCCTATTTAAATGATTTGATTTTTCCCTTCCCCTCCACAAAATACACCGACAACAAATACAGTGAAAGCAGGGGTTATACCATGGGGGAGCAAGAAAGAAATAATCTTATAAATGTGTTAGAAACAATTGCATGAAAGAAAAAAAAAACATTTGAATACATATCTTAGGGTTCATTTCCCTAACATCAACTTATCTGACCTTTTCTGCTTGACTCAGACATATGCTAGTTATTGCAAATAAGGGAAACGATGGGACCTATGCTTCTTTGGGCATGGATTACTTCACTTAATATAATTTTTCCAAGTGTTTCCATTTCCTAACAAATGGGGCAATATCATTCTTTCTGATAGAGGTATAGAATTCCATTGTGTATATATACCACATTTTCTTGATCCATTCATCTACTAAGGGGGATCTGGGCTGGTTCCATATTTTAGCTATGGTAAATAATGCTGCAATAAACATAGTCATGCAGGTAGCTTTCGTGTGCTCTTGTTTGTGAAAATTTGGGTAAATGTCCAAAAGTGGGATGGCTGGGTAATAGGGAGGCTCTATGTGGAGTCTTTTGAGGAAACTCCATATTGTTTTCCAAAGTGGTTAAACAAGTTTACACTCCCACCAACAATGCAGTAAGGTTCCTTTCTGTACACATACCCTCCAGCACCTGTTGTTATTATAGTTCGTGATTATAGCCTTTCTAACTGGGGTGAGGTGGTATCTCAATGTTGTTTCGATTTGCACTTCTTTAATGGCTAGGGAGGTTGAGCATTTCTTCATGTGTCTAGATTTATTTTAGGAGGATTTAATTTTTTGAGTTCCAGGTATATTTTATATATGAGAACCTTGTCCATTGTATGGCTACTGAAGATTTTCTCCCAATCCGTGGACTTTTGATTGATCTTACTAACTATGTCCTTTGCCATGCCGAAGCTCTGCAATTCCATGCAATCCCATTTGTCCAACCTTTCTTTGATTTGTTGCGTTTCTGGGTCTCTATTAAGAAAATTTTGGTCTGTCCCAAGGAGAACTAGTGTTTCACCTATTACACCCTGTAATATTTTCAGAGTGTCTGCTTTGACTCCGAGGTCTTTCATCTTTTTGGAGTTGATTCTGGTTCAGTGTGATATATAAGGATCTATCTCTAGTTTTCTACAAGTGATTAACCAATTTTGCGAGCACTATTTACTGAAGAGGCTGTCTTTTTTCCATTCTATTTTTTTAGCTCCCTCATCGAAGATTAGGTCGCAATAAATCTGTAAGTTCATTTCTGGGTTTTCAATTCTATTCCCTTGGTCCTGAGGTCTGTTCATGTGCCAGTACCAAGATGTTTTGATTACTATGGCTTTGTAGTAGAGTTTGAAATTTGGTATTGATATTCCTCCAGCACTGTTCTTTCTGTTGAGGATCGTTTTTGCTATTTGGGGTCATTTATTGTTCCATATAAATTTTTGGAATGCGTCTTCTATTTCCTTGAAGAATGAGGTTGGAATATTGATGGGTATCACATTGAATTTGTAGATACCCTTTGGAAGTATTGCCATTTTCATGATGTTGATCTTTCCAATCCAGGAACATCAGAGTTTTCGCCACTTTCTAAATTCTGTTTTGATTTCCTTTTTCAGTTTTGTGAAGTTTTCATCATAGAGGTCCTTCACTTCTTTGGTTAATTCCTAGGTATTTTATTTTTTGTGGGGCTATAACGAATGGAGTTGCTTTCCTAATTTCAGCCACACTTTTCTCATTGTTGGCATACAGAAAAGCCAATGATTTTTGAGGGTTAATTTTATACCCTGCTACTTTGCCAAAGTTTTGAATCAGCCTGAGAAATCTGGGAGTGGAATCTGTGGGATTCTTTAAATACAAGATCATGTCATCTGCAAAGAGGGAGAGTTTTACTTCTTTCCCTATTTGGATCCCCTTTATGTTTACATCTTGTCTTATTCCTGTAGCTAGGTATTCTAATACTAGGAGAGAGTGGACCTCCTTGTCTCATTCCTGAGTTAAGAGGAAATGGCTTTAGTTTTTCACCATTAAGTATAATGCTTGCTGTTGGTTTGTAATATATAGCCTTTATTGTATTGAGGAATGTTCCATGGATTCCTAATTTTTCCAGAACCTTCATTATAAAGGGGTGTTAGATCTTGGCAAATGCTTTTTCTGCATCTATTGAGATAATCATGTGGTTCTTATCCTTGCTCCTTTTTATGTGACGAATTATATTAATTGATTTGCATATATTGAACCAGCTGTGCATCCCTGAAATGAATCCTGTTTGATCGTGGTGTATGATTTTTTGGATGAAGTGTTGAATGTCGATTGACCAAAATTTTGTAGAAATATGACATTTATTACCCTTACATATTTAGCATTATTACACATATAACATTTCTTTTATTACATCATCTCACATAGGATATATGTAAATATAGATTATACATCATTCTGAGACTTTAACAGAAAAGGAAAACAATGTGCTAATATTGGCTTCTTACTCCATGAACAAATTTTTGGCCATCCTGCGATTTCAACTCACAGCCTAGAATGCCCAATCCATAAATGGGATCACGGTCTTATCAGACCAGCCTCTGGCAAACTGAGCTGCAAGGAAGTTCTGAGTACCTGTGATCAATCCACAGGTGTGCCTGGTACTTAGATAGATAGATAAATAAATAGATAGATAGATTGATAGATAGATATAGATAGAGACGTGCATACATTGATATATATACATATACAAAGAGAAGGACTGTGAGGAAATTAAATTATATGTATATTATTACCAATTATTAGTTATTAAATTATGCCTCCATTTAATGAAATATCACTGTTGAATACTTTTAAAAATATTAATTAAAAATTATTCAATATCCTAAATCATACCATGGTGCTAGAATGGAAGACATAAATCCAATATTTTTTGTGTGGCATTCTAAAATAGAATCATGAATCAATGGCACATTTATTACTTTTATAACATTCCATTAGCATTCACATGAACATGAATGAGTTTGTCAGGATCTCCCTCTATTTGTGGGTGGCAGTCTTAGTATTCGAGCTCCAGGCCTGGGTAGTTTACTTTGAATGCAAACCATTGGAATGACACATTGAAAATTTCAGACTGTTATGATTGAAAAAAAGAACAACAAGAAGAAAGTAAGGTGCCAGTGGCTCCTTCCTATAACCCTAGCTCCTCAGGATGCTGAGATGTAGAAAATGCCAATTTAAATTCAGCTGGGGTGGGAAAGTCTAGGAGACTCTTCTTTCTAAGAGATCACCGGAAAAATAAACATGAATGGGGCTGTGACACAAGGGCAGATCGCTACCCTTGAGAAAAGGAAGTCAAGAACAGGGACTAGGATCATAGTACAACAGTGTACCTGCCCTCCCCTAAAAAGGTTACAATAATTCCATGCATGGATCTCTGTATGGATGACGGGCATTCAGCAGGTTGCCCATGCCCAGCCGTCCCAACCTGGGCAAACTGGGACAAGCCCTCATAGAGTTCTAAGTGTGAGCTGGCAGCTTGAACAAAGCACCCTCTGCCATTTAATAACTGAAGCCCTGAAGGCTTTGCCTGGGCTAGTGTGTGCAATGGGTGCATAATGTTCTGACTGAGGCATCCCATTGGGACACATTGCAGCCAGCCACTGCCTCCAGAGAATCCACAGTCCCTAGGCTGTAGGAGTTGTCCAAGGTTCTCTCTCCATAGTCTCTATCCCTCTGTAGGATGTGAGCCTAGAGCTCTGGGGCCTGGTGGCTATCACTCATCTATCATTCCTCATTGCCAAGTCAAAGGCTAGTCCCAAATCTTGGCATAGACATGAAATAATCAGTGATTTCTATGCAAAAAGGGGTAAGTCAATAAATCCCACCCTCATAACTCCTGTTAGAAGTGAACCTTGGGCTGCGAATGTGGCTTAGTGGTAGAGCGCTTATATAGCACGCACGAAGCTCTGAGTTCCATTCCTCAGTACCACAGAAACAGAAAAAGCCAAAAGTGGCACTGTGGCTTAAGTGAGAGAGTGCTAGCCTTGAGCAAAAGAAGCTCAGAAACACACCCAGACCCTGAGTTCAGGCCCAAGACCGGCAAAAAGAAAAAAAAAGTGAGTCTGGTGAGACATATTCTTCTGGGACACAGAGGAGGGCGGAGGTTATAGGTAAGAGGTAAGGTAGAAGGCAGGTGCTGCTGGCTCACCCCTGTAATCTTAGCTACTCAGGAGGCTGATATCTGAGGATCCCAATTACAAACATAAAAATCTGTATGAGACATTTTTCTCCAATTAAACAGCCAAAAAGTGAGAAGTAGAGCAGTGGTTCTAGTAGAAGAGTGCTAGCCTTGAGCACAAAAGCTCAGGGATAGGACAATGTCCAGGCCATAATTTCAAACATCAGGACTGGCACGCACACACGCGCATGCTCGCACCTGTGCGTGCGCGTGCTCTCACACACACACGCACACACACACACACACACACACACACACTCAACACACCAAGATAGAGCATTTGCCAGTCACCATGCACAAAGTTCCGTCTATAGCAACTCAATGTTAAAAAAAAAATGAGGTAGAAGGGTAGGAAAGACTTGCTCCAGGAGGTGATATAACCAATGCCAAAATTCCACAAGAGTTCTAAGGACAGAGAGCCTCAGGCAGAAGGTCCATCATGGATGGACAACGGTCCTTCGATGTCGATTGGAGCAAGTGGTGTAGGTGGAATGAAGGTTCTGTGGCTTCAGACATTCTGGCAGAACATTCAAGGCTGGGTCAAGGTTTGTTGAGACACAGGTAGGGCAAATGGTGGGGTACCAGAATGGGGCCCGGGGGAAGATTAGCTTGGTTTTTCACCATGGACCCCAGCCATTTCCTGTGGCTGGAAGCTTATTTTTCACACCTCCTGACCCTCAGGCCTCCTTTGCATGGAGGATTCAAGGTAAACACAGGGACGAATGCTTGCTTAAGAAAAGCTTCTAACACAATGCCAGAAGTGGCTCAACCCCTGTAAATCCTAGCTATTCAGAAGACTGAGATCAGAGATCATGGGTCAAGCCAGCTCAGGTGAGAAAAGTTAGTGAGACTCTTCTTGCCGATGAACTACCAAAAGCCAGAAATGGAGCTGTGGCTCAAGTGGTAGAGTGTCAGCTTTGAGGGAAAAATTTAAGAGACCAGAGGCCAGACCCTGAGTTCAAGCCCAACATTGGCACCTAAAAAATAAAATAAAACTTTCAGGAGCTCCTGAAAGGTCAGATCAGCCAGGTGCTAGTGACTCACACCTCTCCTACCTCCTCAGGAAGCTGAGATATGAGGATCTCAGTTCAAAACCAACCCCAGGCAGGAATTCTGGGAGACTATGATCTAAAAGGAACGTCCTGAATAACGGAATTGGCCCTGTAACTCAAATGGTAAGCTGAAGAGCTGGGGGACAGCACCCAGGACTAGCATTCCAGCCCCATGACCAACACCTGGCCTTCTTGGACCTCACTCTGTGACTCTAGGCAGAGTACTTTCCAATGGGCCCCTGAGGATCTCCTAATGTCTTGGTGTATTACAAGTCTTGAGTGCAGCCTCTTCTGAGGCCTTTTCCTGTAGAGCAGGCCACAGTATCAGAGAAGGATCGAGCCCTGGGGTACGGAGGTCATCGGTCAGGTCATCAGAACGGCGTCTGTCATGGGTGCAGTGTGCATCAGACCATGCAATTGACGTCTCAGATCATAGTTCTGGGCCTGGAGGGGCAAGGGCTGCAAAATAGCACAGCAGATAACACCCACTTACATGAGTATCATAACTGTGAATCATCAGGCACACCTTGAGCGGGTGTTGAGTTGGGCTCATGATAGGCTTGTAGGCTCAAGAATCTAAAGCCAGCTGGCTGCTGCTTGTAGCAGTGGCTATCTCTGGAATCCCAGGGCTCAGAGCCCTGCTTTCCCCACCAGTGCTTGGGGGTATATGAAGGTCTGCAATCGTGGGCCGACTACAAAGGAGCATCCATAGTGTCCTTCCCTTGGTCCTGTGGCCCCATGCATGGATGGAGGGGCAGGTTCCATGACACTAACTGCCATGGCCCAGAATCCTCAGCCCAAGAAGGATAGGGAGAAACTACTTGATTTGCCTTGAGAGTTTACTATGTCTATGCCTCAGGACTGCCCACAGTTCTAGCTCAGCTCATCATTACTACCTTCCTCTGTGTGTGTGTGTGTGTGTGGGTGTGCACACATCTTGATACTAGGGCTTAAACTCAGGGCCTGAGCTCTGTCCCATAGTTTTTTTTTTGTTCAAGGCTAGCACTCTACCACTTGAGCCACAGCTTTTCTTCCAGCTTTCAGGTGGTTATTTGCAAAATGGAGTCTCACAGACTTTTCTAGCTGGGCTGCCTCTGAATGGCAATCCTCATATCTCAGTCTCCTGAGGAGCTAGGAATATGAGAATATGAGCTATTAATATCTGGCCACGCTTTCCTTCTTGGCTAATACAAACTACCTTTCTCCAAGCCGTGCACCCATCTACCGCTACCCCTCCTACCCCAGGCTTCAGATGAAACATACCCACCCTTGATCTAGGCCAGGGCAAGTAGACAGCTGTTAGAACAGAAGAGAGGATGAAAATACATCCTTGCAGCTGGGTGCCAGTGGCTCATGCCTATAATCCTAGCTATCCAAGGCTGACACCTGAGGATCAATTAAGATTTAAAGCTAGCCTGGGCAGACTCTTATCTCCAATAAATCATCAAAAAGGTGGGAAGCATAGCTGCTGTAGTTCAAGTGGTACAGCACCATCCTTGTGCCAACAAGCTAAAGGATACCCACCTACGCTCTGAGTTCAAGCCCCACTAAACACACACACACACACACACACACACACACACACACAAACATACACACTCACGCGTGCACGCGCGCGCACATACACACACACACGGACATCCTTAGTAGGTGCCAAGTGGTCAAACAAGCAATCCTAGCTACTCAAGAAGCTACACTCTTAGGATGGCAACTTGAAGCCAGCTTAGGCAGGGAAGTATGTGAGACTCTTCTCTCTACTAAACTACTAAAAAAGATGAAAGGTGAGCTGTGATTCAAGTGGTAGAGTGTTAGCTTTGAGCAAAGGAAGCTCAGGGGCAGTGTCTAGAACCTGAGTTCCAGTTCTAAGATTTATTTTAAAGACACCCTTTGCCTCCACCCCACCCCCAATCAGGCCATAAATCCAGACTTCAGTCACCCTAGATCTCACTTCCATAGCACTGCCAGAAGTGGCTGGTGTGTGGCCAGCACTGGGTTAAAAAGTGAGCATACACAAGGGGAGCATAGCCAGGTCAAGGCTAATATCCCAGAAAATTAAGGCATTGTCCATAACACTCTCTCATTCCCCAGTTCCATGGCCCTGGAATCTAAAGTCTGTGCCTCTGTATTCTGGGCATCTGGAAATGCCTAGAAGGACCTGAGAGATAGACTTGCCTGTGATAAGGTATGCTGACATTTCCTAGACACCTACGGATACACTTCCAAGCCACCTTGGCCCCACCTCCCTTGTAGCCCCGGATCCTACTTGCTTGGGTGGCCTTCAGTCAGCTATCAAGGTTAATTTGACCAGAGCCCCTGGCAATGCTCCTACCTTCTCCCACTCCACTGCCAGCCTGCTGGGAGGGATGCACAGCCAAAAATCCAGCTGAAGAAAGGACAGGACATCCCATGACTAAGCCCCACCCCAAGACCCACGGATACCCTAATTCCAGCTGGCCTTGCTGATCCAGAATCTCCAGGAGGTGGCCAAAGATTTGGACAGGCCAGACTTGGGCCCCAATGAATATCTGGAATGCGGGTCTCTGGCAATTAAGGATTCATTGTAGACCCTGATAGGGGGCTAAAGGCAAGGTCGGCATGGAGGTGGGGCCCCATCAGAGGTCAGAAAGAGACAGACAGGCACCCAGAGAGGGGACAGAGAAAGATGAGGGGAAAATCCACACACACACACACACACACACACCATGACACCTACTGAACTAGACAGAACAGAGGTCCAGGAGCAAGATGGATGGGACACAATTAGAGGAGAACAGACAAAAAACATTCGTTGATAGATGGATAGGCATTCAGAAAGGGAGACAAAGACAAAGACAGCCAGAGAAGTGAGAGAAAAAGTGCTGGCCGACCAATCAGAAACAATCAGGTGAAGAGACAAACAGAGCAAGAGATGGCAGGGGTGCATGTCATGAAAGACTCAGAGAGCCCCAGAAAATTCAAGGAGAGAGGGAAGCAAGATGCCTTTTCTTGGTGACAGTGGGCCTAGTGGGCTCTGGGAAGACAGCCAGCCAGAACCCCCAGAAACCATTTGAAGGCCACTACCTCCTTTCTATGTCTCCCTAGGGTGGGGCTATTCTTCCCCCAGGTACACTGCCAGTCAGTGCCAGCCTTGTTCCTGTAAGACCAAGCTCAGCTAGGAAGCTTAAGGAACCTGCAGCTAACACCTAAGGCTCATCTACCTGAACAGTCAAAAAGACATGACAGTCAGCCAGAGTGACTACCATGATCAGCAGTCACACAGATGGGCAGACACGTTGGCTGAGAAGCTGTATTGGGGATGTGGCTCACAAGGCGGAAATTCAAAAGCAAGCACCTTTAGGCCCCTGGCAGAAAAGTCACTCCTGCCCTAGTGGCTGGGCCTTTTTCCCTTTGGTCCCCCCAGAAGCCTTGCCTGGTACTCTAGAGCCCCACCCTGCCCTCTTGTGTCTCCTACATCAGGGCTTTCATTCCAAAGGCCTACCTCTTCAGTATTCTTGCATTCACCAGACTGCTGGTGTGTAGTGCATGGTCAATGCCCTTTGAGCCAACCCTAAGCTCCTCTCAAGTGTTCTAAGAGGGCCTGTTCTCTATCTGTGCCTGGTGTCTAGACTAGAACATTCTCCCATGCACTCTACTAGGCTGCACATCCCATTTCAGTTTCCTGTTCCTGAACCACATCTTTTCAGTGGGCCACCAGCTTCTCCCTTATAACGTATGTATATGGCCTGGCACCGATGATTCGTGTCTGTAATACCCAGCTAGTGAGCAGGCTGTGATCTGAGCATCGTGGTTCAAATCCAGCCAGGGACTGAAGTTCACAAGTATCTCTTCTTCAATGAAGAACCAAATATATATATATTGGCATATATATATATATATATATTCACATATATATATATATATATATATATATATATATATATATATATATGCCAAAGGTGGAGGGAGGTATCACTCAAGTGTTAGAATGCCAGCCTTGAGCAAAAGAGCTCGGGCACAGCATCCAGACCCTCAGTTCAAGTCGTGCACATGAACTCATGAGAACATATGTGTTCATATGCAGACTTCCTGGCTGTGTTTACTCAGCTTAAAATCCTTTCTTGGCTCAGAAATCATGAATCACCTCCTAGTCTCATGATGCCTCAGGTTTCTCCAGTTAAAGCTACTTGATATGGGATTGGTACATGCACGGGAGCAGTCGGCAAGCATGGCGTCGCCATGTGGAAGATTTTGAGAGGCCAGTGAAGAACTATCCATGGCGGTCTGTGCAGAATGAGGTGCTGAAACACACACACCCTGCCCAGAAATTAGAGATATACCATTCCTGATTTCAGTCATTCATGGCCTCTCAGAGATGTGTCAGGCTTGGCTTCATACAATCCCATTCCATCCTAACACTAGGGACTCTTAGAGGAGAGAAGACCTCCAACATCTCTGGTGTGTAAACTCTCCCTTCCTTTCAAACGAGAACTGGTGCCTGGATCTCTCTATCATTTGCCTTTCCATTTGGAGTGTTCCACCAGGCTGGTCTTTCTCTTCCAGAGGGAACTAAGCCCCTATCCTAGACTGTCTGCTAATGGGTTTCTTCCAGAAGTGATTCAGTTGGCTTCTAGCATGGAAGGAAACAGGTGTGGTTGGCTGAAGGAAGGACTCAAGAAGCAACACTCTTTGTGTTAGCCCTTCTCAGTCCTGTTCGGGAGCCCATAGCTGGCCACAGGTCTCAGGTCACTGGAGGGGAAAGGCACATTACTCATAGACCCCCCCCCACCTCCTTCCTCCAGTGTAAAGGAATGCACCCACTTGACATGGCCACTGAAAGGGGCCAATGTGGGGGGTGAGGGGTCTGGGTGCCTTCTCCCCTTTGAACTGGGATTGGTGGTAGGTGGAGGTGCAGGCAACCTCCTCAGAATGCCATCTGACTCCCTAATTATGGAGCCAAGAGAAGATCTAGGTCCACATTCATCTTGAAGTCTCTCCCTGTCAATATTTAGGGTCTCAAAGCTTTAGATCTCAGGAGAAACCTGAGTCCCCTACAGAGTTTCTATGGGAGAAAAGCCATACCCAAGTCGGGTCCTAGCTTACTAATGTTGGGCAACCTCACTTTTCTATCATTCATCGGAGACAAAATGCATGAATGTGTGTATATATACTCATGTGTAATTATAGAGTGTGCATGACCGAAGTCAAAAAAGTCCAGTACAGAAAAAGGGCATGTATAAATACATACACATATGGCAAATGTATTGATGTGAATATACATAGAGAGAGGAGAGAGGCGCATAGTCCCAGGACCAGGTCCTGGTGTCATGCACATTAGGGAGGATCCAGCAGCGTAGTGGAGTTCAAAGAAGTGGTAGTATGGAACGACATTTGAACCTGCTCAGGCCTGCTACCCAAACTGTTACTCAGGAACCTGACATGGAGAGGATGGCAGTTTGAATCCAGTCGGGCTTCAAAGTCCCTGTTCCATGAACCTTGCAAGTTTATCTTGTTTTCTAATTTTCTGACAGAACTGCAGGGAGGCTCCAACACTTGGTTTGCCCACCAGTCCCCAGGCCTTTGGCAAGACCAACCCCGGACTCCCCGCATTAGGTCACAACCACCCCTGCTCCCTGCATTAGGTCACGACCCTCTTTGGGGCTTGACAGTTGGGAGAGACCTGCACCACCCCTTCATTAGATGGCCAGTACGGGCGCCTTGGGTGGGACTAACACAGGAGCTCCGTCCCTCTGTTTGCCAGCAGGCATAGGTGCTTTGGATGACACCTGCATCGGGGCCCCGGTCCTTGACTCAGCCGCCAGTACTGGCAACCTTGAGAGATGGCCGGTGGGCTCCACCCATTAATTAGTTGATGGTGTTGGTGCCTTGGGCGACATCAGCACTGGGGCTCTGCCCCTCAGACTGCCCACCAGCAGCGGTCCTTTTGACAACATCCACACCTTGGCTCTGCCCATTCGTTCACACTCCTGCAGTAAGCGAGACCTGCACAAGGGTTCCACCCCTTAGTTCGCCCGCCAGCACCAGCACCAGCGCTTTCAAGGAGGTTCACACCTGGAATCTGCCCCTTTGGCTGCCTAGGGCGGGACTGGCATTAGGGATCTGCCCCTTATGTAGCCTGCTGGCACTGGGGCTCTGTTCCTAATAATGCCTGCCTGCACCCCCTGCCTGGGGCAGGACCTGCACCGGGGCTCTGTCCCTCAATTCACTCACAAGCAGAGGTGTCTTAGGAGGGACTGGCAACTACACCTGGGCTCCACCCTGTAGTTCAGCCTCCAGAATCCCCTGCCTTGGAGGAGACAGTACGGGCCTCCACCCCTTGGCTGCCACCTGCTGGCACTTGGGCTCCACCTATCCATTTTTGCCTGCAGGCACCAGCATCATTTGACAAGACCAGCCCCAAGGCTCCACCTCCTAGCTTGCCTGCCAGCAGAGGTGCTTGGGGTGGTTTCTGCCATGGGACTCTCTGGCAGGAGTGCCTTGGGCAGCATCTGAACTAGGGCCCCATCCCATCAGTTTGCCCACCAGTACCCGCACCTTGGGCAGGAATCACCCTTTAGGTCTCCCGCCATCCCTTAGATTCAGGGCAGAACAGATACAGGGGCCTGACTGATCCCACCCACTTCCTCCTGCTCCCACCTGCATCACAGGACAGACTTGTGCCAGGGCCCTGCCCTTTCAGGCTTGCTGACATCTGTTTCCTGAGCCTGGTCCCACCCCATTTTTCCTGCTGCTGCTCGTATCCCGGATCCCAGGTCAGACCCACAAATCAGTGCCTTGTTCTCAGTAGGCCTTTTGCAGCCCCGGTACCCCAGGCAAGACCTCCAGGCTGAAGACCCAGCAACTCTTCCTCCTCCCCGTGTTAGCCCATGAGAGTGGGAAAGCTCCAGAAGTCATTTCCTGGAAATCAGGGGATGGCCCTGTACCACAGGAAGTCAAGTTGGGAACAGGCTGGGAAGCTGGAAGGTAAGACATGGGTGATCCAAGGTGCTATTGTCCTGCATGGCCTCTGAATCCCGTGGGCTTTCCTACCCAGACCCAGTGAGAACTGGTGCAGAGCCCTTGACAGAGGAATGAGGAGCTGAGCCAGCAAAGTGTGCTTTTGCACCCTTGGGGAGCGGGGCCCTCAGTAGAGATTTGTGGGTTGGGAGTAGAAGGGGGAATGGGGGCCTGCACCTGAGAACTTTGCCCCAGGAAAGGCTGCTTTGGAAGGAGCAGGCCCGGAAGGGAAGAGGTTGGAGCAAGCTCCAGGACTGGGAACTGACTCTTGATGGCCCATGGAGCATTTGGCATTCTGAGAGGGCCGGGCTGCCCAGGAGGGTTGGCATAAGTGGAAGGGGCATGAAACTTAGGACAGGGGCAGGCCAGGAATGGAGGAGGTGGGGCTGATAGGGGAAATGGAGGATCAAGGAGGGAGCAGATGGGGAGGGAGTCTTGGTGTTGTGGCTGCTGGTCCCCTATGCCCCTATGGTTAGGAGAAGCAAGAGAGGGATTGGAGGGGCAGGAGAGGCAAGAGCAGTCAGTGAGAAAGGGCTGGCCAAGCGGGGAAGAGGAAGGCAGGAGTTCTGGGCTTTCTCAATGAGAACCAACCCGGGTTGCCAGGGAGGGGCAGCAAATGGAGAGCAGGCCAACCCAGCAATGTGGAAGGGGGAACTCGGGGCTGCTGCCATCTGCCTGGGGGGGGCACTAGGCCTCCAGCAGGCTTTGCTACAGCACATCCGACCATACCAGTGGGGCCACGGGGCACCAGCACCATCAGTGGGTGAGGCCTACCTCCTCCCAGCATAACATCCTGGGAAGGGGGAATGTAGGAGATAGGAAATGCTGCCCTCAACCTGTGGGTCCCTTCTGGCTCCTGAGGCCTCTCTAATTCAGACCCACTGTGGCTGACATGACCCAGCTCTGTGTGTGGCTGTGGCTGTGTGTGAGGTCATTTCCCAGGGAAATGGGGGAGCCTGCAGGATGGAACTCAAGACACATCTGGGAGCAGTGGAGAGGGGAGCCTCCCATGCAGCAGCCCAGCTTCTGGATTTCCCACACAGATCAGACTTGGTTGCATAGGGCTGGGCAGCCAAGAGGGAGCCAAGAAGGAGCTGGGGATGAGTGGGGGGGGGGAATCAGCTGGTGACCTCCCCAGGTGGGGTGAGGAAAGGCATCTCCAGAGGAAAGGGTTTGGGGGAGGCCTCATGCACCTGCAGAGACCACAGCAGAAACAGGCCAGGAAGGAAAAGGGAGAAACGTGAGCCAGGTGCTTGGGCCTACCCCTGCCCCACCAGGGAGTCCATCTCTCCTAGTGAGCTGTCTCCCTGGAGTGGAGGGAGGGGTGGGATTGCGCCTTTGGCTCCCTAGGTGGGGGAGGGGGCAAGGGTATGTCCCACAAGCCTTATCCAGCGATAGAGAGGTCCTTCCTGCACGGGGAAGGTGGAGAGGGAGAGCACAGTGCAGAATCAAGCCCAGGAAGGAGCAATGGAGGATGCATGGTGTACAGGGAGCACCCTTTGGCTCAGCAGTGGGTGGAGCAGGGAAGAGCTGGCGGGGGGTGGGGGGCGAGGGGGAGAGTTGTGAAAAACCCCATCTGGTGCTGGGCACAGAAGTGCGGGAAGGCTCCAGTGGGCCTCTTGTCCTAGGGGCAGGCACACTTATGGCCTGGACTGCTGGACATGCAGGAACTGGGGCCTGGAGAAACAGGAAAGTGGGGAGCAGTTAGCATCCATGCTCCGGGGCATGGGACAGGGGGTGGGAATGGCTGGAGAGCATGAGGCCCATGGCGGCCATGGGAACAGAAGACTGGGTGGACTCTAACTCCCACATGAGTCCTGGCACAAGGGGAGAAGGAGGGATGGGTTGGCCTGGCTCTGGAGCCAGTTCCTGGCCCAGAGTGATGGCTGGGGCATGCCCTTACATGCTGGGAGGGGAGGAGGCCTCTGGGGACAGATATAAATGAACTTTCCTGTCCATACCCAGAAGCTTTCAGGAGCCAGGGGCCAAGGATGGGATTAAATCATCTACTTGAAAAGCATTTTGTAATATCCTATAGAATATGAAATTACAAACCCAAAACATTATTTTAAATCTAAATTCTAATTTAGCCAGGTCTACTAAATCCTACATTAGATGAACTTTGCTATTTCTCCAGGCTTAAGCTTTCGTAATACTTCATCATTTCTTTGGAATCCAACAGAATGATGCTTACTTTTTCAAATTTTTCATTGGGAATCATGAGTCATTTTGCATCTGGGAATGTTCTGTAATGAAAAGAGCATTTAAAACACAACTGAGGATTATATATGAGTTGCATTTCAATAGGAAACTTGACATCTCAAAACATAGTGACAAAATTAGCCCAAACTTCAAACTGTGTATTCCTTTCTTGTTGTTTGGTTTGTTTTATTGAGACAAAATTATGCTACCTGGTCCAGGGAAGGTATCGCTATGTAATTCCACTCTCTATTCTCTTGTCTTAGTCTCAGTGCTAGAATTTTTGTCTTGTATCACATTCTCCTACCATGGTTTGTTGGTTTATTTAATCTATATACAGACTAGCAATTCTGAACTTCTCTGATGATATCATCCATGAGACTGACTGCTTGGACTGTTTATGTACATTTTTGAAAGATGTTCTAACATTTGACACAGGATATGAATATTTTCAGATGCACCTGCAGGTGTCTCTGATTCATTCCTCCATGGATCTGATCCCATTAATAATGATTACTTGACTCTCTTACTATCTCTAGTCTCTACCTATGTATTAGTCTCAAACTTTTTTGAAGAAAGTTCACTTGAATACTTTCTAATATTAAAAATTATCACTTGATTCTAGTCTTACTCAGGAAATATTTTTTATTGTTTTCTAATTTTTCTATATATTCTGAGAGTTGTTTCATTTGTGTATTTGTTTGTGCACATATAAGTGCCTCTGAGTGTATGTGTATATGTATATTTGTATGTATGTATGCAAAAGCCTCAAACTCTTATTCAGCCATCTTTCTCATGACTGGTATTCCATCACCTGAGACCTTCTTCCAATTCAGCTTTTGCCTGGATAATTATAGGTAGTGTCTCAAAGCCTGTTCTTCCCAGGCAAGATATAAACTGAACTTCCCAGACTCCTTTACATCCTTAGGTTTTATTTCTCCAGGAGTATCAACTTTTAAATGACAAACATTTTTGTGAGTATAAAGTCTGAGCTGTAGCCCAAATTTTTAACTCAAGAATACATATAAAGATAGATGAACATACACATTACATATCCTGAGTGTACACTGTTAAAAATGTGATCTTAAGCTCGGTGGCAATGAGATCTGAGGATGGGGTTCAAAGCCAGCCCAGCTAGGAAAGTCCCAGAGACTCTTTTCTCCAATTAACTACCAGAATCCTGAAATGGCACTGTGGCTCAAGTGGTAGAGCACTAGCCTTGAGCTGAATAGCAGAGGGACAGTTCCCAACCCGAGTTTAAGCCCCACTACCATAAAAAAGAGAGAGAAAGGAAAAGAAAGAAAAAAAGAAAAAGAAAAGTGATCTTAGCCACCAGTTCATTGCTAGTATCATTCCTGCTCTCTCAACATGTCCTTTTTTTCCAGTTATGTCCATGCTCTTATATCTGACTTGCTAGGAACCAAAATTATACTTCCACTGTAATTTTCACTAATTTACATGATTAGCTACCATGATGAAAGAGATGAAAGAGCCTCATACGTCATGTTCCACTTAGTAGTAATGCTTTCTCTATATCACACTCATAGATCGAAATATTGGCTTTGGCCTTATTGTTTCAAAGTTGTCTTATTTGCAGAGTCTTCTATAGTGTTTTGAACCATTATTCTTAAACACAAAAATTCTCTTTCTCCTATTATTCCTAATGTTTCTCCTAATGTTAACCTATGTACACTTGGAAAAGAATGAACAACACCCACACTCACAAAAAAATGTTTCTGAGAACCTTCTTCCCAATTAAAATTGGGCTTAATTTACAGAGCATTTAGGAAATTTATACTTAATGTACTCCAGGATAATGTTTTCTTTCATGTTTTTTATTGTGGGTTAGTTACATAAGTAAGCTAATGAGTACATTATCTAATGAGCATTGTTAGCTCCTCTTTTATTTGTCCCCTGCGATCCCTTTTCTCTCCCCCTCCACAACTTACTCCTCCCCTCCCCAAGTTGTAAAGTTTGTTCTCTACATGGTGTCTTGTTCATCTTATTGTTACAATGGATCATACTTTATCCTTGTTTCAGCATTTTGATATTTCCCTTCCCATCCCCACATTAGGAAAATGTATGTGCAAGAAGCAGATCACCAAACTCAAATATGGTGAAAAAATACCGTGGAGGATGAAAATAGAACAGAAACAAACAAACGACATAGTAGGGCTGGGAAGGTGGCTCAGTGGTATAGCGCTTGCCTTGCATGCATGAGGCCCTGGGTTCGATTCTTCAGAACCACAGAACCAAAAAGAAAAAAGCCGAAAGTGGTGCTGTGGCTCAAGTGGTAGAGTGCTAGCCTTGAGCTAAAGAGCTGAGGGACAGCGCCCAGGCCCAGAGTTCAGGACCCACCACCGGACCCCCCCCCCAAAAAAAAAAAGACATATTACATGTTAGATACATTAAAAATAGCAAGAAAGCAAAAAAAAAAGTTGTGTCTCTATCTTGGGATTCATTTCACTTAACATCATCTTATATGGCGATATGTACATGGATAATTTTTATAAGCCATGTAAATTCCACATTTTCTCATTTCTAAGTTGTTTCTGAAAGACATGTTACCTCATGTCCAAAGATGTACTTGTGCTATTTCAATGAATCCAGAAAATATTCCTTTTTACTGGGAGCAGCACCATAGATTGTTATTGGAAGTAGATGGAAGGAACTGTTATGGGCAGTGGAAAATGATTCCAAGACAGGAATTGAACATAGAGAAATGATAAAGTTCAAGATAATTTGTGCTGTTCTTTTTACTGAAAAAGAAAATAATCCAAGGCTGGAAGGAAAATCTGTCCCTGATTTTTCGAGTGTGTTCTTTACTCATATAAAACTTTTCTGTAAACTTCTAGTTGAGAGTATTACAAAAAGAAACAATATGCCATTCGCAGGCCAGCATAGAAAAAAAAAACGAAATAACTTTGTTTTAAAGTGTTCTACTGCAAAGAAAGAAAGACATGGAGGTTTTAAAATGTCTTATGCATGGATATTTCACTCCTGACATGATTGTCTTGTTGCAGAAGTCCTTTATCCATTCCTTTAATCTGGTCCTGAGTTTGCCATAGCAATAAAGATTCCCAAAAGCAGGATGCAGTGCGTATGATCAGCAAAAAGAGCCTTTTCTCAAACAGTGTTAAAGGATGTCCCAAAGAAATATGTGGGGTTATTTTTTTGTTTGTTTAGTTTATGCTGGTTCTGGGGCTTGAACTCAGAGGCTGGACCCTGTCCCTGAACAATTGTCTTTCCTGCCCACCTGACCCCAAAGCTAGTACACTATTGCTTGAACAAATACTCCACTTCTGTTTTTTTTTGGTGTTTAATTAGAGATAAGAATTTGACAGACTTCTCTTGCCAGGGTTGGCTTTGAACTGTGATAGTAAGAAAGCCAAGTGACATCAACTATATGGACTTCTCATTTGAGAAATATTAGATGAAGTTTATTATAAAGCTGATATTTGACAATTTTTAAAAGAAGAGAATATGTCCAACAAAGAAGCCATAACAAATAACAGCAAAAGTAGGTACACTGAATCATTTTGAAATCATTTTTTTCTGCTTGGGAAGATTACTATTGACTTTGTAGTTCTTTTTGGGGAAACTTAATGTCATATTTGCACTTTTGTTTATTGGTCGTGAGGCTTGGACTCTGATTCTGGGCAATGTCCCTCAGCTCTTCAGCTCCAGTTGAGTGCTTTACCACTTTAGCTACAGCACCACTTCCGAGTTTCTGGTGGTTAATTGAATATAAGAGTCTCATGGACTTTGCTGACCAGGCTGGCTTTGATCTACAATCCTCTTGTTTCAACCTCCTGAGTAGCTAGAATTACAGGCGTGAACCACCAGCACCCGGCTCATATTTGCATTTATGTGCACTTAATGACACTATGTGGACAAAGAATGGAAATTTGAATCAAATGATCTGACATTGCAGGTTTTCAGAAAAATTGAGGTAGCAATAAATATGTCCTCCTTTTCCATGTTGTTACATTAATGACTCTTACAGTAGCATCCTCTGCTGTCTGTGAATGTGGACTTAGTATCAATAATTGTTAATAGGGAAATAGAGAAAGACTGACTTTTAGAAAGCAAAGAAGATCCGGTATGAAAAACAACATAGAAATAGATACAACTTATCCCACAGAGATTAAGAACTAGCCTAAGAGATAAAAGCAATGAGGAATAAGTATAGTTGATAATTAGTTCTTCAATAAACAAAACTGGTTCCCTAGAACAGTTTCCAATATAATTATTTATTGTTATCATTTATTTCTTCCATCTGGAGTTATTTCTTCACTTCTGTCAAAACTATTAATTAGCCTGTGCTTTTTGGTGCCATAACTGAACAAAATTTTTCCAAATCTCACTTAGACTATCCTCGTTGTTATTAGCAGTGACCACTCAGAAGCCTGGAATCTTTGAATTTCCAGGATTAATCCTCACCTGATATCTAAGCACATTCCTAACATTAATTGCTATGATCTATTAGCAAACCTTTTTTTGTTTTGCTTTCAACACAGTATTCTAATATAGGTAAAGTATATGAATTAAGGACAATTGTTAGACATAGTTGGGAAGAACAATTATATATTTCAAGTATACTTTTTTTATTTGTCATTTACTAGCTAAATGACTTTTTTTGCCAGTCCTGGGGCTTGAACTCAGGACCATGGAAATGTTCCGGAGCTTTTCTGTTTTTTTTGCTCAAGTCTAGCACTCTACAACTTGAGGCGCATCACCACTTCTTTTTCTGTTTATGTGGTACTGAGGAATTGAACCCAGGGTTTCATGCATGATAAGCAATCTCTGCCATGAAGCCACATTCTCATAGCCTTAAATGACTTTCTTAAGATGGCATTACTTTTTCATTCCATTATTTTAATTTAGACTGGATGGTAGAAAAGGATGTGGAAACCAATACTAAGTCCAGTAAGGTTGACATTCCTATCACATCACTAAGGAAGTAAAGTGTTAAGAACTGCAGGACTCAAAAGGCTGTTTCATGTAACATTATTATGGGGAAAAAAAAACATTTAACAGTCATCTCCGACATCCAAAACATTGTTTCACTTTCAAGGTCAAGAGTCAAACGATTTGTTTTTCCTCTTCCCCTCCACAAATTATGCCGACATCAAATACAGTGAAAGCAGGGGTTATACTGTGGACGAGGGACATACAAAACAACAAAGAAATAATCTTACAAATGTGTTAGAAACAATGGCATGAAAGTAAAAAAAAAAACATTTGAATACGTATCTTAGGGTTCATTTCCCTAACATCAACTTATCTGAACTTTTCTGCTTGACTCAGACAAATACTAGTTGTTGCAAATAAGGGAAACCATGGGACCTATGTTTCTTTGGGCCTGCCTTACTTCACTTAATATAATTTTTTTCCAATTCTTTCCATTTCCTAACAAGTGCCATTCTTTCTGGTAGAGGCATAGAATTCCATTGTGTATATATACCACATTTGCTTGATGTTAGGGGAATGAACCCCAAGATAAGTATTTAAATGTTTTTTTTCCTTTCACACAATTGTTTCTAACATATTTATAAGGTGATTTCTGTGTTGCTTTGTATGTCGCTCCCCCACAGCATAACCCCTGTTTTCACTGTATTTTATGTTGGTATAATTTGTGAAGGGGAAGGGCAAAATCAAATCGTTTATCTAGGGATACAGCTGGGCCCTTTGCAACAATGAGATGTACAAGTCGTTATGTGGAAAATGAACTTTACCACTTTGGTGTGGGGCGGTGGGAAGGATTGGGTGGGGGGCTGGGGGAGGATGGGAAGGGATGGGAAGGGGAAACAAAGAAGGAGGCTACAATGCTTGATAAGAAATATACTCATTATCTTGTCCATGTCATTGTAACCCCTCTGTACAGTATTTTCACAATAAAAAAAATAAAAAAAGAGTCAAATATCTCAGCCTTTTATTGATTGAGTGTGATTCCAAGGAAGGAAGAAGGAGGATGTGGAAGTTGATGGTGGGAAAATATGTATATTGGCTCCCTGTCCACATTTTTTGCATTTTTAAAAAGTGCTACTGATGAATTCGCACATAAATATAGTTGACTATGCTATCGGCACAAGATGCAGATAAATGAAGATATTTCTTCTGGTGGATAGTCACATATATTAACAAAATCCAGTTCTGGAAACAAAAGAGACTAGGTAAGAAAGTACAAAGTATTGTTCCTAGCAAAACAAAAATGTAATATTGAAATGATTACTCCAGATTTCTTTGATATTTTACGCTGTCTCAGTATCAAAATGTTCTCTAATTCTAGTAATATCCAAGCATAAAAGACATAATTTGAAGATATCAGTAGTTTTAGAAACAAAGGTACATAATACCTCCCTTCCTGCAAAGACATGTGATGGCAAGTATGATTGATTGTATTATAGTTCTCTTCTTTTTCTTCTTTATCTCAAGTGTTGAATACCTTGGCATACTATACTGTCCTGCATCAGCTTCCTGTAGGTGAGATTTACCTCTACTCTGCAATGTCAAGATGGGTCATGTGACATACTTAAGCTTACAAAAATGAACCAGAAGTGGTCAAAGGTTATTTCTAGGGGAAGATTTCTATCCCCTTGTCTCTGTCTAAGAACTAACTTCTTTTCGCTTAGCTATAAAAATAGCATATATACAGAGGAAATCTTTCAACTAATATACTGGGAGAATATAGCATGTGAAATTGAGGCAAAACTCAAACACAGCAAGAATTAAGCTAATATTAGAATATGATATTTAAGATATTAGTTTCTCACCATTCTTGTATACCTTTATGATAGTTGACTACAGCACACCAAAATTTAACAAATAATAAATAAGTACTAAACAAATAGATAACACTTTCTGTTTTATGCTCTTACATTTTTTAATAAATAAGCATTATCTATGTGATCACTTGTGGGGCTAACTTTTTTATAAATGTGTTTAATCACTTTAGACCACTGTATCTAATATCCACAATCATTATCCAGACCTTGTAATTGAGATGAGGAAGAACAAAATATCTAGATTTCACCTTCTCTTTTGCTCTTCTCCTTTTTCTAATGTGAATTCTCATCCTATCTCCAAATTCTCCTATTAATAAAGGAAGAATGACACATTGTGGATATCAAGCAAAAGGCTTCAAAGCCAGAATTTCATTCTTTCAGAAATAGATGAAGTAAATCAGAGTGGCAAGAGGAAGAATAAAAACATGAATATTTTCCCTTTCTGGCTTCCGTCATAGAGTCTGAACATGACTCTAAATAACTAATACACCATTTGCTTTGGCTAACTTTTTAAAAATATAGTTTTTTAAATAAATAGAATTTTAAAAATTAAAAAGAATATTTTTAAAATAAATAGTAATTTGTCGTTTTCTTTTAGGAGCTATGAAATAAGACTGCATTAACATTGTGTGAGTTGAGAGGCTAAATTTTATCAGAATCTAAACATAATGAAAAATAGATGATTTTAATATACATAGTTTTTAGATACATTTTTAACGTGACATACACACAGAGACATCTTTTTTCTTATTTTCTTCTCCACACTGATTCAACTTCAACAAGCAGTTCATGTAATTCAAATAACTGTGTTTCTTTCAGAACTAGATTAGACCCAAAAATGTTAGAAGAAAAGAACCAGTATTGGGTGGTGCGTTCTTTAAAAATAGCAGTCAAATAAATATTAACCATAATTCCAAAATAATAGCAATCAAATGCTCTTGAAAAGAGATTTTTAAGCAAAGTGTATAAAAAGTGATAGTTCCAGAACTGTTTCAAGAGCTGCTCTTTAGCGTTTAAGATTTCTTTTACATGACAATGTTTTAATCAGGATTAAATGCTTTCAGGAACTAAATTTTTTCTAGTTATATTTCATTGAAGAAATATGTTGTTCAAAATTAATGAAAGGATAACATATGATAGTAGAAAGAATGCTTACACACTCATTTTGGTAGGCAGTAAAATACCTTCCCAAAATATACATAGTCCCCATACATCTAATCCCTCAAATGTAGATGTACATTTTATATAATTTTGTAAAACAATCACCTTTCATTACCCAAGGAACACAAATTTGAATAATTATCCGATGGGGAAAGTATACTCAAACGGGTACTTAAAAGTCCCAGCTGTAGTTCAAAGGGACATGATTAGGTAAGAACCATCAGAAAGATGTAAAGATGCTACATTAGAAGATAAAGGAAAACCACCCAGATTCTGAAGTTTGTGGAAAGCAGAACAGGAAGTAAATTACTTTTCCACTAGAATCATCTGAAAAATATTTTAGCTCTGTAGATGGCTTGATTTTAATCTAGTGAGACTTCTTTTAGATTTCTGTCCTTTAGAAGTGTAAAATGAAAATATTCATTATTCAAGCCAATTAACTTGTAGAAATTTTTTTGCAGGAGATTTGGTTTTGTAAACTAACTAAATTTCGGCCTTTTCCTGATGCAACTACAGGGACACCACATGTCCTAGTTTCTGAGAATAAGAAAAAGTTGCCACCGGCTTTGTACACGTGTATGATGTAAATTCTACTAAAGGCCTTCATTAATGAAGTCTGGAAATTCTAAATAATATCTAAATAAGAAGCTCCCTAACTTTATTTTCACATTTTGGGATTACTAACTACTAAACTTATGTAGAAGGCTAGCGTAAGAATATGGAAATGAAATCTGTCTCCTAATATTATAAAGAAAATTTATGTCATTTTGAATTATAGTGTGTAAAGTAATACAAAATATGATGACAGAAACAAAAACGAAATTTCCTATTCTTCCTAACTTTCCAACAGAAATTAGAGAATCCAGTGAAGATATAGATTCCCAGGATGTCATAGGATGTTATAGGATCACTAGATGTTGAAAAAGAAGATAACAAAAATGGGTCCCCTGGAACAATGTGAAACAAAATCTACACCTACAGATTGTGATATAGCTAGAAAATAGTTTCCACTGTGCTAAGTCTTTGATATTTTATGTTTCTTTTCACAGCAACTTTCCACACTTAGGAAATGACTTTTTATTAATACTCAAGGGTTTGCAGTTATAACCCAGCAACTAATAAAGCTTCTAAATGTAAACAAGCATGATTCTAAGAGTAACCAAAGCTACTTGTGTTGCTATAGCTGATAAGAATGATCTTGGGGAATAGTCAAACAATCTTAACTTTTACATATCTTTCCTCTTCTCCAACATGAGAAATCCTAGTCAAGATATGTAAAACATTAATAAAGGAATTTTATATTTTTTATCATTCACACTAAATCAAATACACTTTTCCTCTTTGCAAGCCTGACTTTGAAAGAGTCAGAACCTCACAATTATTTTATAGCAAAACGTTATTGCTTTGGCTTAGTTACTTTCCTGCTTTTGGGTGTTGCTCTCTATTATTTTGGCAACAACATAGAAAAACAATATAAATTTATTATGCTTATGTTGGATTGTTCAGTCAAGCTGTTTTCAAACAAAGTTTTCTTTTCTCTTCTTCATTGCTAATTCAAGTTTAATTATTGCTCTTTGAATGATAATAAAAAGCATGAAACTTTAAGGCATATTCTTATTGAAACCGGTGAAAACAGGAGTGTATGCGATTGTTTTTCATTGTTTTCAAGTATTTTCCTTGGCTATTTTCATTATTGCCTTTGTTCCAGTCTTCTAATCAGGAACACAGGGTTATACAAAAAGATCTTCCGAAGATATAAGATGTTGGACAGAAAAAAAGATGTATAATTAAAGATTTTCATCTCTTAAGAGACGGAAAAGCTCAGAAGACATTTTGCTATTACTGGTATGGTTAAGATGATTTGAATGTTTTGGTTCTTAAACTAAGTGAAATGCATGTAAAATGGTACACTTGTTCCAAACAATGATTATGGCTTATACTTTTCTGATCTAATGAGATGAAACCTTTTACAAGGTTTGAAGACATATCGATTTTAGGGTAGATGGGTTAATGTTAGAAACCCTAGGGAGATTAATAAAACAGCACTGCCTATGGCTTATCAGTTAATTATACTTATGGCATATAAGTGTATAAACATACAAATATGACTTGACTGAGAAATGTGTGATTTACACAATTGATTCAATGACAACTAAAACCAGAAAACACTGCTCTACACTTATATAAACTATTATATCTAGTGAAGATTTAAATTTTTTAGAATATTTTTTTCTCTTTTTTTTGTTATTTTAGTTTAATATTGTACAGAGAGGTTACAATCACATGGGCAAGATAGTGAGTAAATTGATTATCAAGCATTGTAGTCTCCTCCTTTGTTTAACCTTCCCATCCCTTCCCATGCTCCCTCCCTCCCCACCCAATCCTCCCCACCCCAAGTTGTAAAGTTCGTTTTCTACATGACAACTTTTACTTCTCATTGTTGCAACAGGTCCACATGTATCTTTATTTAAACGACTTGTTTTTCCCCTTCCCCTCCACAAATTATACCGACATCAAATACAGTGAAAGCAGTGGTTATACTGTAAGGGAGGGACATAGAAAGCAACAAAGAAATAATCTTATAATTACGTTAGAAACAAATGCATGAAAGAAAAAAAACATTTAAAATACATATCTTAGGGTTCATTTTCCTAACATCACCTTATATGACCTTTTCTGCTTGACTCATACATATACTAGATATTGTAAATAAGGGAAATCATGGGACCTATGTTTCTTTGGGCTTGGCTTACTTCACTTAATATAATTTTTTCCAAGTCTTTCCATTTCCTAACAAATGGGGCAATGTCATTCTTTCTGATGGTGGCATAGAATTTCATTGTGTATATATACCACATTTTCTTGATCCATTCATCTACTGAAGGGCATCTGGGTTGGTTTCATATCTTAGCTATGGTAAATAATGCTGCAATAAACATAGTTGTGCTGGTAGCTTTAGTGTGGTCTTGTGTGTAAACATTTGGGTAAATGCCCAAAAGTGGGACTGCTGGGTCATAGGGGAGCTATATGTGGAGTCTTTTGAGGAACCTCCATAATACTTTCCAAAGAGTTTGGACAAGTTTAAACTCCCACCAACAATGCAGTAAGGTTCCCTTCTGTCCACATCATCTCCAGCATCTGTTGTTATTAGATTTCTTGATTTTTGCCATTCTAACATTCTCAATGTTGTTTTGATTTGCATTTCTTTATGCCTAGGGAGGTTGAGCTTTTCTTCATTTGTTTATTAGCCATCCTTCTTTCTTCTTCAGAGAAGTTTCTCTTTAAGTAATTAGCCCACTTATTTATTGGGCAGTTGTTTCTTTGAGGATTTGTTCCTGGGGGATTTAATTTTTTGAGTTCCAAGTATATTCTAGATATGGGACCCTTGTCCATTGTATGACTAATGAAGATCTTCTCCCAATGTGTGGGCTTTCTATTAATATTGCTAGCTATGTCCTTTGCCATGCAGAAGCTCTGCAACTTCATGCAATCCCATTTGTCCAACCTTTCTTTGATTTGTTGTGTTTCCGGGTCTCTTTTAAGAAGATTTCGACATGAGCCAAGGAGACCTAGGGTTTCTCCTATTCCATCCTGTAATGTTTTTAGAGTGTCTGCTTTGACTCTGAGGTCTTTGATCCATTTAGAGTTGATTTCTGGTACAGGGTGATATAGAAGGATACAGCTTTAGTTTTCTACAAGTAGTTAACCAATTTTGTCAGCCCCATTTCCTGAAGAGGCTGTCTTTCTTCCGTTCTATTTTTTTTAGCTCCCTTATCAACTATTAGATGGCTATAGGTCTGTAGATTCATTTCTGGGTTTTTAATTCTATTCCATTGGTACTGAGGTCTGTTTTTGTGCCAGTACCAAGCTGTTTTGATTACTATGGCTTTATAGTAGAGTTTGAAATTTGGTATTGATATTCCTCCAGCAGTGCTCTTTCCGTTGAGGAGCGTTTTTGCTATTCTGGGTCTTTTATTGTTCCATATGAATTTTTGGATTGCCTCTTCTATTTCCTTGAAGAATGAGGTTGGAATTTTGATAGGTATCGCATTGAATTTGTAGATAGCCTTGGGAAGTATTGTTATTTTCACGATGTTAATCTTTCCAATCCAGGAGCATGTCCATACTCTCCACTTCTCTTCAACCTACTATTAGAATGCCTAGCTACAACCATAAGACATGATGCAGACATAAAGGGTATCCAAATAGGGAAAGAAGAAATAAAACTCTCCCTCTTTGCAGATGACATGATCTTGTATTTAAAGTATCCCATAGACTCCACTCCCAAATTACTCAAGCTGATTCAAAACTTTGGCAAAGTAGCAGGGTATAAAATTAACCCTCAAAAATCAATGGCTTTTCTGTATGACAACAATGAGAAAAGTGTGGCTGAAATTAGGAAAGTAACTCCATTTGTAATAGCCCTCAAAAACAAAATACCTTGGAATTAACCAAAGAAGTGAAGGACCTCTATGATGAAAACTTTAAAAACTTGAAAAAGGAAATTAAATTTTTTAGAATATATTTTAATATTTATGTCAAAATATGTTTACTTTTAACTTTTTTAGTTCATTTTCAGTCATGGGGCTTGAAATCTGGGCCTGGACACTGTCCCTCATCTCTTCAGCTCAAAACTAGTGCTCTCTGTCTTGAGCAACTGCCAGTTTTCTGGTGGCTCATTGGAGATAAGAGTCTCATGGACTTTCCTGTCTAGGCTGGCTTTGAACCATGATTCTCAGCTCTCAGCCTCCTTAGTAGCTAAGATTACATGCATGAGCCGCTAGCACCTAGCTACACAATTGGTTTTTACATATTTATGAAGTATTCAATGGTAATCCCATTCATGTATATGTTGTGTAACATTTCTTTTTAGTGAGAATGCTCAAAACCTTATCTTCTGGCTCTGATGAAATATCTACTCTTAACTATAATCATTTTACATCTTGTGGTATACAATAATTAGATTCACTTATAGTCATGGAAGTCTGCTAATTAAAGTTATATAAAACATGATTTGTAAAGTGAAAGAAATGAATGGTTCCATTACTTGTTTTAAGAACAAAATTATGCCTTTTGTTTCCAATTATATTTATTTGGGAATATGTAATATTCATTGATTTAACTTAAAATTGATAACAGTTATATCAAATTGATTCAAACTTATATTTGAAAATTGCACACTTAACACAAATATGCTTCCACTTTCTTCTAACACATAATTAAAATAATGGTAAAGTAAACTTGGTGTTTGCGGCTCATGTGTAGAATCCTAGAAACTCAGGAGGCTAAGACCTGAAGATTTGGGTTAAATGTCAGTCTAAATAGACAAGAAGCAGAAGGTGAAGATGTGGCTCAAGGAATAGATTGTCATCAACAATGAACAAAAAAATACAAGGGATACAATAAACATTGAGTTCAAGCCCTATAAATGTCATACACACACAAGACAACTACAAAAAATATTATGAACATCAATAATGAAGACAAAATAGTAGAAAAGATCATGAGAAATGTTGTGCAAACATCTGGAAGACAGAAATCATTTGACAGAATTTTGATTCATGAGAGGGAAAAGTCACAGTCTCATTTGTACAATCTCATTGTAGTCATTTCAATTGAAACCTGGCTATTGGGTAATATTTGAAAGAGCAGACTGGATTACCTGACATAGCAAACATTGCCTGTGACTATGCACCATCCCACTCTAAAAATCTAAAATCGTTCTTGTTAATTTAAAAAGAATCTCATGTTAGAGACTGTTTTGTTCACACGACTGGGGTCCTTATTTTGAGGCTTAAGACCAGTGCTTTTGTTTATAACCACTCCTGCTTTACACCTCTTCCATTGTGCAGCTTTACATTACTTCGCTGGCACCAAATCAAGTCTTTGAACTACACACCCCCCCCCCCCGCCTTAATCCCGCCCTTTCTCCAGCTACAACTCATTCTACATGTTATCTGTGTTTTAGCATTAGTTGTTTTCTTACTAATCCCCATCAGAAAACACTTGTATTCATGTAAAACCATAATAAATAACCTAGTTATAAAATGCAGTAAGGGTTTAGCATTGGCTGAGACTCTCATCTATAGGTTTGCTCCCTAATAAATCTGTGCTACACTATCACTTTTTTCTTCATGGTTTTGAGTCTGACAAATGATTGATTTGGTTTGATGTAATCTCATTTATCCAGACTTACTTTCGAAGTTGTGACCTGTGCCAAGGAGCCCTCGAGTTTCCTCTAACACTTCCTGTAACATTCTCAAGGTATCTGGACTTACATTGAGGTCTGCGATCCATTTGGCATCAATTCTGGTGCAGGGGGATATATAAGGATCTAACTTCAGTTTTCTGAGTAAAGCCAATTCTACCAGCACAATTTTTTGAAGAGGCTGTCTTTCATCCATCCTGTGTTTCTGGCTCCCTTATTAAAGATTAAGTGCCTATAGGAGTGGATTCATTTCTGGGTTTTCAATTCTCTTGTATTGATGGAATTCTGTGCTTCCATTTGAAAGAATAGCATTACACTATTCCTGAGGAAATGGAAAGACTGGAAAAAAATGATATTAAGTGAAATAAGCCAGGTCCAATTAAATATATGCTGCATGGTTTTCCTCATTTGTAATAATTGCACCATGTCCATAAATCTACAATTTAATACAACAGATAGTAAAAGACAAATAATTACACTTGGACATGATTAACTAACAGCCCTCTAAGCATTCGCATGGCAAGAAGAAGGGAAGCTATTCTTAGGAGAGGATCACAATGGCTCAATACCAATGTGCATATGATGAGATAAATGTTGCTTATTGTAATGAACTCTAAGAATCAATCATACATATATATGTATATATTTTTAAAAAGTGTCATAAAAAACCGACTTCTCTGTAAACTCAGCAGCAAGATTCTACGTATAGAAGATAAAATTGAGGAAAGTTTTCAACACATGAACTAAAATATGTAGTGGAAAAGGTGGGAGAGAAAAGATAAGATGAAAAGTAGAATAGCTAACTATTGAAGAATTCATAAACAATTTCCAAAACTGTACGAGAGCTGGAATACTGCTCAGTTGTAGAACTAGACTAATATGTACAAAGCCATGGGTTCAATCTCCAAGAACAATAAGTTAATAAATAGTATTAATACAATAATTATTTGAAATAAATGCTTTCATATTAGAGAGGCCTGAATCCTCAGACAGTAAACAAATACTCTCAATTCTTTACCTAATGACGACATGAAACTACAAGTATGAAGAGGAAATAGTTTCCTTTTCTATCCTTTCTGTTTTCTTCTTTTCTTTGTTCTTTTGGCACTACTGGTGCTTGAAGTTTCTAAGGATCTAACCACTTTAGATTATTTTTCAGGCCAAATCTCCATGAGCGGTGATATCTACCTATGGCTTCCAAAAGTTGGAGATAACAGGGAATTTACACTATGTCTAGCTTATTTTTTGGTAATTTTTCACGAATTTTGTCAAAACTGGCCCTGATATCAGTCTTCTAAATCTGTCTTCTGATTAGCAAGGTATGATTCATCTGAAACTTGAACCTAGACTATTTTTCAATGTAAACATTCAATGTTGACTTCTGTTTTCTAGATATCATTAAAGTCTACTGAGGTTAATATGGATCTTTATAATGTTATGGGAACACAGATAAATCTGTTGAATACTTTTTCCAACTTATTTATATATAGTATGACATCACAAGTATGACATTAATATTTCACAAATACTTCAGTTATTTTAATTACTTTGTGCACATATTAAGTCCAATATATTTTTATCAATTATATGAATATCCCATATCTACAGATACGTTACTTTACCAAAAATAAGTCTGTTTCATGCTTCCCTTTAATAATTAAACCCACTACTTCTCTTTGTCCCATCCCAAACCTGTTTCATCCTGGCAACCGACTTCTATACCATGCAATAAATAAGCTTTTAAGATTACCTTCAAATCTATGGTAGATTATTCCCAGTTAATTTATGTCTTAATATTGTATTGTACTCACTCGAGTTGCCTTTGGGTTCTGTTATTAGAGAATGTAGCAAAATTCGTTTCCCATTTACCTGAAGAAAGCCTGAATTGATTTCCATTTCTTTGACTAGAGGAAATAATGCTGTTATTATCCTGTGACTAGAGGAAATAATGCTGTTATTATCCTATGTTACATTTTATTTCTATGAGACAAAGCCTGAAGAGCTCAATTCCTGTGCTATGGTGTGGGTGGTTGCATATTTCATATTCTAGGAACCTGTCAAAATGTTTTCAGAATTAGCTTTCCAATTTGACATTTCTACCAGCATTCAGTTTCTCTGTTTCTTGGTATCAGTATTAAGGTCATTATTGCTTTATGTTAAGTAATTCTCATACATGTTTTGTGATGTCATTTTATTTTAATGTGCATTTATTTGAGGATTGATGATGTTTTTCTTGTGTTTCTTTTACACAAGATGTATTTTGCTGGTTTTGAATTGATGTTCTTATTAGTTTTTGAGAGTTCTATGCACAGTCTAGATTTGAGGCATTCTTCAGTTATAAGATTTGCAAATATTTTATCCTTGACTATGAGTACCCTTCATCATCATTATCAACATCATCATCATCATCATCATCATCATCTTCCTCACTATTAGAATTACTACCATTACTTTTGTACATGTATGTACCGTCTTGGGGCTTGAACTCAGGGTCCCTGAGATTTGTTGCATTTTGTTAACAATTAACCCTTTGAGTCATACCTCACATCTGTGTTTTGCTGATTAATCAGAGTTAAGATTCTCAGGGACTTTATTTTGTGGTCTGGCTTCAAACAGCAATACTCAAATTACAGCGTCCCAAGTAGCTAGGACGAAATTGATGAGACCCTGCTCCCAAATTCTATTCACTAATTGTATATGAGCTTTCACAGACCAAATTATTTTACACTTTTATTGAGTTCGACTATATCAAGTTTTCCTTTCCTATAATTTTAATGTGTAAGTTAAGAATGCTTCATCTCCAAAATTGTCAAGACATCTTTCTTTGCTTTTCGTTTACATCACTCCTTTTGTTTTATATTCATGTTTAAATCCTGCTTGAAGGTAATATTTCAATAAGTCATTTTTCACTCTTTAATTCTCCCCAATACTGTCTAACCTATCACCACTTATTAAAGAGAATTTCATTCCACAAATACTTAGTTTTACCCCTTATTAAATATTCCTTGATTATAATTATGTGGTTCTAATATGGTGCCTTACAGACACATTGGGCTGTGTAATCTTTCCTCTACAAACATAACATTTTACGCTAACAGTTTTAATATTCGACAGAGAAATATGTTCCAGTTTATTTTCCTTTGTCAATGAGTCAAAGAGTGCTGGTCAGGTGTTTTTAGAAATTGTCATAAACCTATAAATAAAACTGTGATGCTGGGTGCTGTTAGCTCATGCTTGTAATTCGAGCTGTATACAAGGCTGAGATCTGAGGATTGCGGAACAAGAATGTCTGAAAGACACTTACGTCCAATTAACCACCAGAAAGCCAGAAGTGGCACAGTTGCACAATAGGTAGAGCCCTCACTTTGAGCTGAAGAGCTGAGGGACAGCACCTAGGCCCAGATTTCAAGCCCCATGAATGATCAAAAAGTAGGGAGGCAATTTATATCTTTGTTCAATTGTATCCTCTAATTCACAAAAATGATATGTCCCCATTTATTCAGATTTTTATTTAGATTTTTTAATTTTGCTTTTATATTCAGCATTGTATAATTTTCAATGACGGTGGGTGAATATCACTTTAATACATTTTGACAGTGTGTAGAGTTAGCACAAAGAAATTCACAGTAAACAGTTGAGAAGTAAGGGACAATGGGAATGGAGAAAGACAGAAACAGGTTAATCAGGCCCTTGATCAATATGTGAGTGTGTAAAATATTTCAATATGATTTCTTTGTACAATTAATATACGCCAATTAATAAATATCTTCCAAAGGCATTGGTATTCAATATGACATAAAGGATAAATACAGTTTCTGTGGTGAAATGAAAGAAAGATACAGATAAGATACAGACAAATGAAAATAATAATACACATATGTCTATAGACATGTACATACACATCTGTATATTCATATATATGTATGCATATCTATAGGTATTTGTATATATACACATATTAAGTATGAATATATGTATATGTACACATAATGTGTATACATATACATTTATTTAAAGAGACGAATCAGAAATATGTTAAGAGCATATTAATGACAATGAAAAACTTTAGCCATCCTGAATAAGTTATCAAAAAGTACAAATACTTATAGTAATTGTGTAAACAAACTAAAACATTTGGTCAACATTCTGAGGGCTCATGGCTCATCAGACTAGAAGTCTGTTGGTATCTAAGATAATACTAAAATGTTAAACTTGACCCTATCTTTAAGACTGCTTAATGTTATTGTTTCTTAGAGTCAGTATTCTCTTTGTTGTTGTTGTTGGTGGTGGTGGTGGTGGTGGTGGTGGTGGTGGTGGTCTTGGTCGTGGGCCTTGAAATCTGGGCCTGGGTGCTGTCCCTCAGCTATTCTCCTCAAGGCTAGAGCTCTACCACTTGAGCCATAGTGCCACATCTGGTTTTCTGATTGTTTATTGGAGATAAGAGTCTCATGGACTTTTCCTGCCCAGGCTGGCTTTGAACCGTGATCCTCACATCTCAGCCTCCTGAGTAGCTTGGATTAAAGGTGTGAGCGATCGGCACTGGGCTAGAGACAGTATTCTTAGTATAATTTAAAAATAGAAGTGGTTTGGAACCAAGCTATAGAAGACTGTCTTTTTGGTTTCAGAAGAGAGCTGTCAGGTACCTTATGAGTAAATAGATTTAGCAAAAATTGAACATATAAGTCCACATGGAATGCTAAAAACCATTTTTGCGAATTCCAAAAATGTTAAGGACATGACTGTAATAATTACCTTGTTAGTAAAGAACATGTTTGAGCGTTCTGTCTTTATTGTTACTGTTGTAATGTACAACGTCATTTTATTCATTTTTGTTGTTTCCTTTGTATGTTCTTTCCCCTATGGCATATCCCCTGTTGCCACTATACTCGATTTTGATACCGTACATCTTGTATACACACACACACACACACACACACACACACATATAAAATCTGGGGAGAGGAAGGTGAATTCCAAAATGCTGAAACAAGGACACAGGATGACCCACTGCAACAAAGATACCCACAAAGACAGTATATTGGAAACGAACTCACCACTTCATGCTGCGAGTGGTGGGATGATAGGAATGTAGGAGCTGGGGGAAGGAAGGAATAGTGGGACAACAACAAGGAAAGGAAGGGGTAACAATGGTCAACAAGTAATGTACTCATTGCCTTACTCATGTAACTGTAACCCTTCTGTACAACATCTTAACCATAAAATAAAATATAGTAAAATCAATAAAGGATATGTTTGGCAAATAAAATTAAATGATAACTTACAGACAAATGAAAATAATAATATACATATGTCTATATACATGTACATACACATCTGTATATTCATATATATGTATACATATCTATAGGTATTTGTATATATACACATATTAAGTATGAATATATGTATATGTACACATAATATGTATACACATACATTTATTTAAAGAGATGAATCAGAAATATATTAAGAGCATATTAATGACAATGAAAAACTTTAGCCATCCTGAATAAGTTATCAAAAAGTCCAAAGACATATCTCTATAGTAATATAAGAACAACAAAGGGAGACATGGAAAGATCATAACATACCTAGACATTGCATACATATAGAGATTAGGGGAAATAGAAACAACAATAAGATAGCCCTGCACAACCACTATGTAGAAATTGGAATCCTTATACATTGGTGTTTGACACTTAAAATGATACAGTCAGTTTCTTAAACATACTGGAAATCTTTAAGATATTACACATAGAGTACACATAGAGTTGCCTCTATGATCCAGGATATTGAATCATAATTTTATATACAAAATATGTTTCAACATAAGTCCAATGAGACACATGTACAAGAATATACATAGCAAAACCTTTTGCAATACCATATAATAAAATATTGAAATCCCCATTGAAGATGTTATACCAGTATACACATGCATATAAAACAATATGCTCTATCCATGAGAAAAATTTGCATGGACTTACTTTGGAAACAGTAATATTACATGGGCTAAATGGATAAAATAGATTATATTTTCTGATCACATGAGCGCACATCTGTAGATGTAGAATATGAAATAATAGCTGCTCAAGGGGAGGGTAGGTTGAAATGATGACAGGAAGTAATTACTGATAAATATTGCAGTACTTTGAGAGAGTAGCGATGATAAAATATTCTAGAACTGAGGGTGATGTTCTTACACCAACTCTTTAACATTCTAAGAATCATTGTATTTTATCAAAGAATTACAGAGTATATTTGCATTAACCTTAGGAAAAATTTTAGAATAGTAGTCAGTGAATCTGAGTGATAATTTAGAATTTAAAAGCACAGAATTCTGTAATGTATAAGTTTAGTATGTTGATGAATGAGACTATCAAGAAAATATGATCTGTGATATATTCTCTGAGTGACTACACATGATATTGTGAGTGAGTGAATATTCTAAAAAATTATGTAAATATAGGGATGAGAGAGAATTGAGAGGGATGAGGGATAATGATCATCAAGATGCATTGTACTGGCCATGGAATGTAGCTTAGTGGTAGACTGCTTGCCTTGCATGTGTGATGCCCTGGGTTTGATTCCTTAGTACTACTTAAACAAAAAAAAAGAGATGGAATTGGCACTATGACACAAGTTGTAGAGTGTTAGCATGAGGAAAAGAAGCACAAGGACATTGCCAAGGCCCTGAGTTCAAACCCCAGGGCTAGCCTAAATATAAAAAAAGATGCATTGTATTAAGCCAGGCACTAGCAGCTCACACCTGCTGTCCTAGATACTCAGGAGGCTGAGGATTGAGGTTTGAAGCCACCCCAGCCAGGAAAGTCTGTGAGATTCTTATCTCCAATTAAATCTCAGAAAAATCTGAAAGTGCTGCTGTGCCTCAAGTGGTAGAGTTCTAGCGTTCATTCAGAGGAGCTCAGGGACATCGCCCAGACCCAAAGTTCAAACCTCAGGAGAGAAAAAAATTAAAAAAAAACCTCAATAAACACTATTCATAAACTGCTTTGTCAAACAGCAATTTCCATAAAACCACTTCAAGTTAATTAAAAAATGTGATTAGAATAAAATACAAGTCATTTTGGGAACAAGACATAGAATTAAAAGGTTGTTTACAGGGGACAAAGTAAATTTTATATCATGCAGTTTGGGTTGAAATGTTCTTCAGTCTTCTTACATCATTTATTAAATTGACAATACTGCCAATAGTAGGTCAATTTCCTTGAGGAACAGGGTGAATTCTGCTGTCATTTTATAGCAAACAATAGTGTTGAATTGTTTGCCTCTTATTGAAGTATATCTAATATTTTAAAGTAGATTTGTTCTAATATAATATTAATTTAATCAATCATTTCATTAGGGCGATGTTGGTCAGATTTTTTTCCAGTAAATTTTATCCCTTATAATAAATGAAAGCATGCTGTGTCAATCTCCTAATAATATAACAAAATACTTTATAAAATTAACATAAAAGAAGGAAAGATTAATCTTGACTTCTGCGTTTATACATTTCAGTTTATGTTTCTTATCATCATTGCTTTGGTTTGGTGGTGGCACATTACCCAATGTCAGGAACATGTGATGGAGTATGTGTATTCACGGAAACCAGGAAGTAACTAACGAAGAGGAGGAATTGAAGTCAGGAAAGGGAGAAAGTGGAGGAGGGGAAGAGGGAAAGGTAGAAGGAGACAGGGAAGTAAAAGAAGGAAGAGGAAGAAAAGATTTTGATCTTAGCATCCTTTTTGATCACTTTCTCAGTGACCAAATCTCCACGACTATGCCCACTTGAAAGGGTTCACCTCTTTATGGCAACATAGTGAAAGCTAATTATTAATCTCAATCCTTTATGATTTCAGATTTAATTTCTAGAGTGGTGCATAATATTTCTATACAATTGTGATAACTACAACAGAATATTTAGGGACACCTAAATATTTACTTGAATTAAGCAGAGAAGCTATTTGGCATAGAGGTCGTTTGGTTTTACCATTGCTGGAGAGATGAATGAAATATTTTGAGTGCAAATACCTTTTATTTAACAGATAAAGAAGCTTCAAGAGATTTCATTTTTAACCTTCAAAAATGACTATTTCATCTAACTCATAATGACTTGAATTTTTCATAATTTTATGGCATTTCCAATCAAGTATTTGTCCTCTATAGTGAGGTTCTTTCTTGCCAGTTGAAACAAAAGTGAATATTATCACGATCATTTATTTCTTAGTTATTCTATAGAGAGCAGGCATGTTATGAATTTCCTGCCATTCAAAAATAAGTTATATTCAAGTCTATTGGAATTATTGGATAAGTGATGGATTATTTTGCTTTAGTTATCTCATATTGAGATTAATTCAATTTATGAAAATAACTGTTGACATAAAATACACAAAATTCAGTGTTTCTCTGAAATTACTTGTTACTCAAACCTCAGAAATACATGACCAATAACTGAGATTTTTATATACTCAAAAATTTTATGAATCTACATTTTTATGTCAAATATAGTTTAGGTTTAAAGGAAGAGAAAATCATGTGACCACAGTAGATAATATTTAATTCAATGTAAAATTGCTTCATTCAGCATGACAGAGCCTATTGCTTTTAGCTGACATGAAAAATTTGATTAACTATCCCTTTTTTGCTTTTTAATAATAGAATATTTCAATTTGTCCAAAGATTCTGTCATTTCAACTTTTGAGTGTATATTTTTTTAAAAAAATGAAAACTATTTTTCAAATTGCAGGTTCAGGTTAAATAACTAAATAAATATCTAAATGTTAATTTGTTAATTTGAGCCCCTAGAATTCAAATAATATGAAATTTAATTTAGTCTTGGATATATTAAATCTGTGCTGAATATGGGTGTCTCAAGCTTGTAATCCTTGCTACTCAGTAAGCTGGGGTTCAAAGCCCACACACATCACAACACACATACATATATCACACACAAATCACACATGCATCACAACACACAAACACACACACACACACATACACACACACATACACAAAGCCAAAAATGGAACTGTGACACAAATGATAGAGCAATATCTTTGAGGGGAAAAAAAAAACCTAAGGGATACGTCTTGAGTTCAAATCACAAGAAACACACACAAAATATTATACCAAAATTTTTATTTTAGTTTGAAGAAATAAACAATATCATGAAAAGTAATACTTGTCATATATCTTGCAATGTTTGTAAAGTTGTTTTAGTATAATTTGTCTTAAGATAAACATAGGTTATTAAAATTAATATTAAACTAGTTAATATATATAATTAATCATAACACCTTGGAGTACAACAGTAGGTATTTTTTCCATAGCCATAAGAAATATTCTGAGTAAAAGAAAGAAGGGAAGATTGGAAGAAAGAAAGAAAGAAAAAAAGAAAGAAAGAAAAAAGAAAGGAAGGAAGGAAGAAAGAAAGAAAGAAAGAAAGAAAGAAAGAAAGAAAGAAAGAAAGAAAGAAAGAAAGAAAGAAAGAAAGAAAGAAAGAAAGAAAGAAAGAACGAAAGAACGAAAGGAGAGAAAGAGAGAGAGGTAGGGATGGAGGGAAGGAGGGCGGAAACAAAGAAGGAAGGAAGGAAAAAAGGAAGGAAGGAAAGAAGGAGGGAATGAAAGAACGAAGGAACGAAGGGAGGGAGGGAGAAAGGAAGGGACAAAACAATTTAATTTATAAAATCTGTTATTAGTCCAACATAAACTTCATGTAATTAACCCTTTAGTAAATTTAAGTTTGCAATTTTCACTTCTTCTCATGCTCTCCATGCATGAATGAAACCAACAAATGAAGCATCATAAATAACCAGGTGAATCTGTTTGCATCTGTAATAATATGTATGTGAATCTTTTTCTCATTTTCTATACATTGCAAGCAATTTACACTTAGTTATAAATATTCTAAAAATTGATGTAACCAAAGGATGTTAGTATATTATATAATGTGAATACTGTATTTATAATGCAATTAATATTACACTCTTCATATTATATTAATTATAAAAATTTTATTATGTATTTTATCAGAGAAATTAGAATCCTCTGATTTTGGTGTCTGTGGGAGGCCTAATATTAGAAAGTAATTACAATCAAAGGAGATCTGTATTTGTTGGTTCAAATGAATATTTCTGAAAGCAATTAATTCATCGGAGATTGTTCAAATACATCAGAAGGACCTTAGAAAAGCTGTACATGGCATAACATGGCTACATATAATGTGGTTCAAGAGCCACTAAACTATCATACTTCACCTTGCCATCACGATAATTATTCCCCTTGTAAGAAGAATCATTCACTAAGTCACATGATATAAGCTTGTCCTTAAGTTATTATCTTCTATGAAAAAATATCCAAATGATACACTACACTGAGTTAAAGCAAACGTTGCAAAGTGTATTGGACGATGTAATTCCTTTCAGTTACACATGTTGAAATTCTATTTCCCTTTCTGGTGACATTAGAATCAGCCTTTCATAGATGACACCACAATAATCATCCTGATAAAAGGAGCCCAATATAATTACTCTGCCATGTGGATGTCCAGCAAATAGATTAAGATGAACCAGAAAGTAGAACCCCATAAGACAAGGAATTGCTTTGAACAACCATTTTTATAATCAATCTTCAAGCTTCTAGAATATAGGTAATATATTTCTAATGGTTTTATGCCACATACCTTGAAGAATTCACTTATAAAAGCCCAATGGTTGACAGAAAGCACAGTAGTTTGAGTTAAATATCAAAAATTCTGATAAAAAAGGATTCATAATATTTTATTATTTGAAATTTATTCTCCAAGTCCCCAAGTTAAAAATATTCTTAAATGGGAATTAAATTGAGGTTCAACTCTAATCAACTATCATAATTAATTTTTCAAATATTTTTATTATCTTTAAGTAGTTGTACAAAGGAATTGCCATTCACTAAACAGTTTATCATAATTAATTTTCCAAATATTTTTTATTATCTTTAAGTAGTTGTACAAAGGTGTTGCCATTCATTGAAACAGTTTATGGATACAGTCCATCTTGATCAATGTCATCACTTTAAACATTCTCATCCACCCCTCCCAATCAACAAAAGTCCTTATATATCTCAATATTATGTTATCGAATTACTTGCCATTTAGCAAAGCAGTTTATGTGTACAAGCGCCTGGAATTGTGTTATCAATTCAACATCTTCACTCTCATTTAACACTATGCCTTCCTTTGTATATTTCAATTCTGGGAAGTAAACAATGGATTCTTGCCTGTATTCTATTCTTTTCACCTTCAATTTCCTACCCCTCTCAAATTGCCCCCCCCCCCGTCCTCTCTTGCAGTACACATTTACTGGAAATTATTTTGTTGGGTTTTGATTAGTCTTTTAAGAAACTTAGGGTATTTTCACTCTCCATGAACTCTGACACTTCAGATAATTCATTTGTACCTCCTTGCATACCATCCAGTGTGTTTACTTTTACATTAATAGGCACCTTGTACCTACCACAAATGAGGAAAACCATGCAACCTAAGTTTTTCTGGGTCTGCTTAATTTCACTGAATATGATTATTTCTAAGTGTTTCATTTGCCTTACGAATGGTGCTATATTATTCTTTCTTATGGATGAACAGAACTCCATTATGTATGTATATATGTATGCATTTATGTGTATATATACATATGTATATATGTATGTATGTATGTATACATATATATATGTATATACATACATACTTGTGATTAGGGATCAATAAAATTATATATATATATAACTTATATGTATATATAATACATATATACATATGTAATTCTTGATCTCTTTTTACAATGAGAGTCATCTGAGCTGATTCCATATGTTGGCTACAGAAAATAATGTAACATAAACATGTTTGTTCTGATAGCTGCAGTGCGGCCTTGTTTCTGCTCTATTGGATAAATGCTCTTAAGTGGAATTGCTGGATCATAGGCAGCTCTCTATTCGGTTCTCTTGGCAACTTCCAGTGTTTTCCCAAATGGGTGAACAAGATCACATTCCCACAAACAGTTTAATAGAGTTTCCTTTGGGCCACAACCCTATCAGTATCTGTGATTGTTCATTTTTTCATGACATTGTAACAGGGGTGAGGTGAATCTCAGTTGTGTTTGGATTTGCATTTCTTTTATGGAGAGAGATGTGTATATTTGTCATTCTTACTACTTCTAAGAAGTTATCTTTAAATCTTTATCCCATATATTAATTGGGTTCTTGTTTGTTTGAGGGTTTATTTTTGTTGGGTTTAACTTATTGATCTCTAACTATGGGTTAGTTATGAAAACCCTTGTCTGATGCTTAGCTAGTAAAAATATTCTTCCATTCTGTTCTCTTTATATTCTGCTAACTTTTCTTTTGCTATGAAGAAACAACTTCAGTATGAAGCAATTCCATTGATCCAGAAAAAATAATATTACACCAATCATAAGGAAATGGAAAGACTTGGAACAAACTTATAGAAAGAAACTTTAAAAAACAAAACTTATAGAAAGAAAGACTCAAATATATATAGGTTGTCTGATTTCCCTCATTTGTTGTATTAGAATGTGCCTATAATTCTACAAGTAAACACAGTTGGATGGTAAAAGAAAGAACATTACACTTAGACATCATAAATTACAAAAGATTCTAAACATTTATACAGTGAGCTCAAAGGAGGATGCTCTTTGGAGAGGATCACAAATTCTCAATAGTTATATGAATATTATCATATAAAATAATGTTCATCAAAATGACTTTCAAGAAATGATAATGAGAGTTCTTTTATTGTTTTGATTTTTCCTTCTGTCTTCTGAAGCTGGTTGTTTTTTTTGCACCTTTGGTCTTATATGTAAGTTTGAAAAGTGCAAGGGGGAATAGAAATGATGGGACAAAGGGTGAACAAATGCAGCAGTGCTACTCAATAGACACTACATTAAAATTGAACTATACAACGTGGGGGCAGGGAGGTTGAAAGGGAAAAACTGGGAGAAGATGAGGGAAGAGGTGACACTGTTCAAAAAGAAATGTGCTCATTATCTGACTTATGTAATTGTATCCCTTCTGTACATCATTTTTACAAATTAAAAATGGACCTCATAAACAGGCCAGAGTAGCTATACTAATATTAGATAAAATAAGCTTTAAATTAAAAGTGCTATGAAAGTAAAAAGAGGCAAAGAGGGACCTTAAATATTGATAAAGAAAAGTCTCCATCAGGGGGATATAAGAATTCTGGGCTGGGAATGTGGCTCAGTGGTATAGGACTTGCCTTGCATGCATGAGGCCCTGGTTCGATTCCTCAGCACCACATAAGCAGGAAAAAGCCGGAAGTGGCACTGTGGCTCAAGTGGTAGAGCACTCACTTTGAGATGAAGAGCTTAGGGATAGTGCCAGGCCCAGAGTTCAGGACCCATGACCAGACCCAAAAAACAACAACAAAAGAAGAATTCTAAATATCAATGCCCTGAATCCTAGAGCTTCTAAATTTTTCTACAAATACCACTTACCCTAAAATCATGCATACATCCAAACACACTTTAAAAGCTTACTAAACGATCAGCCCTTTAAACAACAGTGCCATTTTTAAGGCACTCTAGACAATTCAAGTCCTTCTCCCCACAACCATTACTGCCATTCACAAATCATTGCCAAGGTGAATTTGCAGTTCTTTTAGATATTTCAAATGGCTTATGAGTAACATAAACAATAATTCCAGTTTTTGAGAAAATTTAATTTACAATCAGCAAACAAATCAGATTCAACTCCATAGCATAACCTTTAGGAAAAATGAATTAAGGAATATGGCATGTACTTTGTAATTTAATATTAGACATTAGAGCAAAATGCCAGAAAAAGAATCTGCAAGAAATAAACAGAAGTCTTTGATAAGATATTAAAGATTAACTAGGGACAAGTAATTTTACCTACATTTCTTATTATATGATAGCATATTTTTATCTGCTAATCAGAGAGACTCAAAAAGATTTTTAAATATGATATGAAAAATGCATCATCATGAATGAATGAAATCAGGAAGTAGATGGCTCAGGAGCTGGGTGGTTTGTTAAATATTCTCATTATTTTGAATGATCTGGTGTTTTTTGTATGTGTGGAATTATGAATGTATTTTATGTCTGGGCAGGAAAGTTTGATTATTAGAACATTGTCTCTGATATCCAATGTAAGGAACCTAATCAGAGTGATAAATATGTGTGTGTTTGTGTGTTTGTGTGTGTGTGTGTCTGTGTGTCTGTGTGTGTGCCTGCAAGTCTGTGTTTAGAAGGAAGAATCTTATTATGCTCAGGGTATATATTTAATTCTATTAGGTATACTACATTAATGACAGCAGATAAAAGTAATTAACATTTTGTGCCATATGTTTGTGTTCATATGATTGCATGAAAAAACTAAAAAGTTATGTTTGGGGTATGAGTTTTGTGAAAGGTCAGCTGAAATTATAAACATTTGGAATCATCAGAAAGATATCAATGGCAATCTTTTCAGTGTAGATCAATTTTAGACAACACTTGCAAGAATATGTAATCTTATATGGAAATACAATATTTATTGATTTTTTCCATAGCTACAGTATTCTATAAATTTGTAGGAAAACCAGTTAAATTATGGAAACATAAAAGTAATGCGATTATTTATTTCATACAGTATTACACTTTAGTTTCATTGTCAAAATACCTTTATTTCAACTGTATAGGAAGGAAAACCCTAAATATTACAGTTCGTGCCATATTTCATTGGGAAGCTTTGTCTGTATCAATAAGTTTATTTCTTTTGGTTCTGCTTTCCTATTCATAACTCTGTTTCTCATACTATTCTTCTAAGGACTTTTTCTTTCTTCCCATTTAGGCTTCAACATACCTCATGCTCTGTGTGTTTGCTAACAGTAGTCAGTCTACCATTTGAACCATGTCTCCCGCCCAGAAATTTTTGTAGTTAATTGGCGATAGAACCTTATGAACTTTACTACCAGCCTGAAAACCATTATCCTCCAAGTCAAATCCTTCTTAATTGCTAGGATTATAGAGATGAGTCATGGACCCCAAGAAGCAATGACTTTTCATGTCTTATAGATTCCACATGTTTGCTAGTAATTGTAATAATAAACTACCATAGATTGGGTAGCGTTAACACTGTAAATACATTGCCTCTGAGTTTGTGGAACTAGAACTCCAACGTCAGAGTTGGCTTCTTCTGAGTCCTCTTTCCTTGGCATATTCAAGGCCTTCTGCTTCTCTTGGAGGACACTTCAACTTAAATGCTACCTTTGAGATTCTGTTTCCAAATGCAGTCACTTTCTGAGGTAATGGGTTTTTGATCTTTAGTATGATGTCAGTGGGACAGTATCCAACACATAACAAATTACTTAATGGACAGAAGAAAATCTCTAATAAGAAATTATTTGGTTTGGACACAGAAGTTATGGTTGTACTTTTAAAACAATTAGCAAGAGGGGTAAATGTTTTATTAGAGCTTGTAAAACCAGTATGAAGTCTTGACCTTAGACATGCCAAATTCTTACCCTGGCACACACTTAAATTTCTAGCGGTACTGGGGGATTGAACCCAAAACCCTGTACTTGTGAAACAGCATTTCTACTACTGCCATACCTGCAGATTGTTATTGGATTGCTTATTTTGAGGTAGTATCACTATGCCTGGGCCTGACTGGACTGTGGTAATCTTAACACAAGTAAAAAAGATTGCACCCAGCAAATGGTTAGAGTTTCTGAAACTTCTTTTTGTGCTAGGCTTGCCTGGAACTGGAATCTCTAATCTGTTTCCCAAGTAGATAAGATTACAGATTTGAGCTACTTTATCCAGTAAAAGTATATTATTTGAAAATATCTTTATATTGCCTATATTTGTGATTAACATACATAACTAACCTTAAATTTCTCCCTCTTTTGTTTAATACCCTGAGTTGAAAACATTGGCTTACTTGATATACATGGCTTTGTTTTGGATGGAATCTCATAAAAATCCAAAAAAATCTCCCAAAAGTTTATGTCAAAAATCATGGAAAAAAGGCTTCAGGTTGGAAAAAAATTGATCCTTAAGTTATAAATGCAATCTATTTATAGTGTTAGTCAATGCTTTCTTAAGTATGAGAAGAGAAGAAAGGCAGAAATGGAAAGATGTCAGATATAATTTTGATAACCTACTAAGTCTCTGTAGAAATTCTGTAGTTGTCACTTCATGTTAACTTCCTTTCTTAAAGCTTGCTTTGTTACAACCCTGTGGGTTGGACTGATTGGTCACCCTTTCCAGGAAATGAGGTTGATATTAGAAGGCTGACGGTGTGGTAAATAAGGAATGATGAGAATGAGCACAGATATTGTCACAGAATAAGCCAACCAGGTTCAACTGCTGAACAGCAAAACAAAGCTAAGTATCAAATCTGATGATCCACATTGGAAGATATATAGATAGATATGTATACATATACATTTATTTGCATGCATGAAATAGTAAATCTCCATTTGAATATAGAGAAACTTGACCTGACAATTATTAAATTATATCAAACTGGTTGCAGGAAAGGTACAGTAAAATATCAATAGTTAGCATAGATTTTGCATAGATTTTTTTAAAGGATGAAAATTCTTTCTTCATAATATACTTTACAAATACCCTTAGTATGTTTTAAGTTTTTTTTACATTGTGGTAGGAACATCTGTACAATGCTGAGAATTGGAATTTCACACAATATGCAACATGGGTAGGCACTGGTGGTTCAAGGATTTAATCTTAGCTAGTTAAGAGATTGAGATCTGAAGATTACAATTTGAAGCCAGCAAGAGTAGGAAAGTTCTTTAGACTCTTATCTCCTATTAACCATAGGGGCAAATGGAGTTCCAGTTCAAATTGTATGTAGATCATTGGCCTTGGCCACAAAAGCACCATCCAGACCCTAAGTTTAAGCCCTAGGATCAAAAGAAACAAAAACACAAAATACAACAAGGAGTTAGATATTTTATAATGAGGCACATTTTTATGTACTCTACATTGTTAGAAAGACTAGACTTCTGTGTTAGCTTTATAACCTACCATAATAAGTGATATTGTCCATGTATTAAGCAGAAAGGCTGACTCAGATTTACAAGTTTGATGATTTCAGTGTATGTTCAGTTGGTTTTATTGCTTTGGTGGTCTGTGGCAAGACTATGTCAAGGTGGGGAGTATGTCAAAGAGAAATGTTTATGACCTAGAATGATTAAAATATAAAAGAAGAAAGTAGATGAGAGACTATGTTTTCATGGGTTTCACTCTGAAGAACTCAGTCTCCAGAAGAACTATTCAGGTATTCTCCACAGTCTGGGAGGGAACGGAAAGCCATTTTTCTTTCACACATAGGCCTTTTTGGGGCATACTAAAATCAAATGGCAACATCTTCACCAATAACAGAATATTAGTCCATTATGATTTACAGAATAAGTCTCCTGGCATATATTTTCTTTTGTACTTCTTTTTGTGGGGGTGATATAAATATTTTTTTTTCTAGAAAGACAACCTGGTTTTAATCATTATCCATCAAATTTATGCTGTCATATAATCAGAGAGTTTTTTTGAATAAATTAACACAATAAGGCTCACTTTATGCCAACACAAAATATAAACACTAATTACATTTTCACTGAACAACCACTCATAAAAAATCATGAAATAATAAAGTCCAAGTCCATGTCAATTTTTTTTGTCAGTTGTGGGGCTTGAAATCTGGGCCTGGTCACTGTCCTCAGCTCTTCAGCTCAAGGCTACCACTGTACCACTTAAGCCACAGTGCTGCTTCTGGTTTTTAAGTGGTTTATTGGAGACAATTTTCTCACAGACTTTTCTGCCCAGGCTGCCTTTGAACCACTATCCTCAGATGTCAGACTCCTGAGTATCTAGGGTTACAGGCATGAACCACCAAATCCCAGATCCAAGTCAATTTTAAACAAGCAATCTTATTGAAACTTCTCGCTTTTTTTCCAATAAAAAATCTATTTTTTCAACATTAGTTTATAACTATGAGTTATTTTTAGATGTAACTGGGAATTTTTTAATAGAAACAAATATAATTTTTACTATTACTATGTATCTCACAAAAATCCAATGTAATTGATTTTCTCCAAAGTCAATTATTTCATACTACTCACATTATTTTTATTACATTCTATACTGCATATCATGTGAAGTGAAAATAGAAAACAGTTTGAACAATTTCATATAAATTAGTAGATGCTATTTTAGCATTATAAATTCACATCTGTGGTTTTAAATGAAGGAAAGAAGATTTTAGAGTTAAAATCCAATAAGAATGTGTAGTATGTCTCAAATAAACCAAAAATTCTGAGTTCATACAGACAAAATTATTACCATTGGAAATAATGAGGCAAGAGGAGGCAGAATTCAAATCACGTCAAACATTATCTGTTATTCTCCCTCATCTTCCACTAACAAGACCTCCCTGGTCCCAGTTGTCACAAAACTTCAAGTGTCTCTCTTAGTATTCTATGTGGAAAAGGTCTAAGTCACTGATTCTTTTTCTACTTTGTGTTATATGAGACAAAATTTAGACACAAAACAATTGAAATAAAATGCACACATATGTTGAAGTCACCACAGCTGGAAAAACAATCAAGAGATTGGAATTCCCCCAGGACCAAAAACATGTTATACCCAGATTTTTAAAGTACAAAAACATCAAATACATGTTAATTTGAGTAGAGTATAAGGATAACTGTCTCTCAGAAATAAGGTTGTGTTAATTTGTAATTAAATTCATCTAGATGAACGTAATATAGCAAATCCCGTGAATGGATCAAATTGTTTAAAATAAAAGTAACTGTATGTGAAGTAAGATCTGCACATATTTAAAAGAAAAAAATGCTACAGTATCAAATCACAAACAGCATGACATACTTGAAAACTTCAGAAATGCAATGAATAAGTCCAATAGTATCCATATTGAGAACTAACTATTGATTTAACAAGAACAAAATGTGCAAATGATAGCATCTGAGGAGCGTACATGAGTGTACATAATTTAAATGTGGTTTACCTAAAGGAAACCATAAACACATGATATAAATGAGATAAAAAATCTAATGAAAACAGAGAATAGAAGTAGTTTCTGGAAAAAATATTATTTTAATAAATGGTGGTCAAAATCTTTCTAGTACTGACAAAATTGCACACCTAATTGGTTATATCCAAAAAAGACCCAAGTTACTCGAGCTGATTTGAAACTTTGGCAAAGTAGCAGGATACAACTGTAACATTATTACGGATTTGACTCGGGCGTGGAATTCATTTCCTCTTTGATCTGACAAATAAGATATGAAAGAACATAACTTCTCCAACTACATATCAAGACCTAACTAAACATATAATCCGAAAAATTATCATGCAAGCTGTATTGCAAATTGGCGTATAAGAAAAATCAATCATACTAATTCTGTATTTATTTTAAATAATTTTTCCCATAAATTATTTCCTTTAGCTTGCATTTTTAAAACATTTTGTTAAATAGTGTATAACTTGGTAACTAATGTGGGATGCTTCCTTAAATTTTGTTCTGAGTATAATGTCTCACTTCAGTTCCTAACCCATGAAATGATGTTGATTACAAAACAAATGCTAGTAACCACTGTTTATAATACACAGAATCTCATAAGCATGATTTCAGTAAGCATAGGTTAACATTTTGATATCATGGTCTCATGACTGATGAGGCATATCTGCATGAGTATAGTTGTCCCTAGGTTCCTCAGCCTAAATTTAATCACTGTTAAAAAATGTTTATATCTTTGTCACTCATCAGAGATTAAACCTGAGTATAAAGCCTAAGAAAAATGATAAGGTAAGAATTTAGCTTTTCTGAATATATAGTAAAGAAAAATGCAGCATAGAGTAACTCATTGGTTTAAAGTCAACCTATTTCCCCAAAACATTCTTATCATTTCCTTACAATGTGTATTATTCTCAAGAAAGGAAATGGGAATGTGAGAAGAAGACTAACCAATTACTGTCGTCAAATATAAATAATTTGGATTTACCTCTTTATTTCATTATAGGCTTTTTGGATAAAACCTGTTTGATTAATTGATTTCCATGTCAGGTATAACATATCCTAGTTGCATATACCAAACTACATTCAGAAAATGGTTTGTAGCGATTAAGTAATGAAAACATATTCAATATATAGCCAAAAGTATATACTTATAGGGATAATATTTTGAAAAGTGTATTGAAAATATTCTAATATAATAATTAATTGGATTGAACAATTTCACATTGACAGCAACTAACTAGAATATTTTAATGCTAAATCGACAAGATTGTCTTTCTAATGGAGCAAAACCAATTTCTCCTTTTACTTTATCAGGGAAAAAACTGAACAAAAATTGGAAATTAACATATAAATCTATAACAACAGGAATTAATTTTTGTCTTTTTATTAGCAAATATTAATTTCCAAAAGTATTTTATTATGTTATACACATAGGTCCATATAATGTAGCTTGCTAAATTTTATTCATTTTATTAATTTCATAATCCTATTTTTATACTTTTATTATGCCGTCATACTAACATAAACTATTTGAAAATGTATACTCCGCAATATTTCTCTTTATCTCCTCTCTTACTTTTTTCTGAATTTAATCAGTTCCATCTTTTATACCTTAGTCATTCATTTTCTATTCTCTTTTTTTTTTGTTTTGTCGGTCGTGGGGCTTGAACTCTGGGCCTGGGCGCTGTCCCTCAGCTCTTCAGCTCAAGGCGAGTGCTCTACCACTTGAGCTACAGCGCCACTTCCGGTTTTCTGGTGGTTTATTGGAGATAGGAGTCTCATGGTCTCTTCTTCCCGGGCTGGCTTTGAACCGCGATCCTCAGATCTCAGCCTCCTGAGTAGCTAGGATTACAGGCGTGAGCCACCAGTGCCCGGCCATTTTATTTTCTAGATCTAGAGTCTGCATATGAGAAATCTAGTATTTGTTTTTCATAGTATGGCTTATTGTTTCAATATGAAGGTTTGCAGTTTTATCTATTTTCTTTAAAATGCTATAATTTCATTATTATGTCTGGCTAAATAATATATCTTGTGTATTTATGCATATATATTACAATTTCTTTATTTAATTAATGATTAAGGAACATGTAGCTTAATTCTGTAGTTATTTATGTTTTTTATATGGGAGAAAGAAGAATGGAAATAATGAGGTTTGGACTGAGAAACATGGTCTTTAGGCAGGCACTCTAGTATTTGAAACGTCATCTCAACTGCTCTTTTATAACTACTTCAATAATGTATTATATCTAAAAAATAAAATGTAATTACATTTGAAAAGGTGTTCTTTTTCAGTATCTATGTTATTACCTATTACAGTGATTCATTTAGCGTGTCATGTGAGTGTGGGGATGTATGTGAGCATGAAATTGCTTGCATGTTTTTATATGTAGCTGACTCTAAGGAAACTGAATTTATGTGAGATATAGGATTCAAATGAAGGTTTCATACCTGTAAGTTGCTAAATTGATGTATATGTCTAGTATGTGGAGTGTGATTTCCAGATTACATTTTTGTAGGTTTCATACCAAGTAAGTAGATGTTTCTATTCCAAAATCATAAGGAATAAAACAGCTAATCTGTTTCATAATCATCCAATCTTAATACTCCAGAAATTGTAATAAGTGGAAAAATTGCTTGAAAGTATGATGAGTCAGTAGTAAGCCTTTAGAAACTCTAATTTTCCCCAAAATCTTCAGATGTACTCTTTGGATATTAATTACAAATCAATTTATAAACATACAAATATAATATGATCTTATATATGTAAATATGTTTATATAAGGAAATATACATTAATTATATTTAATTGTGTACCATAAATATTCATTTATATTTAAATGTAATTCATCGCATCATATATGTGTGTATATATATTTTTTTTCTCTTCTTTGGTCAGTCATGGAGAGTCAACGTCTAGTGCGTTGGGGTCCATGGGTAAGGGTCACGAAATCACCAGAACACAGGGGATGCAGAGTGCAAACAGCAATTGCCACTGCATGCTGTGCTATATTGTTAGTGGGTATTTAAAGACAAGCAAGCAGGATCCTTGCCAAGATTTAGTCACAAGACATTCACACAAAAAATTTCAACAGATACATTTTTACTTAACCTATGAGACAATATCTTTGTATATTATTATCTAAACTATTTTAGAGCAAGCTCAAACCACTTTTCCAGTCTCAGGAAAATGTTTGACCAGCTGTTCATCTATGTTTATGCAAGCAGAAGAGCTACTTCCTCAGCTCCCAGGAGTCTGTGACATGTGTTTTGAGATAGGGAGAGAGAACGTTTTCCCTCTCTAGCCTGGCATGCCAAGAGCTTTCCTAATACTCAAACACAGTCCTCAGATAATCCTGAGGCTGGAGCCTGGATCATTCTGCCTCTTCAACATAGACCCTGATTCTTCACAATTTCCTTTTTTCTTTTGTTTTAAAAGTAAAGCTTTTCACAGTGTTATCATAGAAGCTTGCATTGGATTCATAAAAATGAAATATAACAGTACCAGTGTAACAAAATAATAACAATCATAATTTCCAGACCACTAGTAGTATGTGAAATAGTTTGTAGTATTCCCTTCAGATCCAACCCTACCAAATGTTTAATAAATGCATCAGTGATAGTAGAAGTGTCATATTTGCAAATTGTTTACCGAAAATATCATGTATATTAAATTGTAACTAGCAATCAATTGAGCAGCAGTAGAATTTCCAGATAAATACTGCTGTATTAAATTCCAATCTTGAATAGATTCATTATATTTTACATTAGTAATGCAAAAGGTAGTAGAATTTCAATCACATTTTAGCAATAACTGTTTTTCCACAACCAATAACTTTTTTCCTAACCATCCCACTGTCTGTTTAAGAATACTAATCTGTGTTTGTAATTGAGCATCAATTTCTACCTGTGAGACCCACAATTCATGTGACTCCCGGTGCCATTCTTCCACAAAGTGTTTAGTTTGTAAGAAAGTGTGTAGGGCAATTCCAGACACCACAGCAACAATGGTAATAGCAATTAAGCTTAAAATCACAGCTACAATGGCTCCAATCATATGCTTTATATGTTTTAGTAGTTTGGTAAAAAGTTCAATAACAACATTATCCAAAGTATTTTGCGACCATTCTCTTCCTAATTTAACAGGTAGCCAAATATGAGTTCTTTGTTGTAAAATCATAATACTATCACTGTCATTAAGAGAGGAATTAACACAAGAATACAGGCGACAATTAAAACAAGACATAGTAGGAGAAAATGTAAAATTTCCCACTAAAAATACATAAGGCGAGGTACACAAGCAGTTACATCATAACATTTGTACAAAATAAAATTATAAGTGGACCCAGAATTAGCTGTCCCCGAAAACAATCCATTTGATAGCATCATGGGTTTCCGCTCCGTTACGACCTTCCAAAGATGAATCTGAACAGCAGTGGGTGCAACCATGAAAGTCCATCGAGCATCTGCAATGCCTCCATCTCCCCAGGCCATCAATCGAGCTCCAGTAAGCGATCCATTAATGGCATCCGGCATCCTAGTAACATTAGATAAATCACATCTAGTAATATTCCATTCTGAACAAGTGTTAAACTGTCCAAAAGGTCCCCAATTAATAAAATTATTGAACGTTTTTCCAAATGTTCCTCTACACTCTTGCCACACAAAAGGCTGATATTTTAAATCAATATAAGTAAAATCAGGGCACATTGGTAAGGATAACTCGCCATCAAAGCTGACCCTTTCCCAGCTACTATTAATGGACTAAGTAGTTAATCACTGCAGCTGTGTTTTAGAATTGGAAGTGTGTTTCCCAGGTAAAACCCAATGTTGCCAATTCATAAGTAAACATGGAGGAGGCTCTAGAAAAACAGGCAAGGAATGAGAATAGTAAGTAAAATTAAAAAAGCTGCCATCATCCTTACTGTAAAATGTCCAATTATTCCAAGGAGGAGATAAAACAGCAGGAATAGTATAGACAGTTATATCCATGTCTCCCCAAACAACAGGTTACAATAAAGGAGGGTTAGGAACAAAGGCCCAATAACTTACATTAGCATTAGCATGGGCAGAGTTTACAGTAAACAGGGCACACATGGCCAGGAACAAGTTCTCGGCCATGACAGGTTTACCAGTGTGTTGTAACATCTTTTGTCCTTCTCCAGTCAACTTTTTAACCTGTCCCCAGGTGGGCAGTGGGGATTTCTTCTTCCTCAACTGGCGGCCGATTCCTTGCAGGATACGGGGCTGTCCTCACTGGCTGCATCTGTATCCATCAGGCAGGAAGCCAGTATTGTTGAGTTTTTGCCGAGTTGATCTATCTAGTGGGGAGCGTGGTGTGTTAAAATCCCCAACAATTAATGTCTTTGGATCTATATGGGATTTGAGGGAAAGTAGTGTTTCTTTGATAAATTTGGGTGCTCCATTGTTTGGCGAATAGATATTTAGAATTGTAATATCCTCCTGAAGGAGAGATCCTTTAATTAGTATGTAGCGACCTTCTTTATCTCTTTTCACGAATTTTAATTTGAAGTCTATTTTATCTGATATTAGGATTGCAACTCCCGCCTGTTTATGGGGGCCGTTTGCTTGGTAGATTTTGTTCCAGCCTTTAACATTGAAAATGTGTTTGTTTTTACGGGCAAGATGTGACTCCTGCAGGCAGCAGATAGAAGGGTCTTGTTTTTTAATCCAACTAGACAGTCTATGTCGCTTAATTGGAGAGTTCAGTCCGTTAACATTAAGAGATAGGACTGAGAGGTATTTGGGAGTTCCTGCCATGTTATCTACCTTCTTGGGGGCTGAGAAAACTGGGTTCTTCCTATGGTTCTTGGATTCTCAGTTTGGGTGCAGTTTCTTGGCCTTTATTGCGGTCTTGTTGGTTTTCTATGTGTAGGACATCTTTAAGAATCTTTTGTAGGGCTGGTTTGGTGGAGATGTATTGTTTCAATTTTTCTTTGCTATGGAAGGTTTTTATTTGGCCTTCAGTTATGAAGGAGAGTTTAGCTGGGTACAATATTCTTGGTTGATAGTTGTTTGTTTTTAGGGCATGGCATACATCATTCCAGGCTCTTCTTGCTTTGATTGTCTCTGCTGAGAAATCTGAGGTGATTCTAATTGGTTTCCCTTTATAAGTGATTACCCTTTTCTCTCTGACAGCTTTAAGGATCTTTTCCTTGTTCTGAGTTGATCCTGTGTGGATTATAATGTGACGGTGGGATGTCCTATTCTGGTCTGGTCTATTTGGGGTTCTAAAGGCTTCTTGTATCTGGACAGGCCTATCTTTTTGCATGTTTGGGAAGTTCTCTGCTAGGATCCTGTTAAACAGATTTCCTAGACCATTAACTTCTGTTTCTAGGTGCTCCTCTATACCCATTATCTTTAGATTAGGCCTTCTGATGGTGTCTTCCAGGTGTTGGATAGATCTATCATATTTCTTGGACTTGTCTTGGATGGTTGTATGTTCTTTCTCTATAATATCTAGGCTGTCTTCAATCCCTGAGATTCGATCTTCTGCATGGTCTAACCTGCTGTCAAGACTCTCTACTTTGTTTTTTATCTCTTTTCCTTCTAGTTGGTCAGCTTTGATGGCTTCAAGTTCTTTGTTGAAGCTCTGTTTTAGGTCTTGTATGAATTTCTTTACTTCCTTAATTTGGTGTTCAGTGTTTGTCCTCAAATCACTTAGTTGATTGGTTATGGTTTCTTTGGGCTCCCATTCCTTCTGTTGGGTTCCATTCAGCATTCCCTTTGTGGTCTCCCTGACTTCCTTCAGCTCTTTGTTAATGGATCCCATGAATGCCTTTAGTGATTTTTGTGTGTTCTCTACCTGGTCTCTCAATTCCTGTATTACTCTTTGATTAGCTTCCTCCCATTCGTGGGATTCCTGCAGATCTCTTTGAGTGTTCTCAGCCTGCTCACGCCATTCCTCTCTTTCTCTTTGAGTATTCTCAAGTTGTTCACGCAAATCCTGTATCAGATTTTGAGTAGGTTCCTCACGCTTATGATATTCCTGTATAAACTTCTGGGATGCCTCCTCTCTCTCCCTATCACGCTCATACAGAGTCCTTTGTACGTTGTCAAACTTTTCATTTATCATGTTTGCCAGCCGTGTTTGTAGAGCTTTTTGGGAACTCTCCTCTGGATTATTCATTATCTGTTCTAACCCCTGATTATCAGGATTGGGAATTGAGATACCCGAATTTGCCATTTTTCTTGTGTTTTTCCGGCTTACTCTGCCCATTTGAGATGAAGATAGCACCAGTTTTATGCTAGAACACTATCTTAAGGCAACATCAACCAAAGTTTGCATTTGTACAGTCAATAGTCTACAGATACAATCTAGTTCAACAGATACATCTATTCGACATCAAACAACTTTATGTTAAAGGACTTCGAACCACAGAGAAGAATTTGGAAAACCAGAAATTATTAGGGTTAGGGAGAGATGTGGATAAAAAATAGGAATAGATTGGTGTGGGGAGGCACAGGGAGAGTTAACTATGTCCTAATCACAATGCAGGAAATAGGTTGGGTAGGATGTAAGTAGAGAGAGAGAGAAAAAGAAGAAAGGGAAAGGGGAATGAAAAGAGACCAGAAAATAAAATAGAAACGTAAAAATTAATGTTATTTTAGAGATTAAAAGACCATCTATTCATAGAGGAATATGAATATGTTGAGAGAAAGGGAGGGACATAGAGGAGATGAGAAAAACTTTAAAAAAATGCTTAAAATATTATATAGGTATAAAGAGGTAGTACTGCTATTAATGAATTTAAGTCTCAGAGGTTTTGAATTGAGTAATAAGTTTGTGGATTAAGTGTGTACACAATGGGGGATAGGGTCTACTGGTTAACTACGGGTTTAGCTGAGGATGTGCAGGACAAGAGTTAAGTCACATAAAGATGAACAAAGAGGAAAAGATGGAAAGGATAGGAAAGTGAGAAGAAAAGATCAGAAGTTCAGTAGAGCTAGAAAAAAAAAAACCAAAAAGATAATTAAGAATGAAAGAAAAAGAAAAAGAAGACAAGAAAAGAAGAGAAAACACACATTCACGTATTCCTAAAATAAAAATTATAAGAGGAGAAAAAAAAAAAGTTAATGGAAAACAATTATTTTTTCAGAAGAGGCAAAAATTAAAGATTAATAAAAGTTTTAGAAAAGCAAAAAAAATTTTATATATATATAAGGTAACAAAAAAATGAAAAAAAACAAAACAAGAAAAAGAAAAAAAAGAAAAGAAGAAGAAGAAAAAAAAAGTTCTTTGATTTTTTTTTTTTTGGGAGGGGTGGGAAGAGTCCTGTATCTCCCTTTTGTCTGTAATCAGAGTCTGGTTGGAGTCTCTGGTCAGCTTGAGGTCCTGTGGCTTGATTGGTTTCTTAAGTCAGTTTGTTGGAACAGGCAGAAAAATGCTCTGCTTCACCCAAAATTTTGAGATCCCCCTCCCAGGTTAGTTTACTGGGAGGGTGATCTGCTTTGAGAATCACAAAAGAGGGGGATGCAGTGATGAGGCTAGGTTCTGGGTAGAGTTGAGGCCTTTCAACGAACAGTAGCTTTTCCCTGGGGCTATTTTGTGAAAAAAAACCTCACAGCACCCAGCCTGGAGCCATTCTCAGGGTTTCTGTTTTTCAATTGATTGTGGTGGCTGCTAGAGGGCGGGGCAGCCTCTGGCTCTGGTTACCCGGTGAGGAGAGCCACTCCAATGGCTGGCGCCTGAGCTGGGTAACTTTTCCCTGGATGGAACTGAGTCTGTGAGGTCACTTCGCCGTTAAGTTCTTGTGACCTGCTAAATGACTCGTTTTATTCCAAGGCCTGAGCTGGAGCTAGCCGCTCCTCCGAGCTTTGTCGGTATCCAAGATGGAGATCACCGGTGCTGGGGGGGGAGGGGTGGCCTTCCCTCCTCTGCTCCCAGAGAAGGAGTGAGGAAGTGGGGCTTCTACTCACGCGGATTTGGGGCCCTGGGCCCCGGGTCCTCTCCTAACCAGCTCCGGGGACCGCGCGGTGGTCTGGAGTCTGCCCTCCGGTGTGGTTTAAACATTAAAAAAAAAAAAAAAGAAAGAAACACAAAAACTTGTAGGCTTTACAACCTCGGTCAGACGCGGGTTCTCTGTTCCTCTGCCCCCCGGACCCGTGAAGAATTTGACCTGTCCAATGTAATCTTAATCCATACAGTAACATTTAAATAAGATTTTTCTGATATTTGTTCAAAATGGCGCTCAGCTCTAGGTAAAATATCTCCTTGTGCAAAATATTAAATAATTTTACATGGAAAACCACAACATATCCATACCTTCATCCACCTTTTCCTCCTTTTTAATTTTTTAATTTGTTGTTTTAGTGTGCCATGATCACGTTCAATAATGGCTTGTCCTTTTGGGTTATATTCTATTCCTGTAATATGTACCAAATCATAAAGTTTACAAATTCTTTTAAATTTGATACTTTTATAGGCTGCTGCATTATCAGTCTTTATTTTGGTAGGCACTCCCATAATGGCAAAAGCTTCCAATAAGTGTTCTATTACATGGTTAATAGTTTCTCCCGTAAGGGCAGAAGCCCAAACAAATTTGGAATAAGTATCTATTGTAACATGTACAAAGGAAAAACAGCCAAAGGCTTGTATATGGGTTATATCCATTTGCCAGAGCTCATTAGGTTGTAATTCTCGAGGATTTACTCCAGCAGGTACAACTCTCAAATGCATTGGTCTGCAGATAGGACACCTTTTTATAATTTGTTTAGCTTGAGAATAAGGTATTTTATAATGCATATGTAAATAGCCAGCATTTGTATGTAAGTGAGCATGATCCTGTTCAGCAGAAGCAAAACTGACTAATTTATCAACCTGATTATTGCCATATACAAGGTACCCAGGTAACCAAGAATGAGCCCTAATGTGATTTACAAACACTTTGGCATTAAGTTGTTACAGTAATGCTTGTAATTGTTTAAATAATTGATTTATCTGGGGTTTAGATGAATATGTAACAGCAGTGACTACATTAGTCACAACTCCTACAGCACAGGCAGAATCAGAAACAATATAAATATCTCACGCAAAATCTTGCAACACCTTAACAATAGCAAAAAGTTCATTTTGTTGAACTGATGCTAAAGTAGTTGTCTGTACCCAATATTTATTTGTTGTCCAGTAAGCACTTTTTGTTTTGGAGCCATCTGTGAAAATGGTAAGAGCAGTGGGATTAGGGGTCTTGGGAATTATATCATTAATGACGAATTGTTGTTTATGCAAGCAATCCCACAATCTACCTTTGAGAAAATGGTAGCAAAATTGCCCAGTAAAATTTACTAATGCTATTTATAGCATTTCAGAAATGTTTAACAAATATTCTACTTGGTCTTTTGGCAAAGGAAAAATAATTTCAAATAAATCATACCCCGATAGGGTAAATACCCATTGCATGGCCTGTTGAATAATAATTGCCAACAGTTGTTCATAAGGCATGGATTTACAAAAAATATTATGCCTAATGGTAGCTCATTTTGTCCTATAATTCCTGTTGGGTATTTTTATGTATCCAAAATATATAAATTTATGGGTTGATTCAGTGATGTAAAAACATTACTTTTATTTTCTGTTTTACAAATTATAATTCTCTTTCAGCTTCCTTAAAGTTCTTTTGCTATGTAAATCAGGCTCCCCTTGTAACAATGAAAACAAATTATGTAATTTATAAGTAGGAATTCCGAAGGCCATTCAGCTTCCAATTAATATCTCCTAATAGCTTTTGAAAATCATTTACCGTATGTAATTGATCACGTCGTAAAGATATTGTTTGAGGTGTCACTGTTTGTCTAGAAACAACATATTCTAAATATTTTACCACCGTATCTTTTTGTATTTTTTCAGCTGCTATTATTAATCCAAAATCTTTAAATATAGAGATTAAGCACTGTAACACCAATTCTAATTCTGTCATATTTGGTCCTGCAAATAAATTATCATCCATATAATGAGAAATATAAATATGAGGCCATTTTTGTCTAACAGGTTTTAAGGCCTTATCAACATATATCTGTCATATAGTTGGGGAATTCATCATTCCTTGGGGCAACACCTTCCTTTGGAAGCGCTGATGAGGGACTTGTTGATTTATTTGTGGTAAAGAAATGGCAAATCTTTTACAATCTTTTACATGTACAGGAATGGACAAAAGTTCTGAATAGACATGTTTTCCAATAGCCTGAAAACCGCCAGTGGCTTTATAAAGTTATGTTTAATACCACTTCTATGCTGGTTTAATGCTTTCTGAACAGAAGTCCTTAGAGAAATGCAATTCAAAATTAATATGATACTACTTCATAACTATTATACTCATTAAAAAATCAGAGGAACCTGGTGTGGTGGTAAAGGCTTGTAATTCCAAGCATTTGAGAGGTTGGAGTAAGGGGATTTGAGTCTAAGGCCAGTCTAGGGTACTAAACATAGTAAAAACATGCCCGTTCAAAAAACTAAGAAGTTAATAATGTTGGTGAGAGTGTAGAAAAAAGGAGATTTTCTACACTCTTGGTCATAATACAGGTTAGTATTCTCATTATAGAAAGTAGTATGTAGTTTTCTAAGAAATGCAAACTTGAAATATCATCTGATCCACCGATCATGTGATTATTTCTCTATGGATAACTGATAAATATATCTGTAGTTCATTATTATTCACATTATTCACAACAATAGCCAAGATAAAAATCGAAGTTAAGTGTTCAAGTACAGACTAATAAAGCAACTGTGGTGCATGCACAAATACATTTTTCTGTTTCATACTTAAAATAGCAAGAGACTTTCCCCATTAGCCACAACTTACAATAACCTAAAAGATGTATTCATATCAAGTAAAATACTGTCTTCTTTATCTTTGTAAAACAACACACACACACACACAAACACACACACCAACCTCAAACATTTAGAGTGAATTTTTTAAAAAGTAAAGCAAAGTGGAATTGCTCGGGCATTTAGGTCACTATGTAGAAGATAGTAGATATACAGGATGACCAAGTATAGAGTTGTAATGTACAACATGAGGATACATACAGAGGACAACACTGGCATTACATAGGAATGAAGATAAGTAGTTGTTCTTCCTCGTAGGGGTTGCTCTTTCAGTTGTTCTTCCTTCAGTAATGGATAAGATGAACATGAGCCTTTAAGTATAACTGCCTGTTGCCCCATTTGTCAGGAAATGAAAAGACTTGAAAAAAATTATATTAAGTGAAATAACCTAGGCACAAAGAATCATAGGTCCCATGGTTTCCTTTATTTATAATAACTAGTATATATCTGAAACAAGCAGAAATGGTCAGATAAGTTGATGTTAGGCAAAAAGTACATCAAGATAAGAACTCTTTTTTTAATCTTTCTTGCTATTGTTTCTAAAATATTTATAAGATATTTCTGTGCTGGTTTGTATGTCCCTCCCCCACGGTATAACCCCTGGTTTGCACTGTATTTGATGTAGGTATAATTTGTGGAGGGGAAGGAAAAAATTGTTTAAATAGGGATACAGGTGGACCCATTGCAACAATGAGATGTACAAGATGTTATGTCAAAAATCGAACTTTACAGCTTTGGCACGGGGCAGGGGGATTGATAAGCTGGCAAGGGGAAACAAAGGAGGAATCAACAGTTCTTGATAAGAAGTGTACTCATTACCTTGCCCATGTAATTGTAACCCCTGTGTACGGTATTTTCACAATAAAAAATATTAAGAAGATACATTATATTACACCTGATACAGTGGCTACATACTTCACTTTATTGGTTAGATAAATGTTAGGCCTCCTCAAAAAAAGGAAATAATAACAAAAAATATAGCAATAATGTATGCTCAACATAGAACAAAATGTCAAATTAAAATACAGGAAATTTTCCTTGAAGTAAACTAATTATTACAAATAAGGGGAATCCTTGAGACCTATGTTCCTTTAAATCTGGCTTACTTCAGTTAATATGATTTGTTCCAAGATCTTCCATTTCCTTACAGATAAGGTGGTATCATTGTTTCTGATGGAAGCATAGTATTCCATGTATGTGTATGTGTGTATGTGTGTGTGTGTGTGTGTGTGTGTGTGTGTCACATTTTCTTGATCCATTCTTCTACTGAGGGGCATCTGGTTTGATTCCATATCTTAGCTATGGTAAATAATACTGTGATAAACATAATTGTGCTGGTAGCTTCAGTGTGGTCTTGTTTGTAGTCACATGGTTAAATGCCCAGTAGTGGGATTATTGGGTAAAAAGGGGAGCATTATTGTGCACATAAGGATAATCTTATTAGATGAGCAGAATAACTCAATAGCTATGTTCATATGACCTTATAAGGTGATTCCAAGTGAAATGAACTCCAAGACATGTTCTTTGTTGTTGTTGTTCTTAAAGTACTACGTGATTTCTTTTCATCCTTTTGTGTTTTCCTCACCAATGGTTTATCCCCTGTAGTCATTGTATTTGATTTTCATACCCTGGGTATTAAAACTAGGGAGCTAGGGAACTAGACAAAGGAAAGGGAAAAAATAAAATGGTGAGACAAAAGTCAAAGGGGGAACCTATGCAACTATGTACTCACAAGACAATATGTTGGAAATGATCTTGGGGGGGTTGTTGGCAGTGAAGAGGGAGAGACATTGGAGAAGGGGTAAAAAAATTAGAAAAGAAATGAATTGATTACCTTACTTATGTAACTATAACCCCTCTGTACATTACCTTGACAATCAAATTTAAATAAAAATAAAATATATGAGAGCAGCAATACAGGAGATGGGAGTGGGAGAAGTACTGTAGTATAATAGAGTAGAACAGCTGTGGAGAGCAATAATTTGACTTTACCTTAGGAAGTAATAAACTAGCATACAGATTTACAGCCTAATGTCAGTCACTGAAAAGGGAAAACAAAATGCACAATCAGCAAACCAACAGAGATAAAATAGAAAACTAAAAAAATTAAGGTGAAGAGATGACTTGGACCAACAATAACAAATGACAAATGTTGTTTACATCACAATTTGTTAGAAATATAATTCAAATCACAGTTTAATAGTGTATCATTTTAATAGTAGGTTACTTATTATTGATTTCTTAATATTCAATGTTAAATATTTAAGTTTAATTTCAGCACCTACAGAAAAGAAGAAAGTGAAACTAATTTTAACAATATATTTTATGAATTGTAAAATTGAGAAGCATTAGAATTTTAACACATAATATGTCATTATTGTTTCATTTCTGTGAATTAATGTAATAATTCTAAGTGTATTCTGCACTTAGAAATCATCTTAACATCAAATAATAAATTATTGCACATGACTCTTGATATTAGGTGGAACGGTTCAGAATTGTAAAAATTCACCACACATTACATGAGGGTATGTCTCCTCTCATCTAGCTTATATTCTAGAAATTTGATTTCTACATGCATGTTAAATTCTTGTCTAGGTGACAGCTATACAATTATATGCAATTATAGACACAAGGAGTATTTCAGATGATACATAAAAGTCATATTCATTAATTAAATTTTTATTGTTTTGTACCAAATAAATATTTATAGACAGAATGAATTTCTGAGTAGATGATGGTGTAAGTGTGCCTGATTATACGTATTAAGGCTTATTTTATATTTCTGACATTGTTTCTACAGTTGGATTTAATTTTCTATAAAAGGATAAGTGTATTATATTGGATATATGAAAATAAACTCATATTCCATTAATCCTTGGCCACTTGTCTAATCCCAATATAAATTATCCATGTGTTTTTAGTAATGAAAACAACAACAGATATAAACCAGATAAATCCGTCTGTAGTAGACAAGTATTTTCACCTTTATTTTGATAGTTGATCCTCTTTTACATTACAGAATATTCTTGGGAAAATGTGCTCCAGGCTGGCCACATCTGCAGAATATTATGGTTTGATCTATCATAAGAGAAGGAAGGAAGGGGATCCTTCTTTCTAAAATTTTGTTCCCAGGGATGTGATCTGTTTTATGGTGGTGAGTTGGAAATGAACATTTTTTACAGTCAACATTGGAAAGCCATCTTGATAGACCATTTCTGTAAGTGGTTACAGTGGATTATTCCTGGATTTCCAAGGAAGCCAGATTGCCACATTTTGAGACAATTAAAACAGGAATTTAGTCAGCTGTATTTGTATGTTTAGGAGAAAAACCCATTGACTCTAGGCCAGCGGATCACTGGGGCCCAGAGAAGCCAATACATCAAAGAATAATCCTAGACCTCTAAAAATAAAACAAACAAACAAATAACTCCAGTAAGCACTGCCAGTCAAGGCTGCTATCATAGCCTACATGAAGTCAGGCAAAAAAACAGAAGCTGAGATTAATTTAGTTGATAAATAAGATATTTTTGATGAGGCAGACTGAAATGAGACTCCAGAGAGAGGGTCAGAAAGATTGATCAGAGAGATTAAAATTGGTCACACAAAGATTGAAAAATAGTATTCCTTGTAGAACAAATCAATCATAGAAGTCCTGTGCATGTAAGAACAAGACAGCAGACCACATTCCAGAAAATGCACATTTTCGTAGACATCAGCTTAATGAATTGTCAATGGAAATCTTTGAATTCTTAAATATTTGACCACATGTGGGAAAAGGCCAATTGCTGAAGAAAAAGAAAATATCATCACTCTGTTAGGAGTTCCATTATCACATTAGGAAGTAATAAAGCACAGATTTGTAATAAAAAAAGAAAACAATTATTCCAAATGAGGGTTTCATTTGTTTTGATCTAAATGTTCTTGATTTAGGTGCTAGCAATTACCATACAATTGAACCAGTCCCACAGCTGAGTTGATATTGACTGCAATATTCCCACATGAAGGAAAAAAGAAAATTTACAAATGTCTGATGAAATGAGTCAACGATGAAGTGTTCTAATAGTGATATCTGAGGTTTAGACACAGGTGAAGAGGTAGATTTTATTTTATAAAAGTCTCCCATTTTTAGCTTGGTGCCAGTGGCTCACAGCTCTAATCCTAGCTACTAAGGAAGCTGAGATCTGAGGACTGTAGTTCAAAGCCGTCTCAGAGACTCATCTCCATTTAACCACCAGAAAAACAGAAATGGCATTGTGGCTCAAGAGGTAGAGCCCTTACCTTGACTTGAAGAGCTCAGGGACAGTGCACAAGCCCAGATTTCAAGCCCCTATAACAACAACAACAAATCTCCCTTTTCTTGGACTGCATACATCTTTTCCTAACATTCAATGAAGAAGCGATTTTATCACCCACTACATTTAAGTCCTATCCTAGCTGCTACAAATAGAATGATTTGGTATCTTATGTCAAAAGATTCATATTTGGGGCTGGGAAGGTGGTTCAGTGGTAGAGGGCTTGCCTTATATGCATGAGGTCCTGGATTGGCTTACTCAGCACCACATAAGCAAAAAGAAAATAGCTGGAAGTGGCGCTGTGGCTCAAGTAGTAGAGCGCTAGCCTTGAACTGAGGAGTTGAGGGACAGTGCTCAGGCCCAGAGTTCAGGACCCATGACCAGATCCCCCCCCCAAAAAAAAGGTTCCTATTTGGGGAAAAAATACCATCAGTGGTAACTTGTTTTCCAGTCCTTGAACTCTGGGTCGGGGCCCTGAACATAGTTATGCTGGTAGCTTTCATGTGAGCTTGCTTGTTACTTATTGGATTACTGCCCAAGACAGGAATTACTGGGTGTTAAGGGAGGTCTATGTTTAGTCTTTTAAGGAACGTCCGTACTGCATTCCTGAGTGGTTGAACAAGTTTAATTTCCCACTTGGCTACATCCCTGTCAGCATTCGCTATTGTCAGTTTTCTTGAAAATGGCCATTTTATCTGGGACGATGTAGAATCTGTCTTGTACTTGTAGATTTGTAGGCACCTTCTAGCTACCATAAATGAATGAATCTATGAAAACTATATTGCTCTGAGTGTACATTCCTTTCTTTTAGTATAATTTCCCCAAGCCTTTCATGTTCCTTAAGACTGGTGAAAAGTCATCCATTCTGATGGGTGAATAGAATTCCATTGTGTGTGTGTGTGTGTGTGTGTGTGTGTGTGTGTGTGTGTGTGTGTGTGTGTGTGTGTGTGTGTGTAAAATTGCCCATGATTTCATTTCTAAGCCTTTGGTTCATCTGTAATTTTGTAATTTCTTATTACATTCAGATTGCTTTCTCTACTGCATTGAAGAATATTGTTGGGATTTTGATGGGTATTGCATTGTCAATTGTTTGGGGCAGTATTGCAGTTTCACAATGTTAATTCTTCCAACCAGGAGCATTGAAAGACTTTCCATTTCCTTGAATCTCCTTAAATTTCCTATTTTAGTGTTGTAAAGTTTTCAGAGCAGAGGTTTTTCACATTTTTAGTTAAATTTATTAATTCCTAGTTTTGTTGTTGTTGTTTTGTTTTGAATAGATTTGATTTGATTGTGAGGTTAATACATATGAGGTTGTGTTTTGGAGTTCAGCGTGGATGTTCACATTGTTGGTAACACAGAAAAACTACTGGTTGTTTTGGGTTTTATACCCTGTTACATTGCTGAAGGTTAGCATCACCTTTACTAACATGGGGGAGGAAGCTATAGTGTCCTTTATATACAGCATCATTTCATCTGTAAAAAAGGATAGTTTTACTTTTTCCCTATTTGGATCCCCTTTATGTTTTTCTCTTGCCTATTGCTCTTGCTAGAAATTCCACTACTATATTGAAGAATAGTAGATAGAGTGGACATCCTTTTCTCATTCCTGGTTTTAATGTCTTCATGCTTCCACCATTAAGTACACGCTTATTATCTCTCATCATATACATACTCTGTATTATATTTAAGAAAGTTCCATGCATTCCTAGCTTCTCAGACATTTAATCATAAAGGGGTATTGGAGCTTGTTAAAAGCTATTTCTACACCCATATTGATGATCATGTGGTTCTTTCCCCTACTTCTACTGATGGTGTGTGTTATGTTTATTGACAGGTATATTGAATCCAATTGTATCCTAGGATGAATACTGTTTGATCATAGCATATGATTTTTTTGTTAGTTGCTGAAATTGTTGGTGAGAAATTTATTGAGAAGTTTGCATCAATGCTTATCAAAGAGTTGGGTTCATAGTTCTCTTTCTTTGATGAGTCCCTATAGATTTGGGAAAGAGTCTAATTCTAGCTTCATAGAATGTATTTAGTAATTCCATTTCCCTTTCTATTCCATTGAAGAGTTAAATCTGAGTATTGTAAGGTTTTTTTTCAGCCCTTAATTTCATGGTAAATCCATTGAGTACTATATTTTTCTGGTATGGGAAAATTTTTAGTGATTAGTGATATTTAATTTTCATTACTTCTTACGTATCACTTCTTGGCTCAGCTCGAGTATAGGAAAGCATCAATTTCTCCAGGATTCTCCAGGTGATTGGCATACAGTTTTCAAAGTACTTTCTTATAATATTCTCAATTTTCCTTATTGATGTTGTGATGCCTCACTTTTTTCTCTAGTTTTCTCTATTTGGGTGAGTTCTCTTATTGGTTTTTCGGTGTTTTTTGTTATGAAGGTGATATTCAGAGAGATGCGTTACAGTTACATAAGTAATGAGTACATTTTTTGTTACTGCTTCCTCATTTTTTTCCTGCTTCCACCAACCTTGACATACCATTCCCCCAAAGTTGTAAACTTCATTTCTAACATAGAGTCTAGTGTATATCACTGTTGCTTTGTTTAATCTTTGTCCCACCATTTCTGTGATTTCCCTTCCTTTCCCCAAATCAGATTAACTTATATATACGACAAAGGGTAAAGAAATCAAAAACAGTGACTTAAGGGAATAAACCAAAAGGGAAAAAGTAAATAGAAATTACTGAAAAACAGTTCACTATATTGGTCTCATATCCAAAATATACTTGGAACTCAAAAATTTAAATCCCCCAATAACAAATCCTCAAAGAAACAACTGCCCAATAAATAAGTGGGCTAAAGACTTAAAGAGAAACTTCTCTGAAGAAGAAAGAAGGATGGCCAACAGACACAAGAAGAAATGCTCAACATCCCTAGCCACAAAAGAAATGCAAATTAAAACAACATTGAGATAACACCTCACTCGAGTTAGAATGGCAAAAATCAAGAACTCTAACAACAGATGCTGGAGGGGATGTGGACAGAAGGGAACCTTACTTCACTGTTGGGGTGGGAGTGTAAACTTGTTCAACCACTTTGGAAAGCAGTATGGAGGTTCTTCAAAAGACTTCACATAGAGCTCCCCTATGACCCACAAATCCCCCTTTTGGGCATTTACCCAAATGTTTACAAACAAGACCACACTAAAGCTACCAGCACAACTATGTTTATTGCAGCATTATTTACCAGAGCTAAGATCTGGAACCAACCCAGATGCCCCTCAGTAGATGAATGGATCAAGAAAATGTGGTATATATACACAATGGAATTCTATGCCTCTATCAGAAACAATGACATGGTCCCATTTGTTAGTAAATGGAAAAATTTGGAAAAAATTATATTAAGTGAAGTAATCCATGCCCAAAGAAACATAGGTCCCATGGTTTCCCTTTTTGCAATATCTAGTATATGTATGAGTCAAGCGGAAAAGGTCAGATAATGTGATGTTAGGAAAATGAACCCTAAGATATGTATTTTAATGATTTTTTCTTTCATGCATTTGTTTCTAAGGCATTTATAAGATTATCTCTTTGTTGCTTTGCATGTCCCTCCCCCACAGTATAACCCCTGCTTTCACTATACTTCATGTCAGTATAACTTGTGGAGGAGATGGGGAAATACAAGTCGTTTAAGGATAGGTGGACCTGTTGCAACAATGAGAAGCACAAGTTATCCTGTCAAAAACGAGCTTTACAATGTTGGTGCGGGGGGGGGGGGGGAGGGGGAGAGGATTAGGTGAGTGGGGGGAGGCTGGGAAGGGATGTGAATGGTAAACAAAGGAGGAGGCTGCAATGCTTGGTAAGAAATGTATGCATTATCCTGCCAATGTAATTGTAACCCCTCTGTACAGTATGTTCACAAATTAAAATAAAAAGAAATTAGAACAAAAAATTATCTTGTATTCATTTCTTGGAGCTCATTTCAATAAGCATAATTTTCAGGTGATATACATATAGCTATTAAGCTATTCTGATCTTTTCTAAGAATATCCTATGCATATTCTAGTTTTTCCAAATGAATGAAAACATGTAGCCTATGATTCTTTGGGTCTGGCTTGTTTGACTTATTATGTTTTCCAAGTGATTCCATTTCCTTACTAATGGGGCAATGTCATTCTTTCTGACGGAAGCATAGAACTTTTATTGTGAATATATATGACATTTTCTTGATCGATTAATCTACACAGGGGCATCTGTGTTGGTTCCATTTCTTAGCTATGGTAAATAATGCTACAATGGACATAGTTGGATTGTAGCTTTAGTGTGTCCTTGTTTGTGGTCATTTGGGTAAATGCCCAGGAGTTAGTTTGCTGAGTTATAGGGAACTCTTTGGAGGAAACTCTATACTTCTTTATGGAGTTTTGAACAAGTTTACATTTCCACCAATAGTGTAGTAATGTTCCTTTTTGGCCACATCCACACCAGCCCATCATCTGTTGTTATTAGTTTTCTTCATAATGGTCATTCTAACTGGGCTGTGGTGGAATCAAAATGTTGCTTTGATTTGCATTTCTATGGCCAGAAATGTTGCATATTTCTTCATGTGTCTATTGGCCATTCATATTTCTGCTTCAGAGAGGTCTCTCTTTAAATCTGTAGTCCACTTATTCAGAGGGTTGTTGTTTCTTTGGGGGGGGTGTCCTGTCGTGGGGCCTGATCTCTGGGCCTGGGCGCTGCCCCTTATCTCTTCAGCTCAAGGCTAGCGCTCTGCCAATTGAGCCTCAGCGCCACTTCTGGATTTTTTCTTTTTGCTTATGTGGAGCTGAGGAATCCAACACAGGGCCTCAGGCATTCAAGGCAAGCGCTCTGCCACTGAGCCACCTTCCCAGCCTGAGGTTGTTGTTTCTTTGAGGATTTGTTTTTTGGGGGGTTTCCTTTTGGGGATCTAAATATATTTTATATATGAGGCCATTGCCTGTTGCAGAGCAAGTAACGATCTTCTACCAATTGGTGGGCTTTCTATTTATCTTTGTATATATAAGAGTTCTCTTCTTAGTCAGATTTGTCAAGGGTCTGTCAAGTATGTTAATTTATTGAAAGAACCAACTCTATTTTGTTGATCTTTTTATGTTTTATTTTGTCTTTATTTAGTTATTTCTGATTTAATTTTTTTGTTTGTTTCTGTCTACTGCTATGAGTTTGGGCTTATTCCTGTTTTCAAGAAATTTGAGGTATATAATTAATATACAGGCTTGAGATTTCCCCAATTGCTTGATGTAGGCACTCAGAGCTATAAATTTTCCTCGAAGTACTGCATTTTTGTGTCCCAGAGGACTTGGTATTTTGTGTGTTCAATTTGTTAAATTTCAGAAACTTTCAGATTTTCATACTAATGTATTCAGTGCCCCATTGGTCATTCAGCAATGTGTTGTTCAGTCTTCATGGTTTAGAGAATTTTTTTACTTTAGCTGTTTAATTATGTTTATTCTGTTGCGTTCTGACAACATTTGGGAATTTGATCAATTTTTCTTTCAATTTAGATAGAATTTCTTTTTTTTTGGGGGGGGGGTCCGGTTGTGGGGCTTGAACTCTGGGCCTGGGCGCTGTCCTTCAGCTCTTCAGCTCAGGGCGAGTGCTCTACCACTTGAGCCACAGCACCACTTCCGGCTTTATTCTTTTGTTTATGTGGTGCTGAGGAATCGAACCCAGGGCATCATCAATGCAAGGCAAGCACTCTACCACGGGATATGTTCTATTTTGGAGACTCTTCCATGAGCTGCTGCGAAGAATTTATATTCTGACACTGAATGTATATTCTGTAGATATCTGTTAGGGCCAGGTGGTCAATGTAGTTATTTAGGTCTTCAGTTTCTTGGTTGAGTTTTGTTAGATGACCTATCCATTGATATCAATGAAGTGTTGAGATGTGTTTTTAGGTTAAGTAGTATTTGGTTGATGAAGTGGGGGTGCTCCTGGATTCAGGGCATTGATATATAGACTTGTTATATCCTCCTAATGGAGAGTTGCTTTTATCAATATATAATGTCTCTTCCTACTAATTTTAATTTGAATTCTATTTTATCTTATGTTAGTAATTCTGTGGCCTTTTTATGGTGCTTGAAAATTTTCCTTCCAGCCTTTCAGTTTGAGTATGTGTTTGTTTTTGTCAGTAAAATGTGTTTCTTGTAGATACTAGATAGATGCATCTTTTTGATACTAATATTTAATCATCTATGTTTTCTAAGTGGAAAATTATGCCCATTTATATTAAAGGTTAAGACTGTGAAATATCTGATAAGTCCTGCTATGTTATGCACCTGCTGTTAGGAGCTGTGCCTCATCTACTCTTAATATATTTACCTTGTTCTCGGGTAGGGAACATTTTATATAACCAGTTGCTGTTCTTCTTGATCTTCTCTATGTAGGATATATTTGAATAACTTCTATCCTGCTGATTTGGTAGAGATACATTGTTTCAAGTTTTCTTTGTCATGAAATATTTTTACATATCCTTTTAATGTAAAGGAGAGTTTGGCTTGGGACCATATTCATGGTTGGTAGTTGTTTGCCTTTAATGTTTGTCATATATCATGCCAGGCTCTCCTTTTGACCATATCAGCTAAGAAACCTGTATTTATTCTGACTGTATATCCTTTATAAATAATCCGTCTTTTCTCCTGACAGATTTAAGAATCCTTTCTTTGATCTCTAATGATCCTCTAATAGATTATGACGTGCTGGTGGTTTGTTCTGTTCTGGTATTCTCTGTTTGGTGTTCTAAAGGCTTCTCTTCTCTGAATGAGCCTATCTCTTTGGATATTTGGAATGATCTTTGCTAGTCTTCTGTAATATGTTTCCCATCCATTTAGTTTCCTGCTCCTCTCCTTCTTGATACCTATCTCCCCCAATTTGATCTTCTGACTCTTGAACTTCCAGCAAGATCATTTCTTATTTCTTGGATTTGTTATAAATGATTATTTCCTCTTTCCTATTAGACCTATTCTGTCTATGATCCCTGAGATTATCGTCTATATCATCTATTTCTGTGGAGACATTCTATTTTGTTTTTTATTTCCTTGCCTTATAATTGGTTATTTTTAGGGCTTCTATCTCTTTATTAAAGCTTTTTTTAGATCTTGTATGGACTTTCTTTAAACTATTCTTTGGGTGGGGAGTTGGGGGATATGGGTTTTAGCTGTGTCTTCTCTAATATCGTTTAACTAGGTATCTATTTTTTTCCTTGGACACTCTTGCTTTCTCAGAATTTATTTTTCTTTCTGTTTGGAGTCTCCATGAATGATTTTGCTAATCTTTGGTTGGGCTCATCTTGTTCACAAGTTTCCTTGTAGAGGTTTTGCATCTTTTCATTAACCACATTTTTCAGCAGTATTTGTAATGTATTTTGAAAACTATCTTCTAGGTCCTTGATTGTCTATTCTAATGCCTTTTTATTTACTTTGTGAATTATATTACCTTGGCATCACTTTCCTCATATTTTTCTGATTTGTTCTGTCCATTTGGAAGATTTCTTGGCTTTCATTTGGGGGATCTATGATCTTAATAGGTGACTATCTATGTTCTTGGTTGATTTGCCAGGTGTTGCTTTGGTCTTCTGTTGTGATTTTTTTTTCTGGAATTAGGTTTTTGTCTAGACCATTAAGTGCAGGAGAAGAGATCAGTTGTGGTGAGATGTTGTGATGTTAATACTTGTGGTTCCAATGACAGTTCGGACTGTCCAGTGGTAAGGTGAATTGTGTCTGTGTTTAAATGTGACTGACTCTGTTCGTGATGTTTTCCCATGTGGACCTTTTATTTCCACACTGCAGTTGTGCTTTTGAGTATGTTGGCCAACACAGTCACAGCAGTCACCTTCCTGACTGAGTAACTTTTCCTAGATTTTTGTGTGCTTTTGAAGACAGTATAATATCTTCTTTTGGATTGTATATCTACATATAATTGTAGCTGACTTGGCGTGACCCTCTAGAAGTGGAGTACCTGATAGGACTCTAAATCTCTGTTTCATTAGAGAGAGCTAGCATAATTTTCTGTTGTTATTCTGCCATAGTTTTTCCTCTTCCTCAGGTTTATTTTTAATATTGTGCATTTTTTCACATAATTTAGGATTTGTGATGGTTGTATCAGGGAATTTTTGTTTTTCTGTTTGTGTTACTTTGAAATAGTGATTTCAGGCATGTATGAAGAGACAGTAATAATATGAAATCTGAAGAGCCTAATGCTTAAAAAGGCACAAGGAAGGCCTAAGTAACTCCATTACATACTAGCAACCATCTTGTGAGGTATGAATCACAAAAATAACCATGGTTTTGACCGAGAAATGACACAAAAAGAATAACAATTCTCAGACAACTGAGACATAAGCTATACTTGGGAAAGCCACAGGAATTTTCTCCAAATGCATTGACCAAACACTGGGTGGCCATACCGGACACAGTGACCCAGTGGCCGGAGAAATCCCGTCAATAACACGTCAATAATAATATTAGCCAATCACATATGCATAGCTTAGTTTGCTTAAAATTTTAGCCAATCATGTAATTTCTCATGTAAAACTGCTTTAAAGTTGTTTGTTCAATACTATAAAAACTGTGCTGATTCTATGCTTGGGGTCTCTTAGCCTCACCAGTTACTGAGTGTGTGGAGGACCAAGCTCGAGCTTGCAAATAAACGACTCCTTTGTCATTTGCATTGGTTGTTGTCTCTGGTAGTCCTCGGTGGGTCTTGAATCCAGGTACAACAGATAGGTGCGCATCCGGGATCTCCCTCATAAGCCCACCCTGACACCTGATCAGGGAATAGCAAAGAACGGCTGGTAAGTTAAGGCATTGCCCCTTTGTAACTATCCGGTATTTTTTTGGGGGGGTGGGTCCAGTCGTGGGGCCTGAACTCTGGGCTTGGGCAATGTCCCTCAGCTCTTCAGCTCAAGGCTAGCACTCTACCACTTGAGCCACAGCGCCACTTCCAGCTTTTTTCTTTTTGCTTATGTGGTGCTGAGGAATCGAACCCAGGGCCTCTTGCATGCAAGGCAAGTGCTCTACTACTGAGCCACCCTCCCAGCCCCATGTATGGTATTTTTTGTAGCTTGCAGTTTGGGTATTGGAGTTGGCAAGAAGTCTTGGTGAATGCACTATAAAGCAGCCAACAGGACCAGTAGGAGACATCCTCCGGATGCCCTAGGGAGGTAAACTATCCACTAGTGCGACATTTGGGCCCACCTGTAGTCTGTCACTTTCTGTTTGATAGTTTACAAGGTAGACTGTCCACTAGTGCCGACATTTGGGAGTTTTCCTCTCTGTAGTCCATCACTTTCTGTCTGACAGACTACCATGCACATGCTGTTAATATGTCTTGTCTTAATATCTGTGTGTCTGTCTGTATTGTGGCTTTCATGGAACATTTCCTCTTTCACATTCATTCTGACGCAGATGCCTGGAAACCCTATTTGCCTCCATTTAAAATTGTTAGTCTTGGTTCTGTTCCTTGTCCGACAATAATTACTTTCTCAGACGCTCTTGTCTTCCTCCTCGAAGGGCGAAATTTGGCTTAGAAATTTGGCCCACTTGAAGCAAAGAGGGAGTAGGGTAGTCTTTTGCCAGGTGACACTGCTGAAACATCAAGTGTCTCCCTCTACCCCTTTGGGATTGGAGACAGGCCAGCCAATCCACACTTTTCTCCTTGGGACACTCTGAGTTGTGGTTACACCCTATATCCCCGAAAGCACAAGTTGTTTCATTTTGTGACATTTGTAATTGCCTTCCTACTTTTTTCTTGTCTTGTGTTTGGATTGATATAGGTTGAAATGGGTCAGAACCAAAGTATACCTTTTACCTTTCTGACAGCTAATTTTAAAGATGATAAGGAAAGAGCTAACAATTTAGATGTTGAAGTTAAAAAAGAAAAATTACTTACTTTGTATAAGTCAGAGTGGCCTACGTTTGAGGTTGGATGCCCCCCACAAAGGAACATTTGGGCTAAATACTATTTGGAAGGTTAAACGAAGGGATTTTTTTAACAGATAGCACAGGGCACCACGATCAGATTCCCTATACTTTAGTATGCAGAATTTGGTGTAGGAACCCCCAAAGTGTCTGTCTCCCTTTCTACCCCTTTCTGTGGATAAAAACAAGATTTTAGCATCAATAAAAGATACATCAACTACCCCCTCAGTCCCCTTATATCCCATTTTACAAGAAGGGAGTGAGGATCTTCTTCTCTCATTAGACTCCGATCTCCCCCCATACCCTCCACTGCTGCCTCCTCCACCCCCATGGAGCAAGGGGAGACAGCAGGAGGCAAGGATCAAGGAGCCAGCAGCAACTTGGAAGGGCCAGCAGGAAGAACTCGTGGTCACATTCAGATAGCTGCCAGCCTGAGACTCCCTGACACCACAGTGATTTTGCCGCTCAGAGAAATTGGACGACTGGATGAAACTGGAGACCCCCGACTTCACTATTGGCCCTTCTCAATGAGTGACTTATATAATTGGAAAACAAAAAATGCAAAATTTTCAAATAATCCCAAAGATTTGATTTCTATCCTAGATAGTGTAATGTTCATGCACTTGCCGACCAGGGATGATTGCCAGCAGTTATTTTGGGTCTTGTTCACCTCGAAAGAAAGAGAAATGATTCAAACTGAGGCCAAGAAACTAGTTCCCGGTGATGACGGGCAGCCTACTGCTAATCCTAATTTAATCAATGCATCTTTTCCATTAACCAGGCTCCAAGCAACGGTTGGGACTACAACACTGCAGAAGTTAGGGGAGATTATGGGTCTACCGCAAGATTCTAATGGCGGGTCTCAGGGCAGCAGCCTGCAATCATACCATTTTGGCTAAATTATACATGGTCTTACAAGGACGGAAACCCTACAACGCCCAAATAGTGGAGGTCTATGCAGAGATCAGTGCACTTACTGCCAAGAAATAGGCATTAGGCCAAAGAATGTCCTAAGAAAAGGGAACTTTGAACAAAGCGGTGCCAGCTGCATAGAACCTGGATAATAATGGTTAACAATCTTGCTAATAATGAATAGGGACCTCAGGGTTCATTTCCCCTCCTTGAACCCAGGGTAATGCTAAAAGTGGAGGGGACTCCAGTAAAATTTCTAATGGATAGCCAGGCTTAATACTCGGCTTTAATAAAGCCTCAAGGAAAAATCTCAAATAAAACCTCTTGGGTGCAAGCAGTCATGGGGATTAAACAATACTCATGGACCACCAAAAGAAGAATGGACCTGGGGATGGGACCAGTGTCCCACTCATTCTTGGTTATTCCAGAAAGCCCTTATCCCTTTTTGGGAAGAGACTTGTTAATCAAGGTGTAGGCCCAGATTCACTTCTATCCAGAAGGCCCCCAGGTGGAGGATGCTCAAGGAAGACCAATACAAGTATTGACTCTGGACCTAGAAGATGAGTACCGGTTGCTCCAAACACCCCAGCATCCTGAACAAGAAATCACCTATTGGCTGGAAAGGTATCTGGAAGGTTGGGCAGAGACTGGCAGAGTGGGACTAGCGAAACATAGACCAGCTTTCTTCATCGAGGTAAAACCAGGGGCAGACCCAGTTAGAGTTCAGTAACCTATGTCCATGTAGCATGGATGGAATAACACCCCACATTAGGTTTCTGCTAGAACTGGGTATATTGTGACCCTGCCAGTCAGCGTGGAACACTCCCCTGCTACCGATCTGCAAGCCCAACTGTAATGAATATAGGCCAGTACAGGACTTAAGACAAGTCAATAAAAGGGTAAAGGAAATTCACCTTACCCTACCCAAACCCTACACTCTCCTGAGCACCCTGCCTCCAAATAAGCAGTAGTATACCGTATTAGATTTTAAAGATGCCTTTTTCAGCCTACCCTTGACACCCAGAATTCAAGATCTGTTTGCCTTTGAGTGGACAGATGTCAAAGAGGTATCAACAGACCACTGACCTGGAAGACTCATTCAAGGATTCAAAAACTCACCAACACTCTTTAATGAAGCTCTGCATAAGGTCTTGTGTGAGTTTAGGGGAAGCAACCATGGTCTGACTTTGTTGCAATATGTGGATGACTTATTAATTGCCACTGAAACCGATAAAGAATGCATGCAAGGAACAGAAATTTACACCAGACTTTGGGAAACCTTGGTTAACGAGCATCGGCCAAGAAAGCTCAAACCTGCAAATCAGAGGTAACTTACTGGGATTATTTATTGAAAGGGGGCAGTCATGGCTCATGAAAGCCAGAAAAGAAACTGTCCTTAAATTTCCAACACCCTGGTCACAGCACAAAGTAAAGGTGTTTTTGGGATCAGTCAGCTTTTGCTGTCTGTGGATTCTTGGGTTTATGGAGCTGGCTAAACCTCTTTACCAGGCTACCGAAGAGAAACAACTGTCTCAATGGACAGAAGACCCTGAACGAGCCTTTGAACAGATAAAAATTGCCTTATTATCAGCTCCAGTGTTGGGAATCCCTGATGCCACTAAACCCTTTTACTTATATGTGAATGAACATAATGGGATAGCAAAAGGAGTCCTAACCCAATATTTGGGCTATGGAGGAGTCCAGTAGCTTACTTGTCAAACAAATTAGACTCACTAGCAGCAGGATGGCCATAATGTCTGAGAATGATAGTGGCTACTGCTCTGATGGTTAAAAGACGCAGATAAGCTAACCATGGGACAGGAACTCTATGTGACCACCCCCCCACACACACTATTGAGGGTGTGTTAAAGCAACCACCAGATCTGTGGCTCAGCAATGCCTGATTAACCCATTACCAAGGACTGCTAATCAACCCTTTCAGAATCAATTTACAGGCTCCCTAGGCTCTCAACCCGGCGACTCTGCTACCAGATCCGGACGTAAACATGCTGCTACATAACTGCTCAGAAATCCTGGCCCAAGGCCATAACATCCAAGAGGACTTAAGGAACCAGCTGTTGCCAGACGCTGAACTCATGTGGTTTACAGACGAAAGCAGCTTTGTTCATCAGAGACACTTATGCGGGAGCGGCAGTAGTGACTGAGACTGATGTGGTCTGGGCTGAACCTCTACCAGTAGGCACATCAACCTTGAGAGCCAAGTTAATAGCCCTGACCCAACCTCTAACACTGGGAAAGGACAAAAGACTGTGTACACTGACAGTCGGTATGCATTTGCAATGGCTCATGTACACAGAGTTATTTACAAAGAAAGAGGATTACTGACAGCTGAAGAAAAAATCATCAAAAATAAAGATGAAATCTTGACTTTAATTACTGCTGTTTGGCTGCCTATGTTAGCCATTGTTCATTGCCCTGGACATAAAAAACCTAAAGATGCTGTGCGTAAAGGCAATAACCTGGCCGACAGAACAGCCTGGAAGTTGGCAATACAAAGGTAATCTATAATGATGATTAACCTCCCAGACTCTGGTACAAGAACTATTCTGGACACTCCAATATACACCACTGAGGACATGAAATGGATTGATCAACTGCTGATGGCACAATGCCTAAATGGTTGGTGGAGAGATTCTAGGAGCATCATTATCTTACCGAGCAGTTAGGGAGGAAAGTACTGCTTTAGTTCCATCAAAGCACCCATGTGGGTGCTAGGAAGATGCAAGATCTGGTGAGAAATGCTGGACTTAGGATCAAAAATAGTCATGCTAAAATAGAACAGATTGTCAGGGACCGTAAGGCATGTCAACTGACAAATGAAAGGAAGAACCAGACAGTAACAGGCAGTCAAATAAGAGGAGATAGACCAGGAACTTACCGGAAAGTGGGCTTCACGGAAATTAAACTTGGCAAGTATGGATATAAACATGTTAGTTTTCATAGATACCTTTTCAGGATGGGTAAAAGACTTTCCTACTAAGCACGAAACATTACAGGTGGTGGCTAAGAAGTTACTAGAAGAAATCTTACCCAGGTTTGGCTTCCCTATTATGATAGGATCAGATAGTGGACCAGTTTTCTTGTCCAAGGTAAGTCGAGGACTTGCAAGTACTCTTGGGGCAGATTGGAAATTGCATTGTACTTGTAGACCCCAAAGTTCAGTACAGATAGAAAGGATGCATAGAACTCTAACAGACACCCTGAACAAATTGGCCATGGAGACTGGCGGTGACTGGGTAACTCTCCTTCCCTTTGCCTTATACAGTGTATGCAATTCCTCTTTTAAAATTGGTCTTTCCCCTTATGAAATTGTATTCGGAGTGCCCCTTCCCACAATTCTTAATTTGTCAGAACAGTTGCCTAGAGAAGATGATTACTCGGAAATTTTGTTCTCCTAACAGAGGGACTGAAGGCACTGTACAAGTTAACTTCCACCCTGGAGATGGGTCCTGGTGAAAAGACACCGACAGGAAAACCTGGAGCCGAGGTGGAAAGGAACTTATCTGATCATCTTGATGACTCCGACGGCCCTCAAAGTCTATGGCATCACTACCTGGACCCACCATTCTCATGCAAAGCCTGCAGATACCATAGCAGATCTCGTTGAGGACCCAGTGTGCCAAGTCTTGTGCTCCAAAGAAAATCCTTTAAAGCTCAAATTGAACCGTAAAAGGACTTAGTCATGAATTGGTTATTGGTGTATACCTTAAGTGGAAATTGTATTAGCATAGTAGTAAGTGCCGGCAATCCCCACTGCCCATATAATTGTACTTGACTGTTAGTAATCAGGTAATGGGTAAACGTTTACCTTTGGCCATGAAAGAGGGACTGTCCCTATGGTTCCCCGACAAGCTTACATTTAACTTGTGTCAGCTTGCTGATGGTGTATGGGAAGGATATAGGCTTATGAAATGTAGATGGAGGCAATGGTATGTATGCCCAGGGGAAGGAAGGACTAGTAATTGTGGGAGGACCAGAGGACTTTTACTGTAAGAGCTGGGGCTGCAAAACAATTACCTCAGGAAAATGGAAAGGAAAGGGAAGAGACCTTATTATGTATAACAAACCAGGACCAATGGGCATCCATTTTAATGGGATGTCTGTACTTAAACAAATTAGGGTCTCCCAGGAGTATGATGCCAGAGTGCAAGTTCAGTTCAGAGACAAGGGCAAACAAGCCCTAGGATGGGAATTAGAAAAGACTTGGGGACTAAGATTGTACAGATGGGGAGAGACACATGATGGCATTCTCATAACCCTACAAGTAATTGCCACAGCCAGTTATTCCCCTTCAGCAATGAGACCAAACACAGTTTTAAAACCAGTCTCTGCCATAAACCCAAAGTAGACAACAAGAAAGAGCTCTGGGCTGTAATGATCCCTTCTCCTTCGAAAAAGAGAGACAAGACTTAGGGAGAGCATCCCCTTGGCAGAGGATTCCCTATGGCAGCTTACAATGTGATCAATTAGACCCGTGCTGATATTACAAGCTCTTGTTGGATGTGTTCTGATATGAGACCTCCATTTTATGAGAGTATTGCATTGATACAGAATGTGACAAATGTTAAAACAAGTAAATCATGCAGGTGGGAACAAAAGGAAGCAAAACTTATTCTACAGACAGTTATAGGACAAGGGTTATGTGTGGAACGAGTACCAACTAACATTACACACTTAAGTAATCAGACTGAAGAATGGATTCCAGAGGAAGGATAACTATTACCTCCTCAAGATGCTTGGTGGGCATGTTCAACTAGCCTAACCCCCTGCGTCCATTTAGAAGTTTGAAATAGGACTAACAGTTTTTGTGTCATAGTACAACTTATCACACAACTACTCTACCATTCTCAGGAAGACATGATGAAAAAGATGTCTGCAGCAAGCTATTGGCCACGAAAAGCTAAAAAAGAAATAGTAACAGCAGTAACAGTTGAGGTTCTAGTGGGCTTAGTTGGACTAGGAACTTGGGTGGCATCCCTAATTACTCAGAGAACATTTTACGCTACAGATGAGGATATCAAAAACCTGGAAAGCACTATAGCCTACCTTCAAAAATCACATGACTCCTTAGCTGTGGTAGTGTTACAGAACAGATGGGAGCTGGACTTAATTTTCTTACAACAAGGAGGTCTATGTGCTGCCCTCGGGGAAGAATGATGCTACTACGCTAATCATTCCAGAGTTGTAAAAGAATCTTTAGCTAAAGTAAGAGAGGGACTAGCAAAATGAAAAAGAGAAAGAGAAAAACAAGAAGGATGGTTTGAGTCATGGTTTAATTATTCCCCTTGGATAACCATCTTCATATCCAATCTGATGGCCCCATTATCATTCTGGTACTTGTGTTCACAGTAAGGCTTTGCGTTGTCAATCTACTAGTGATGTTCGTTAAGAAATGTGTTAATAACATGCAGCTGATGGTATTGAGAGCACAATATCTACTGATTCCTGACAAAAGACATAGGGCAGGCTCGTAAGGACCATGATTGGCCCTTAATGTGCATATTAGAAAGGGGAGAAATGAAAGCCTAAAGCTTAAAGAGGCACAATGAAGGCCTAAGTAACTCCATTACACACTAGCAACCATCTTATGAGGTATGAATTATAAAAATAACCATGGGTTTGACCCAAAAATGACACAAAAAGAAAAACAATTCCCAGACAACTGAGACATAAACTATCCTTGGGAAAGCCACAGGAAGTTTCTCCAGATGCGTTGACCAAACACTGGGTGGCCATGCAGGACACAGTGACCCAGTGGCCAGACAATTCCCATCAATGACATCAATAATAATATTACCAATCACATATGCATAGCTTAGTTTGCTTAAAATTTTAGCCAATCATGTAATTTCTCAGGTAAAACTTCTTTAAAGTTGTTTGTTCAATACTACAAAACATGTGCTGATTCTATGCTGGGGGCCTCTTAGCTTCACTAGTTACTGCATGCGTGGAGGACCAACCTCGAATTTGCAAATAAATGACTCCTTTGTTATTTGTATTGTTGGTGGTCTCTGGTGGTCTTCGGGGGGGGGGGGGAATGACTCGAGTACAGGTACAAAAATGTAGGTTATAACATTGAAAGAAAGCGAGCAGACATTTTAACGTATTTGCTACAAGTAAATTAATATTAAGCAAAGCTAATTAAAATAATTACTTATTTACTCCAGAGAATGAGTATAGTATTCTTGGATATCTTGGAGGAAAAGACTTTAGACTCATTAAAATTGATGCCTTACATTGAAATTACTGGCTAAATTTTCTTCTTCAGAAAGGCAAAAGCACCATTTCTTTCATATTAGTATTATAAAATCATAATATCTGCATGTTGAATTGTTTTCCTCTGTTGTTTTCAGTACCATTCTTCATCCATTAGGTATCTAGGGCTTTGAATGACTAATTCCTTAAAATAACTATATTGCTTATATGTGATTGAAATCTCAATAATATTAATATGAATTTATCTCTGAGTCTCATCTTGAGCTACATTCATATGAAATTTATACCATCTCAAGCAAGAAACCTGACTATTTTACTCTTTTCTATATTTTAATCAATAAATCTATTCTCTTTAGAAATATATTCTCATCTTTTATATTGCTCTAGTAAACATCATGTATTTCTAGTAATTTTACTGAAATAAATATAAAGTATGGAACATGAAGAAAACCACCCTTATCACTTTAAAGTAAATCCTTGGGGACTATTTTATATATAAAAATAAAAAAGTGCAATGCACATGTTTATTCATGAATAATCTAATGGTTAAGTCAATTAGACACAAGAACTACCATACCACATCAAGTCTCAATTTACTTAAAGTCACCAAAATATAAGTGTTCATGAATATCACTCATTTTTAGAAAATGATAAGTCACAACAAAGTTTATAATATATTTCAAATTTTAAAAATTAAAATTACACCCAGATTAGATGTGAATATCCTGTTTCCAGGAATACATTTATTCAGCAAACAGGGAAACAAAAAAATAAGAGTTTGTCATATAGAATGAAAGATGTAAATGCAGACTGTCTTTCCTTAAGATGATAAGTACATGCAAATTGTGTGATTTATTCAAAGATAATATAAAAATTCACGAGAGGATTTGTGATCAGAAGTGATAGTTAAGCAAAGTAACTGGAAAACTGTAAATTGTGCTTTCAATATAGGATGACAAGTTTTCAATAAATGAGCCTATAGATGATAATTTTGTATCTGTACCACACATTCAGTATTCTACATTTTAGGCATACTCCCATTCCCTTACCTCAGTTCTTGATCTACATTCCTCTAATTTCATGATGTCAATTGCTACTAAAGTAACAAGGTGGGTGTTTTCTTGGTTTCTAGATCGAATAAATTTTAGTATTTAGAAACAGTAGTGTAAATTCATGGAGTTTGACTTGAATGTCAAGTTTGAGGATACTGTATTCAGGGTATTGTTAATTGGCCTCAAGCAGCGAGGAACATATTATAAATACACAGATACACAGTATACTAAGAACTAGAGACTTGATGTCAGGGAAAGATAAAGGTCCAGGCAAGATCTTGTTGTCGAGATAAAGAAATGGAGCAAACATCAATCAATATCATAATAAAGGAATGGAACTGATCTCTGATGTGTCTGGGTGACAGCTGTGTGTGTGTTTGTATGTGTGTGTGTGTGTGTGTGTGAGAGAGAGAGAGAGACAGAGAGAGAGACAGAGAGAGAGAGAGTAGAGAATTTTATTGTGGCTTCCATATTTACAGTCCTTAGAGCATTACTTGTTAGGGAGAAGGTGTTCATACCAGAGTTGTGATACCACAGTCATCACTTTTTACTTCAAAAAACACTTGCTTAATCCCTTAAAAGAGAAAAATAAACAAATATCGTACATGATTATTTTGAAAATTAATTGGCATATTGAAGTCCAAAGGGAGGAATTGGAGAGTAATATAATCTCCCTTCTGATTATTACACCGCAATAGCTGTGATTTTCAGGAGTCTTCTGTAATGTACTTACAGCTGAATTACTACTATGGTTGATAATATGAAACATATGATATAGAAATAGATCAGCCAGCAAGCAAAAAGAACTAGTGATAAGATCGAGCTTTTGAGCAGGGTTGCCACATCTTTTAGGAATGCAATTCCTTCATATGAACTTCAAATTTTATGGCTTTCCCTGTGTTATTAAAAGGTAAGGAAGTACTGTAGAAACAAGAATTCCTGTTCAGCCAAGTAGAAAGTGCTCCTGTTCCCATCCTCATGTTGCAAATTTCGATTTTATAAAGACTCTTTGTTAGAGTGCTTTCATTTAATATACTTCAGCACATCATCTTTCCCTGTTGGAGACAGGAAAAAAGATAATTTTGTTTGAATATTATCTTATGTAAATTAGTGTGTACAGGCATGATTTGCATAATTACAAAATTTTGTAATAAATATAAGTAGGGATCATGTCACAACTAAAAAATGTAATTAAAATCACATAACAAGACTAGAAATCACAGCATTTTGTGCATGAAAACATACATTAGATTAGTTGCAGAATTTCTATTTTGAGATAAACTTTATATTGAAGTTTATATATAAACTTTATATATATATATATTTATATTTGAGATAAACTTTATAAAGCCCTTTACTAAGTAAGGGTTGAACCATTTTATTGAAAGATATATTTCTTAGAGATATTTTTGCTTCATAATTTTAAGAAGAAAAATGGTCCCAAAGTATTTACTTTTTAAATTATTTTCCTATTTCCATGTGATTAACCTTCAAATTAGAAACCCAGATATATAATTTAATTTACTTTAACCAAAAATATATATTGAGCATAAGAACCTTCTACTCTCTACATTCTTCACACTAAGTTTACCAACTCTGATGAGTCTGAAATACTTTGTGACCTGTGTTGATATTATTTACTATGTGAGTGAAATGTTTAAAAAGTAGTATTTATTTTAGCTTAATTGCTCTGAAGAGACAATAAGTGATATAATCAAAGGCTAAAATGATTAAATTTAAAATTTAGAATTCAGGAAATGTTTTTGACCACAATGGTTACTGGAGTCTTCACAACAACCACATGAGATAATTTATATTGATGAAGCAAAAATCCCAGAGGTTAGACATTTACAAATACAAAAATCGTGTCATTCTGAATATGTATAGCTTCATATCAAACATAGAAAATTTAGATTTTAAATACCTGAATATACTAATACATTTCATTGCAGGGAAAGTACTTGTTCTGAAAGGAGATAAAATTGCATTTATTTTGATAACTAAACCTAATAAAAGACAATGTTTAGAATATCACTCATTCAAGAAAGAAGATGTACAGTTAGTTGTTTTTCATGTCAGTTATGTTCTCTATTACTAGAAGTACTAGATTAATAAACCTAAATCATTGCTTTGTAAGGAAATAGAAATTTAGTTTCCTAAAACTCATGATTATAACTTTTTCTCAAACAATTACTAATTAACTGTTTAATGTTTTTTGTCATGGAATCTTATTTGATATATTTGTATTGATTAAGTTCAATAATTGGCCAATAACAATATAAAATATGCAAGAAAAAAGTTTATCTAACAAGTTTATCTAACAAAGTTTATCTAACAAAGTTTATTCACAAGACATATCATGGCTCTCTTAAAGAACGCTAGAAGGCAGTGTGTTTTTTTTTTTATTAATTTTTAGTTATTTTGTTAATGGTTATTAATTGTCAGAAGTGGCAATTCCATAATATATTTAAAGCATTTTATTTTACTCCCTCTATTTCCTTTTCATTACTCCTTCTCCCAAAAATCTTCTGTGTTTTACATAAAATTACATCTTTATATAAGCACATATAATCTAATTTGGAAAAAAAAAGATTTAAGCTAAACTGCAACTTGATTCAAGACGGACAGTGGATTAAAAGGATGAATAAAAACTTGAATATATTTTGTTAACTTCTGAATTGAGCTATCATTATTATTATAGTTAGGGTTAGGATCATAGACAGAATTAGAATTAGGTTTAGATAAATAGAAAATTTAACTTCAACACAGGATAACACATTGCAACAATGATATTCACAAGACAATATGTTAAAAATGAACTTTACACCATGGGGTGGGAGGAGTCAGAGAAGTAGGGGAGTAGGAGAACAACAAAGAAAGGGCTAACAATGCTCAACAAGAAACGTACGCATTACCTTACACATGTAATTAATCCCTCTTTAAAGCATCTTTACAATAAAATAAAATTTTAAAAAAATGAAGACGAGAGCCGGTGGCTCATGCCTGTAATCCTAGCTAATAAGGAGGCTGATATCTGAGGATCATGGTTCAAAGCCAGCCCAGCAGTAAAGTCCCTGAGACTCATCTCCAATAAACCACTAGAAAACCAGAAATGGCGCTGTGGCTCAAGAAGTTGAGTGCTCAACTTGAGCTGAAGAGCACAGGGGCAGGGCCCAAGGCCAGTGTTCAGGCCCCATGGCTGACCAAAAAACCAAAAAAAACAAAAAAAAAAGAAAAAGAAAGAAAGAAAACCTGACAGGAAATAGAAAAACACTTAAAAATGTATGCTCAAAATGCAAGTAAAATTTAGACCTATATGCTGAGCAAGAGAATAAATGTGCAATAGAGGTGTGCTATTAACAATATGATTCAGTTATATGTAGGCTTAGGATTAGGAAAGGTGTTCTAGTTAGAGCTGGGGTTAGAATAAGAAAAAGATGTAAGATATAAAAAGGTGTATATAAGTAAGGTGTATATAAGATTTAAGATATAAAAAGGTGTAAAACTGCAACATATTTTAAGGATAATGAATGGCATCAAGGTTAGAATGAATGAAAACTAGTTCCAGTAACTTTAAACATTCAGATATAATTTGGCTTAAAGTGTGAGTTACTTTTTTGTTCTGGTTAGGGTTAGGGAATAATAAGATTTACGGTAAAATTTAGTTTTCCAATAAGAAGTAGAAGCAAAAATAAAGTGTGATTGAATAGAATCTAGACAATTTCCTTACATTAACCATTTGGTGTTACATCAAATTATGATTAGGATTAGGTTTCTGGCTAAAGGGGGTTGAGAATAGGATAAAGAAAATTGGTTAAATGGGCTGGGAAGGTGGGTCAGTTGTAGAGCGCTTGCCTTGCATGCCTGAGGCCCTGGGTTCTATTCCTCAGCACCACATAAACAAAAAGAAAAAAGCTGGAAGTGGCATTGTGGCTCAAGTGGTAGAGCGCTAGGCTTGAGCTGAAGAGTAGAGGGACAGCGCCCAGTCCCAGAGTTCATGCCCCAAGACCGGACCTAAAAAAAAAAAAATGGTTAAACTAGTGGCTCGCACCTATTAGCTTAGCTACTCAGGAAGCTGATTTCTGAGGATCCCAGTTCAAAGCCATCTGAGGCAGTAAAGTCCATGAGACTTTTATGTCCAATTAACCACCAGAAAACAAAAAAGTGGTGCTGTGCCTCAAACGGTAAAGCAAACACTTTGAGCTAAGAACTCAGGGATCGTATCCATTTGTAGAAATCAGGGATAGTGCCCTGGCCCAGGGTTCAAGCCCCACGCCCAACAAAAAGAAAAAAAAATGTGTTAAATGTTAAAGTAAAGCTGAACTTATTTTACTTTCTAGGAATGCAGGAAAAGCTGGGATAATGGAAGTACAATGTATTTCATAATATCAGGATTTGAGATCAATGGATATAATGATGCCTGTTATGGAACAAGATAGATTCAGAGTTAAGAGTGAGAAAATCTGTAGGGTTTAGGAAAACCTGCAATTGTTTTCAAGAATTACAAGTGGAATTTCAGTTAGGATGACACAAAATGAGCATTTCTCATAAATTTTAGAACTGGGATACTATTAGTGTCAAGGATATGGTTAGGATTCTAGCCATAGTTAGGGTTAGAGTGAGGGAGAAAAAAAATGAGAGTCAAATTGAAGGTAAATTTTAGAATAAGTCTGGTAGGAATTAGAGTAAATATGAACTAGAGTATTGCTATTAATATTAGAATCTACTTACAATTAGCCTTGTGGTTATTCTCAATGTTCCAGTTTAGATTAAGTTTAGGGTTAGAAAATGACTAAGATATTGGAAAAAAAATTGAAACCTGGGATGGGAAGGTGGCTCAGTGGTAGAGCACTTGCTTGCATGTAATAAGGCCTTGTGTTTGATTACTCAGCACCACATAAGCAAAAAGAAAAAAGCCAGAAGTGGCGCTGTGGCTCAAGTGGTAGAGCGCTAGCTTTGAGCTAAAGAGCTGAGGGACAGGGCCCAGGCCCAGAGTCCAGGCCCCACAACTGGACCCTCCCCCCAAAAAAAATTGAAACCTATTTTTGAAGGCTTATTTGAATCAAGTTAGGATGAGTGAAAACTAGTGTACTTGTGTTTGTGTTAGTATTGACATATAATTTGGATTAAGATTAGGGTCAGTATTTTGTTCTGATTATTATTAGTTTTATAAATAGGAAAACTTTTAGTATAAAATTCAGTTTTCACTAACAAGTAAAGGGAAAAATGTGATAATGAATAGTAACTAGAGCATTATCATTATATTTATTTCCCAGTGATCATTCTTGCAATGATTAATGAGAGTTTTCCAGCCAGGTTTAGGTTGAGAGTTAATGTTAAGTAATGGACTAGATGGTAAGTAATCTGAAATTGATTTAGGGTACAGAGGTCCAGGAAAAGGTAGTATCAATGGATGGAAACTACAGTATTTTTCCTGATAAGAGAACTGGAGGACAAATAATATAATGGTTCATGTTAGGGAACAAGGTAACTTCAGAGGTAGAGTCAGAAAATTGTGGGAATTAGGTAAAACTGAAACCCATTTCCAGAGTGCAAACTGGAGTGTTCATTAGAATGAACAAGAACGAGAGTATTTTTCTTAAACATTAGAATTGGACTATCATTAGGGTGAAAGTTAGGTTTCAGTTCCAGCTGGAGTTAGTTTTAGAGTTAGGGAAAGTGAAAATTTAGAGTCAAACTGATACTAAATATTTGAATAACAAATCGAGTTAGAATTAGGATGAATGAGAAATAGGAAAATGCTGACAATTTTCGGATTAGTATGAGGGTTAGTCTCAATATTATGATTAGTATGATTAGTGTGATTATTATTAGTATGATTAGTGTGAGGGTTAGTCTCAATACTCCAGTTAGGTTTAGGGTTAGAAAATGGCAAGATATTGAGTAAAACTATGAACAATTTTTTTGGAGATGAGTTGAATCAAAGTTGGAATGAGTAAAAACTAATGTCTTTGTATGGGTTTTAGAATCCAAAGGCTTTTTAGGTCTATGGTTACGGTTACATTTCTAGTTCAGGTTAGACTTAGGCTTAGGACAGGGTAAGCTTTAAGGGAAAACAGTTTTCTGCTAACACTTTCAAGTAAAATAAGTTTGAAATTCAACAAAAACTACAGAGTTTTCCTATTTCCTATACAGGGTTCAATAGGGTTAATTTTAGAGTTAGGTTTCTAGTAAAGTTTAGATATATAGTTAGGGTTAGGAACTAGAGTAGATTTTAAGTAAATCTGCAACTTCTTTTTGGAGATCTAGGAGTTCAGTAAAAGTTAAGATCAGTGGAAACTATGGTAGTTTTCATGATATGAAGATTTGAGGCTAATGATTCATAATAGGGAACTATTTCAGAGTCCAAGTCAGGGAATCTATAAGATTTGGAGCAAACTGCAAAGCATTTCAAAGACAATGAGCATCTGTTAGGATGTGTCTAAACTTGAGTATTTTCCATTAATTTTAGGATTGGATTACTATTAACATTAAGGTTACTCTTAAGGTTCTGACCAGGATCAGAGTTAGGATTAGGGCCATGGAAGGTTGAGAACTTGAATGACTTACTTCCTTTGTGTATGTATATGCACTATTCTAAGGCTTGAATCCAAGGCTTGGGTTCTGTCCCTGAGCTTTTTGCTGTAGGCTAACATTCTACACTTGAGCCACGAGTCCACTTCCAGCTTTCTTTGGCAGTGAATTGGAGATGAGAGTCTCACAGACATTCCTATCCGAGCTGACATTGAACTGAGATACCCAGATCTCTGCCGTCTGATTAAAGGTAGGATTAAAGGCATGAGCTACCAGAGTTCAGGAAAATGCCTGACTTACTGATTGTTTTTACTTTTGGTCGAGATCCAGATATAAATTCAATATCTGACCGCTTTGCTCACTAGGTAGCACTGCCACTGGTGTCATATCTCCAAAAATGATTATTTTAAATAGCTGGAAATCATTAAATTTTCTTCAGATGATATGTATCATTAGTGTTGTTCTAAAACTTATCCTAACTAAAAAAAGATTTGTAGACCCTAGAGATGATCTGAGGAGATTCTCATGTTTTGCTTCTAATTGCATAACATTTTAGGGGCATGATTTTTTAATTATTAGTTTAAGTAGCAAAGGAGTTCTCATTAATCAATGCAGTTTATGCGTACAATATACCTTGGTCAATGCCAACACTTCAACATTCTCATCCATCCCTCCCCTGTGCACCTCTTCCTTCACTCTGCTTAATTTTGTAGGATATTTACGGGATTCCTCTGCATTTCTCCACCTTTTTCCTGTTCATTCTTCTACCATTTCTAACTTCACCCCTCTTTTACTACCCACTTCCATATGATCCAGCAACTCTACTCCTGGGCATTTACCAGAAAGATTACAAACCAGGATATAGTAAAGGTTTCAGCACAACCATGCTTACTGAATCAGCCCAGATAGCCCTCAAGAAAGAAATGAATCAAGAATATGTAACACACACACACACACACACACACACACACACACGAAATTCTAACACACACACACACACACACACACACACACAAATGAAATTCTACTTACTGATCAGAAAGAATATTGTACCATTTGTATTTCTCATTTCTCATTTCATCTACCTGGTATCCCATTGTCATCATACTGTCCCTGTACTGCAGTAACTGACATAGGCAAACTGATGGAAAAGATTTTCAAGGTTATCGGCTAGCCATACATTCCTGAATATGAGTTTTCTGCTCATTCTCTTTGTCTATTCATGCCTTTGAGTAGTGATTGTACAGATTCATTTGTACCATTTGCTACACAGAAAAGAGATGAACCACTTGTATGTATATATATATATATATACATATATATATATATATATATATGCATGCATACATGGATATATGCACACATGTGGATATATATTAAATACTTGAGTACATTTTATATTTTCAAAATTATGGAGCTAACAAAAATCACATGCATTTTTCTTCCTTTTCATTTTTTCAAAACCTAAATAACTTTGTCTCTTTTGAATACCTAATTTTAAAGAAGAGAATGTCATCATCTCTGATTTGTCAGTGGCCTTGAAATTAGATGTTCAAATAGGAAAAAGTTGTTTAGTCTTTTTGGTAGAAGAGAGAAGTATTGCTAGGGTTCTATTCAGGGGTTCTCTGCTTGCTAGATAGGATTTGCTTGTATAGCACCAAGCAGCTCAAGTACTTTTGCTATACTTCTAATCCGTTTTATTTACTTGAGGTCCTGAACTTTTTGCCAGGGTCAGATCTTAGATTGACTGAGACTTGATAACTATGCCTCCCACATAATTAGCTAGGATTACAGATGTGAAATACTATGGCAAGCTCATTTGTTGAGATGGCTGTCATGGCAGTTTTTTATCTGGCCTGGCCTCAGACCACGATCATTTTCATTTCTGTTTCCCAATCAGCTGGGATTACAGATGTGGGCTACAATACTTGGTGCACATGACACCTTCTTCTTTTTTAAAAAAGAGGTTTTAATTGTAAAAATACTTTATAGAGGGGTTATATATACCTCCTCCTTTGTTTTTCCCCACCTCCCTTCCCTCCCACCTCCACAACTACACTCCCCCTCTCCTCCCTTCCCTGCTTCCCCGCCTATATTGTAAATTCCTTTCTCAACATAGTGTCTTGTGCATCTCATTGTTACAATGGGTCAGCCTGTATCCCTATTTAAACATTTTTTCCCTTCCTCTCCCCAAGCTAGAGAAGGGTGTATACAAGATGCAGGGCACCAACCTTAAATACAGTGAAAACAGGCGTTATATCATGGGGGACGATCATACAAAGAAACAAACAAATCACATGATAGATTATAAACCCTATCTTGGGGTTCATTTCACTTAACATCATCTTATCTGGTTGTATGTACATAGCTTTTGAACTTTTATTCTTGTCCAGACATATACTAGTTGTTGCAAATAAGGGAAACCATAGGACCTATGTTTCTTTGGGTCTGGATTTTAATGTAATTTTTTCCAAGACTCCACGTAGAGCTTCCCTATGACCCAGCAATCCCACTTTTGGGCATTTACCAAATGATCATACACAAGACCATACTAAGCTACCAGCACAATTACGTTTATTGCAGCATTATTTACCATAGCTAAGATGTGGAACCAACCCAGCTGCCCTCAGTAGATGAATGGATCAAGAAAATGTGATATATATATATATATATATATATATATATATATATATGTATATACACACACACACACACACACACACACACACAATGGAATTCTATGCCTCCATCACAGAGAATGACATCGCCTCATTTGCTAGGAAATAGAAAGATTCAGAAACAATTATATTAAGTGAAATAAGCCAGGCTCAAACAACCACAGGTCCTATGGTTAACCTTACTTGCAGTAATTAGTACATGGTACCATATAACCATATAAGAGGATGTTATATGAAATGAACCCCAAGATAGGGACACAAATGAGTTTTTATTCCATGAGATCCTTATCTCTATATAATCCCCCAAATTGGCAGGAGAGCTGTGGATCAAATACAGAGCACAACCCTTGAGAGAAAAAGCTTAATTGAGAAGGTAAGGTCCTTAGTTTAAACCATAACATAAGCACTCAAAAAAGTTGATATTTTCTTGAGGTTTTTATTAAATTGCTCAGATAATAATCAACGTTGTATTTATGGTTAGCATTACTATTAAAATCATGTTATATTTCCTGATGTTATTCTTTATTTTCTTAAATTTTATTTACACATTAATATCCAGAATGATAAGAGATTATTACTGTTTCACAAGTTTTTATGGCAGTTGAATATATGGATGAGAGGTGCATACATGGTGTTTGGACTGAAAATACATAAATCACATAAATCAATGATAGTTGAAGAAGCTGTTGGCATGTATGAAATAAACTAAAGGAACCAGCAAGGAAAGAGAAGGTATGATTCTGGAAAGCAAACAAATTTGGAAGAAAAAAACAATAAGGAAAATATGTATCTTTTGGTAAGTCTTTTTAACCCACCTACACATTTGATTCCTTATTTCTAGTGGAAGGCATTCCAGTTAACTTTATTTAACAAAGTTAAACATGATTGACATTTAATACTAACTGGCTTCTGTCTCAGGTAAACATTTATTCTACCCAGGTGCCAGGCCCTTATGCCTATAATCCTAGCTACTCAAAGGGCTGAGATCTCTAGATCCTAGTTCAAAGCCAGGTTGGAGAGGAAATTTGGTGAGATTTTCTGTTCAATTAACCACGAGAAAACTGGAAGTGGCAATCTATGGCTCAAAGTAGCAGCAATAATCTTGAGTAATAAATCTCAGACACAGAACCCAGGCCCTGAGTTCAAGCTCTCTGACATTATTCTTAAAATACTTGTTCCCACTGTTCAATGTGTCTAGAAGAATGTTTTAAACTTAGGTAATTTTTATTTCATGTTGTCAGCATTGATTTTTAAGATGTGCAAAGAAAAATTATAGTCAGAACTGGTTTGTATTGCTTTGTATTATCCATTGCCTCTACACTCAGAAATCAGCTGGAAAGCAAATCTTAGCTCTTGGCAATGAAGATGGATATGTGTTTCTTTTAGGAAAGTAACAAAGTTATGAAATGGTAGCCTTTATATATAACACCTTAAGAGTAACAATAAAATTAATATTATTGCTATGTTTTTTGTCTCTTGTGGGGCTTGAACTCTTTGTCTGGGTATTGTCCCTCAGCTCTTCAGCTCAAGGCTAGCACTCTACCACTTGAGCCACAGTGCCACTTCACATTTTCTGAACCTTTAGTTGGAGATCTGGGTCTCACAGACTTTCCTGCCCTGGCTGGCTTAGAACAGAGACCTCACTTCTCAACCTCCTTAGTAGCTAGGATTACAGGTGTTGAGCCACTGGGGCCTGGCAGTAAAATTATTTTGAAAAAGAAAAAAACCCACGATTGTATACTTAAAAAAATCACAATCTGGCAATTTTATCTCTAACGTTGTTGTATCAAAGTAACCATAGGCAGCAATCATTTTTATATCTCACTATGTCCTGTCCAATGACAGATAATATTTCATCAATTAATTTTAATTTTAATTTTTCCTAACAAAGTTCATTATGAATGCTCAACAGCACAATTTTCTTCAACATATTTATTTCAACAAACTGCATTTTGCACTTGGTTGGTTTTTTTTTTTAAATTTTGCCAGAGGTGGAGCTTGAAATCAGGACCTGGGCACTCTCTCTGAACTTCTTTTACTCAAGCCTAGCACACTTACAATTGAGCCACAGCACCACTTCCAGTTTTTCTGCTTACGAAATACTGATGAATCAAATCAAGTGCTTCATGCATGCGAGGCCAGCACTCTACCACTAACCTCATTCCCAGTCATTGGGTCTTTTGTTGTGGTTGTTTTAAGATTGCATTTTACTATACGTCCTTCAGTTGGCCTAAAACTTAGGCTGATCTCAAGCTAACTTCTAAATTAGCCTCCCAAGTTCAGAGATTACAAACAATGGCTATCATATTCAGCTCAGGATTCTTTGTGAGAGAATACTCTTTTCACATATAGAAAAAGTTATTCTGCATATAAGGGAAACCATGGGACCTATATTTCTTTGAGCCTGGCTTACTTCACTTAATAAAATAACTAGTATATGTCTGAGACAAACAGAAATTGTCAGACAAGTTGATGTGAAATGAACCCCAAGATCAGGTTTCAAATGTTTTTTTTTCCTTTCTTGCAATTGTTTTCAACATATTTATTAGATGATTTCTTTGTTGCTTTGTATGTACCTCCCCCATGATATAAGCCCTGCTTTCACTCTATTTGATGTTGATATAATTTGTGGAGTGGAAGGGAAAAAACAAACCATTTGAATAGGGTTACAGGTGAACCCATTACAACAATGAGATGTACAAGATGTCAAAAAAGAAGTTTACAACTTTGGCAGAGGTTGGGGGGTGGTGACGGTGGTGGTGGTGTGGGGGTAGGGGAGTGAAGAGGGGAAGGGATGGAAAGGGGAAACAAAGGAGAAGGCAACAATGCTTGATAAGAAATGTACCCACTATCTTGCCCATGTAATTGTAACCCCTCTGTATGGAATTTATCACAGCTAAAAAAAAAAAAAAACAAGTCTTGAATTAAAAAAAAAAATGAAAAGAGCTATTCTGTCTTCCTTGGACTGGAGGATTTTCGCATTCAGCACTGTTAATCACATTTCTTGTCCTGGTATGTTTCCCCTTTTGGATCAATAGAAATATTTCAGGTTCTGAACTTGAAGCTGATCCTTGGCATCCAACAAAATCAGATTCTTGTGAATAGCACTAGCTGGCCTCAAGAGCATAGTAGCCAGATGGAGTTCAGCTATCTGATGGCATTGGGCTCCAACAATGTAATCATTTCTGTGCACAGACTGAATACTGTCATAGGTAATTTTGATTTATTCCACTCTATTCTCTACTACTTGCCATTCTCAGCTTTGTATGTTTTAAATTCTGTTAAACATTAATTACTATTTCCTGCCATTCTCAAAAGTAACATATATGTCTTACTTTAAAATTCACTCAAACGTGCAAAAATGTTAACGTAGTTGCTGTCCACCAGTGGCTCATGTTTTAAAACCTAGCTATTTAAGAGGTCAGAAACTGAGGATTCAGGTTTAAATCAGTCCATGCAAAAAATCTGAGATATTTCTCCAATTAAGAAAGCAAAATCCAGAAGTGGAGATGTGGTTCAATTGGTAGAGTGTTAGCTTTGAGCAAAAAGACAAAGCAAGAATAATAGGTCTAATTCTAACTCCGTTATTTACTCATAGAAAACACACACACACACACACACACACACACACACACACACACAATTTACATTCTCCTGGACTCCCCTTCTTGCACAGTATTCAATCCCATTAACTTAATGCATGTTTTCTCCAAATTATTATGGTAGGGATTAAACTATATTTGTATTTATGATAATGTACATTTTTGTACATTTTGTTTTTCAATTTTGTGAACTTATGTGACAGAACAGTGTTTTGTAAAGACTAAACAGAAATCAATGTGTCAGTAAATATGTATGTGACATGTAGACTGAAAGATGCAGATAATACCACTTGAAATTTTATTTCTCCAAGTTTAAATATATATGCATATGTATGTATTTAAAATTTCTGCCAAGATGTTACTTCCATTAACAATGATCTATTTGTTCCATTATATAAATTTAAGATATTGTATGTTTCATAGTAGATTACTATTTAAGAATTCCTCAACTCCTTATTCTCCTGTGTCAGGTTCTTGAGTATTGGCTGGCATTACCATATAGTAGGATAGTACCATGTCTAGCTATATTATTTAAATTTTGTTCAGTAGAATTGTTATTCCAAGGTCGCAGGACTCCCACCAAGAAGACCACCGAGAGTCAGACTCTAGAGCTGTTTTATTTAAATGGGCTGCAGCTCGGCCTCGTCCTACATTCAGACACAGTGGAGCCCAAGAATAGATCCCCAAGCTAAGGATTTGCAGGTCTTTTAAAGGCACACAATCAGGTGGTTTAGCACCACGTGTTGATTTGCTCTGAAACAAGCAACAAATGGTCACTGCCTCAAGTACTTTAACCCTTCATTCCCCCCCTTGATTTATGGTCCTGAGAAAAAATCTTGTGGCTCTGGCCCAAAACTTATGAAGGGTTAAAGTTTTGAGGCAGTGACCACTTGTTGCTTGTTTCTAGCAGAGCAACACGAGGTGTTAATCCAAACACCTGGTTGGTTGTGTGCTTTATAACCCCTGCAAATCTTTAGCTGGGGACTCTCCTCCTAGGCTCTGCTGTTTCAGAGTGTAGGACGAGGCCCGAACTGCAGCCCGTTTAAATAAAACCTTAAAACAGCTGTAAAGTGTGCCTCTCAAAGGTCTTCTTGGTGGGTGTCCTGCGACCTTGGAACAACATATTAGTGGGGGCTCGTCTGGGATCCCCCAAAGGCCCCCAAGACCTCAGACTCCAAAGGTAAAACAGCACTGTCTTTGTTAATTTGTCTTGACCTGTCATTTGTTTGTTTTACTTTTGTTTTCCCTTGTGAGGAAGACCCTCAGATTCATAAAGGGTTGTCGAAGTGGACTCGCTTGCACGACAACCTTAGAGGAACTGGGAGATATCCCAGATCCTCTTATGGCACGGGGGTAACCCTGCCGTGTGGAGTGGGGTTCCTTGGAAGCCCACCGTGTGGGGCGGGGGTCCTAGGAAACCCGCCGTGTGAATTGTGGAGCAGGGGTGGGTTCTGTGTTGGGCCGGAATTGACCAAGATGGCCTCCTAACTGAGGCCCAACTCACCCACTGTGGGTCTGTTCCTTCTGCTGTGGGGCGTGGGTATGGAACCCCGACGTGACAGGAGTCAGTGGACCAATTCAGGAGATCTCCACTTTGTAAGCTTTTTTATTTCGTAACCGTCAGGCCTGCATGTTTTTTGTTTGTACTGTTTATTATTTTTTGGATTGTACTACTGATAGGACTGGAAACCATGGGCAACACTCCATCTAGCCCCCTAGACTTACAAAAAGAAACTAAGAAAGAGGAAAAGAAATTGTATGCCCCGGTTTTTCAGGGAGATAACTTGGAAGAAGAAATGTTTTCTTCCCCCATACTCCACTTCCCAGGTTCCTTCTGCAGAGCCTGAGAATGATCACGAGGAGGAGGGAGCTATAGAATGAGCAGCCGAACCCTTGGCACTTGCCCTTAAAGTTTCTGAGGGGCCAGTCACTCGATGATGCCATGGGATCAGCCCACCTTCTAGTGCAGTTGTTTTTCCCTTAGGCGCTGTAGGTCCTGTGGATGTGGATGGTCAACAGCAACGCCAATATTGGCCATTTTCTACCAGTGATCTATACAATTCGTGCACCCAAAATGCCCCCTTTTCTGAGAAACCCCAGGATTTAATTTGTTTGCTTGAAACTATTCTCTTTACTTATTAGCCCACTTGGGATAATTGTAGTCAACTTTTACAGGTCCTTTTTACAATGGAAGAGAGAGAGTGTATCTGAGAGGCAGCCCAGAAACATATCACTGGCCCCACAGGAGTGCCCATCGTGGATCCTGCCCTGATCGCTGCCATTTTTCCTGAGATCCAACCAACATGGGTCTATAATAAGGTTGAAGGTAGGGAGCGACTCCTGATCTACCGCCAGGCTCTGTTGGCAGGTCTCAAGGCCGCAGCTCGCAGACCTACAAATATGGCCAAAGTTTATGATGTTAGACAGGGAGGAAGGGAAAATCCAGCAGCATATCTTGAGTGGTTTATTGAAGCTTTTAGTCAATATATCCCATATGATCTTGAGACCCAGGAGTCGGCTCAGATGGTTATGTTTGCCTATATAAATCAGGCTGCACCAGATATACAGTGAAAGTTGCAGGCTCTAGACAGACTTGGTAAAAAGTGTATTAGGGATCTAGTAGCTGTGGTGGAAAAGGCTTACAATAAGAAAGACAGAGGAGCAAAGACAGGAAAAGAAGGACAGAGAACATGAAACTGAGCGTGAAAAGAGAGACCGGGCCAAGAAAAGAGGCCAGACATGTTGGACTTGCCACCATCACATGTCGAGCTTACTTGGTTCACAGACAGCAGCAGTTTCATTTGAAATGTAGAAGGGTACACGGGTATAGCAGTCACCACTGAGATAGTGTGTGCAGAAACACTCCCCAGGGAACATCTGCACAAAGAGCAGAACTAGTGGAACTAACAAAAGCCCTACAAGTGGGAAAAGGGAAGAGACTAAACATTTACATGGACAGTCAGTATGCTTTTGCCACCGTGCATGTCCATGGAGCCATTTACCAAGAGAGGGGGCTAGTGATAGCTAAGGGAAGACTATTAAAACCAAACAAGAAATTTTAAGCCTCATCCGGGCCATGTGGGAACTAGCAAATATTGCCATTATGCACTGCCCTGGCCATCAAAAGGGAACTGATTCTATAACCAAAGGAAATAACTTGGCCGATCAGGCAGCTAGTGAGGTGGCCCTCCAGCCCAGAGCAGAAGTACTGATTCTAGTAGACCCAGGGCCATGAGCTTTGCCTTCTGAGCCTCAGTACTCCCAAGAAGTGTTGGAGTGCATAAAGAAAATTCCCATGGCCTATAAACCCCTGGACAGAGAAGGAAACAAAGACTGGTGGAAAACTCATGAGGGGAAACTTACCTTGCCACAAAGATTGGGCAAGGGGATTCTTAAGAGAATCCATCGGGTCTCTCACATGGGAACCAGAAGAATGCAGGACTTGCTCCGACACTCAGAAGTAAAAATTAAGCAAGGAAATCAACTCATTGAAGACGTTGTTAAAAATTGTAAAGCCTGTCAGCTTACCATTGCCCCCAATCAACCAGCTGCAAAAGGAGCTCTACTCCGTGGAGATAGGCTAAGTGTGTATTGGGAAGTAGACTTCACAGAAATTAAAACTGGAATATTTGGATATAAATATTTGCTAGTTTTCGTAGATGCCTTTTCAGTATGGGTTGAAGCCTATCCAAAAAAGGATGAGACCGCGAATGCCGTGGCTAAGAAGGTCCTGGAAGAAATCCTACCCAGGTATATGGCTTCCCATCCACCATCAGGTCAGACTGGCCTTCGTCTCAAAAGTAAGTCAGGGAATAACCGCAGCACTGGGGACGAATTGGAAATTGCACTGTGCTTATAGACCTCAGAGTTTAGGCCAACTAGAAAGAATGAATAGGTCTCTAAAAGATATCTTAACTAAATTGGCCGTGGAGACTGGCACAGACTGGGTATCACCCCTTCCTTTTGCCCTGTTTAGAGTAAGGAATTCACCCTATCAGCTTGACTTTACTCTTTTTGAAATAATGTAGGGACACCCTCCACCCATTATCCCTATCCTTCAAACTGAATTGCTTGCTGATTTGGATGATACTGAATTTCTGTGTAAGCTTGACTATTTACAGCTGGTGCATAAGAGTATGTGGCCCCAGCTTAGAGCATTATATGATTATCTTTCTCTCTCTTTAACTGTTTGCACTCCCTTTCATAAGCTAGGGAAAGCATAAGTGATGAGAAGATCCATTTTGGAAGGGGAAATTGGTAATGGGGTTTGACGTTGGTATCACATTCATATTAGTCTGATCTCCCATTTGAGTTATGACTCCCGCACTATATTTCTTTTTTTTTTCGTTTGTATTATTATTCTAAAACTGAATAACACAGATGATACAGTCATATAAATCAGGTATGGATATATTTCTTTTTATGAAAGATCACCCCTTCCTTTGCTCTCTCAATTTTTCTCTCTCATTGGTTTGGTTTTATTAACTTTTCTTCTTCTTCTCCTTCTTCTCCTTCTTCTCCTTCTTCTCCTTCTTCTCCTTCTTCTCCTTCTTCTCCTTCTTCTTCTTCTTCTTCTTCTTCTTCTTCTTCTTCTTCTTCTTCTTCTTCTTCTTCTTCTTCTTCTTCTTCTTCTTCTTCTTCTTCTTCTTCTTCTTCTTCTTCTTCTTCTTCTTCTTCTTCTTCTTCTTCTTCTTCTTCTTCTTCTTCTTCTTCTTCTTCTTCTTCTTCTTCTTCTTCTGTTACTATTATTATTGTTGTTGGTGTGCTGTCGAGGTTTTAGTTACATTCATGTGGTAGTGATTACATTTCTTTTGTCTTTGTTTTTGTTTTAGTCAGTAATGAGGCTTGAACCCAGGGCCTGGACACTGTCTTTGAGCTCTTTTGCTAAAGAATGGCACTCATATTGAGCCACAGCTCTACTTCCCTGAGGACATTTCTTTTTGGACAATATCATCCTTTTCCTTCATCTCTTCCAGTTTTCCCGTCCTTCCACACAAACAAGTGCCATAGGTCATTTTCAAAATAGTACCAATTGTATACCGCTATTTCACATGTTTATCCTTTGTCCCTCCTCTTCTATGACCCCTTTAACTTCTCAGAGATAAATTTTTAAAAAATGACAAAAATGAAAAGTGTAAGAAAAACACAATCTTGTGTCTGTTTCCTGGTCACTGGTTATTTTTGAGATAGGGTCTGTGTGTGTGTGTGTGTGTGTGTGTGTGTGTGTGTGTGTGTGTGTGTGTGTGTGTGTGTGAATACTGGGGTTTAAACTCCGAGAGCTGACCTTTAGCTTTCTTACTGAAGGGTAAAAGAATACGACTTGAACCAAACTTCCACTTCTTGGTTTTGAATGGTTAATTGGAGATCAAGTATCACAGGTTGTTCCTACCTAGTCTAGCTTCAATTCACTTTCCTCAGATCTCAGATTTCTAAATAGCTAGACTTACAGGTGTGAGCCACTGGTGGTGCTTGGCCTACCTTCTTTTCATTAAGTAGTTGAAATATAAAAGACAATTGCAATCATAGTAAAAATGAAATCAATTTAACTTTCCAAGCTTCAATAACTTTTAATATTTTGTCACATTTGATTTGTACAGAAAAACTTTTTTTTTTGTAAATGCTCCTACAATTTGGTTTTCATCTGGGTTTTTTCCTCATGATGAACTTAATTTTATATAGCTTTTTACCTACTAAATATTGATGAAAATATGCCCAGAGGGCATTAATGACCTTCTTTTGGCTTTCATAAGGAAATGGTGGAAGCTAACACTTGTTCTGATAAATTCATGTGCAGGACCCCACATTCTTAGCCAGAAGACAGTAGTGCCTGTTACAAATCCTATATATCTGACAAAACCCTGACTCAGGACATGTTACCACCTTCCTCTATGTCCTCTTGAGTGCAATCCTGACTCTCCAATGACCATGACAAAGCCCTGCTGGAAGTTCTCAGTACACAGCCAAGGTCACCAGTCAGGTGTGGCAGCTACAGTGTGATGGAAGACTGGTGACTGCTTCCTATGATGGAACAACACAGGAAATGTTAGGTCCTTAAGCTGTCATCAGTCCTGAATGCTCCTCATTGAGCATTCTATCCTAAGAGTTAAGGAGACATCACTCTCTCTTCCTTGTGACAGGTGTGGACCTGTATTTCTTCTGCTGCTGTCATCTTCTGTGGAAAGAAATGATCTGAGCTCTATAAGCCATTTTGCTTATTCTAGGCCCTTAGTGTAAGGCTGGCTTTTATACTTAGACAAAAAGAAATACAGTGATAAAAAATAGGAAATAACATTTTTTCTAGTCTATTTATTACCAAAATATGTTTTCAAATTCTACCAATAATTCTTAATCATATGTGGCACTTAATTAGCAGTCACAGTCTCAAATTCCTAAATTCCTCAGTGAGCTGTGGGAGAGAAACCACAGTGAGTGTTAGGGGTCCTCCAGTCTAACTTCTTCGCCAGGGAGGAGTGCTTCTATGCTAGGCCTCCAAATTGAACAAAAAATACTTCTTATACCTCAGATTACATGTCCAAGCTATACATACCAAAGAAAGCGAAGAACAAGACATTAGTCTGACTTGGGAACAACACAGATCACAAACATAAATTATAAGGAAACAGAAATGAAATTTTCCTTTACTCATATAATACAATAAAAGAGCTACTTTTCTTATTATCACTTAATTGTGGTTATATGTACTTAGTACTAGCTTCTTGAAAGTCCCCAAACACTCATTGACATGAACTCAATAGTTCCGTTGATATCAGATTGAGATTTTATGGGAAAAACACTTTTTTAATTTTTTTATTTCTAAAAGTCTATTTTATAATAGAGATGCTGTACAGAGGGGTTACATTTACATGAGTTAGTTACATTTCTCATTGAACATTGTTACCCACTCCAGTTTTTTTCTCCCTTTGTCCCTTCCCCCCACTGCCCCTCTCCCACCATTACATTGTAAAGTTAATTTCCGCCATAGTGTCCTGTGAGTATCATTGTTGCAATGGTTCACCTTTTGTACTTCTTTCAGCATTTTGTTATTTCCCTTCCCTTTCCCCAATCAAATAAATGCATATACTGGATGCAGGGTACCAGAATCAAAGACAGGAATTGCCATGGATAAAACCAATAGGAAAAGAAAAATGACATAAAGTAAGAAGAAAGAACTAGCTGTGGTTCATTGGCTACATCAAGCTTGACAATTAAACAAAAGAAGACCTCCTGTTTCTATGTCTTGGCGTTCATTTCAATTAGCATCATTTTGTATGGTCATATATATGTTGATAACTCCTGAGCTATTATGATCCACTTTCAGGAGTAACAGGCTAATGCTAATCATTGCAAATGAGGGAAATCATAGAGCTCATGTTGCTTTTGGCCTGGCTTGCTTCACTTAATATGATTTTTTCCCAAGTCTTTCCATTTTCTTACAAAAGGGACTCTCTCATTCTTTCTGATAGAAGCATAAAATTCCATTGTGTAAATATACCACATTTTCTTGATTCATTCATCTATTGATTCATCTATTGAGTCAAATGTGTTGGATCTGTATCTTAGCTAAGGTAAACAATGATGAAATGAACATAGTTGTGCTGGTAGCTTATTGTGCCTTAGTTTGAGATCATTTGGATAAATGCTGAGGAGTAGGATTGTTGGATCTGTAGTAGGAAGACCCCTACTCAGGCAGGCCAGATCACCTATTCGTCCAGAGTGACAGAGCCCACAGCAACAAAGTTGTTAACAAAGAAGCGACTTTATTAAGAAGGCTCCTACACTGACTGGTCAGGGCCGCAGCACAGGCTTGGGAGCTGGTACTGTGACCCCTAGGGGCCCATGTACTTTGTTTTTTAAAGGCAAAATTCAGGAGGCCAAACCTGGTCATGCAGGTAACCAATGAGATTGACACACATACAAAAGATTGCACAGTCATACTAGATCACATGGAGGTGGCCAATGAGGTTACAGTTTGTCACATAATGGCTATTTAAACCCGCCTATAACTTTTAGTTTAAATGACTCACTAATTCAGTGGGTAAGGTGAAGTATGCGCAAAAGGCGGAGTTTATGGTAAGAATACACAAAGGAGGAGTTTAGTGGAGTTTACCATAAGCACGTGAAAAAAGTGCAGTTTACAGTAAGCTCGGTAAGCTCGAGATGTTGCCAGTAGGAGCCAGTTTACAATCTATCTGTTTTATTGGTCAGTCTGTAACAGAACAATCAAGGTGACTTAGGTTGTTAAGGGGAGGGGACATAGGGCAATTCTGTCCATTCCAGGAACTGGGCTGGTTGGAACCAAGTTCTAGTAAACCTTGATTAAAGGTTTTTCTTCTTCTAAAATCCCTAAAACAAAGGCGAAGCCATGAAAGAAACTGTACCAGCTCAAGTCTCCTCTCAGGACCTATTTCACATCTTAGGGGAGTTCTATGTTTAGTCTTTTGAGGAACCTCCATTCTGCCTTCCAGAGTGGTTGAACCAGCTTACATTCCTACCATCAGTTTAGTGTGTTTCCATTTAGCCACATCCACCCCCACATCTGTTATTATTTGCTCTCTTGATAATGTCCATTCTAACTGGGGTAAGGGGCATCAAAATGTGGTATTGGTTTTGATTTGCATTTCTTTTATGACCAGTGATGCTGAGCATCCCCCTTCTCTTTCTGAGAGGCCACACTACTACAGGTTTGTAGTGTCTCAACAGAGGCATAGAAAATTATAATATTGTGTGCTTTTGGTTGTACATTCACTTCACTTGGCGCTTCCAATGACTCTTAAACTTATAGAAAAGGTTTATACTATTTCCCTTACTGAAAAAAAATCAACACTGATTTTCAAAAAACATAGGAAAAAATCCCTTTGTCAGGGGTCCCAGTGAATACTAAGGAAGATTGTTTACTGGGAAATTTTATTTGGTTGCTCGTTTGTTACATTACTTAAACACATGTTGAATTTGGGGTTTCCCCACCAAATCTTCAACAAACCAGAAACTATGTTGCCTCATTGGATTTTGCTACAAAAGTTACAAAATATTTTGACATATATTTGATTTGGTGTTTTGGGTTTTTTTTTTTACTTTTGGAGGGCTAGTGGGCCAGTACTCAGGCTTGAACTGAGGGTCTGGAGCTCTTGCTTAGGTTATTTTACTCAATGCTGTCACTGTGCCACTCAAACCACATCTGCACTTCTGGTTTTATGCTACTTAATTGAATATAAGAATCTTGAGAATTTATTAGCTTGGGTTGGCATTAAACTGTGATCCTCAGATCCTACCCTCCTGAGCATCTAAGATTACAAGAATGAGCCAGAACCTGGATATATTGTGCTCCCTATGAAACCTAAAAAATGGCCCACAATTCTGAAGCATGTGTTTATGGTTATGTATTTCAAAATTAGTTAGAAAAATATAGACCTTTATGTGTATGTGTGAATGTCCTGAGGGAAATGAGGATGTATCTGCTGATTTTGAGGAAAGATTTAACCTAGAGCTTTTAACAGACTGAGCTACACTCTACAGAATGCTTGAGACTAAAACTGAGGTAAATGATGTCATCATTCCATTCATCTACATCCCTTGCTAACATATGCATATACTGTGGTGTTGTCATGAGTATTTTGTGTATGAGAGCCAGTACTGAGGCTTGAATTCAGGACCTAGATACTGTCCCTTAGCATTTCTTGTGATTCTAATACTCTACTTTTTGAAGCACAGCTCAGCTTTCTTCATTTACTCTTTAATTGGAGATAGAAGTCTTTTTTGCTCAGTTGTCTTTGAACTGAGTTTCTCATATCTCAGGGTCTTGAGTAGCTAGTTTTATAGGCCTGAGCTTCCAGTGTTTAGCTTTTCATTATTACTTTCACAAGCTACATGCTCAAACACATTCCTTGCATTCAAAAATTTCACTGTTCAGGATGACTCACAAGTTGTGAGGAAACATGGTGGAGTGGATAAGTTACCAAATGGGCTTTTAGCCCCATTAACAACATTCTTGTCAGTAACTTTCCTTTAAGTGAGTAAGTACATATTTCCACTTTCACTCTGACATTTTAACTGGAACTCATGAAATGTTTTTGATATACCTTTTAAATGCTATCTCCCAAACAGGAGATATTATTTGAATGTTTTTGATAATATTTCAGATGGGGGTGGTCTTGTGTGTCTGGATGTCTGTGGACAGAGGCCATCCAGCTGGGCTTCAGGCACAGAGCTGACGCTTCCTGTCTGCTGGTTGCAGAGAGGAAGGTTTTCTTCCTGGCCAGGCTTTGAATTGAGATCCTTTCATCTTAAACTTCTAAGTAGCTAGGATAACAAGCATGAACCACCACCAACTGGCTTGTTTTAGAAGCATTATCATTTATTGCTTTTTTCCTGGAAGGTTGATCTAGAGAGACTGCTTGTACCTCATGATAAGGTGATTTGAATAATACCCTTTGCCTCTGGCATTTCTGAAACCCATTTCCTCAGTCAAATGAATTTGTTGTAAAGGCAATAGCAGTTTCCTTCTTAGGTGTTAGTTAGCTTATTTAAATCTCTTATACTTTCATTTGGTAAAGCAATCAGGACGTTTCTGTAAAACCTTACTTCTTGAGAGTATTATAGTTAGAAGGTATAATGTGCACACTTTCATATAGTCTCGCCTATTATAAACATATGTTACAAGATTGGGTGGAAGAATGACTATTGAATTAACTTGATAACCACTGTAGAATTTTTAAGCCTTAATGCTTATTAACTCAAGGAGGATTAAAAACATTCAGAATAGTAGAATGTGGCTATTACTCATTTGATGTATGTGGAAACATGATCAGAATTCTGATTAATAAAATATATCTTCAAATTTCCAGTGGTAGAATGCTATGCTAACTAGGAGGAGACAGTAGTGATGCCAAGGCTTTGAAAGCTGGTAATGCAGCAAAATATGAGGGGCGAGCATTGCTAAGGATAAAATTTCCAAGGCTCATACAAAATATATTGAATTAGAATGCTAAGTGATGAATGACAGCACAAAATTTTATTTGTTGGCTTCTTTGTTTTGGAAGTCCTGTGATTTGGACCTAGGGCCTGGGTGCTGTCCTTTAGTTTTTTCCTGAAGGCTAGTGCTCTACCAGTTGAACCACAGCTTCATGTCCATATTTCTGGTAGTTAATTGGAAATCAGTCTTACCAAACTTCTTCCTTGGACTTGCTTCAAACCTGATCCTCAGATATGAGCCAACTGAGTAACTAGGATTCCAGTTGTGAGCCACCAGAGCCCAGCTAGAATCACATTTTAAAAGTATTCTTTACTGAATCAGATGTGTCTGACTACTATTGTAGCACTTTGGTTCCAGTGGGTTGTTAGATTTAAACTAAAATCAGAACTTTTCTTCTTGTAACCGGCAGCATGCAATATCTATCTAATTTATACCTATCTTCATTTTGGATCTTTTTCTTCTTTATACCTTTCCATTCTTACTTCACAAGCAAGCATGTCAGTGCTGTTTTCCTTTTCTGAACCAAATCAGCTCCATTCCCATCAATGGGCGATGTATTTGCTGTCCTTACTGTCTGGAGTACCTGCTCCTAGATAATTGCCTGGATATTGGCTCTCATATCAACATCCCCAATATGAAGTTGTTGCCACAAAATCACCAATTTCATGTCTCTGATTTATGGAAATTATCATTATGATTTCTGGTTTTCTTTACCTCATGAAATTGCTGAGGAGAGAGCCACATTCACTTCTGTTTCTCCAACACCTGTAATAGTGCCTAGTCCTTAGTGCTCAGGGGCCTTACATGGAGATCAGCCTTCCCCAGCTCAATTTATCCTAGCTTCTGGTCAGGACAGCTGTTCAAGCTGAAATTTAGTGGCTAGTATTAATTCCGTCTAATTCTTTGTGCCTTGTGCTGTTGTTAAGCTCACTTTAGAGCAAAATCAGTGCCTGAGACCTATTTGCTGTTATGGCAAAGATGACTATGACATCGTAGAAGTTATGGCCATTGTATTGTGAAGCTGTGTGAGGACACCAATCCCCACACAATTTCCCCAAGATATGTGTCTCCTTTGCCCAGGAGTGCATTCAACAATTCAACAACCGAACTATCACCCAGTTCCTGATAAACTCAGAGTATGTTTCCATTTCCTTTAAAAAAATTCAAGACATGCCTTTGATAATTTGTCAATGAATTACTGAAACAGAGTATATAATTTTATGTATTTGTAAGTCTTTGACCATCTCTCTTGAGCCCTTGCCATATTTCTATGTGTTTGCATCTTGGGAAGGGAAATAAGGTTTAATTCAGTATGGTCAGAGACTACAGTTTGGAACCTTTTGGAGGGAATGCCAACTTTCCATCTGATGTTCTACAAATTGCCATGTTGATACAGGTACTGAGTAGACTGTCATAAGATAAGAGGCTTTTCCTGATTTCTACTGACTTTCCTCTGGGGTCAGGGGGTGTGATCCCACTGCCTATGTGTTTATTTGCTACACTGGAGGGACCAGACCTCCTCTGAAAATCTACGACTTGGTTGTAAGAGATACTAAATCTCAGAACCCAGCTTCCCACATCACTAGGATTACAGGACTGAGTCTCACGGACTCAACTTTTTTATACATGCTATAGTCAGTTTCATTACATTTACTTTCATTTTATTCACATCATAGACAGATATATACAAATATATGTATATTTTTATTCATTTATTTATAATCAGTGTTATATCTAGAAACACAAATATATTCTTATAATTATAATCAAATTATATTACTACTTTCCCCAATAATATTTACACTAATATTTTGTGCAAAAAACTCTTCTAAAATTTAAATGCCATTGTAGTTGGAAAAATAATATTCAGTCTTATATATTATGTAATATACTATATATAACATCAAGAATATAATATGTATTTACATATAACTGATTTAAATGTGGAGTATTTTTTCTTGCTGATTTTGTATTTGTTCATCTATATAAACCTTCTTTTTCCTATTGATTATGACTTTTGCTTTCCAGCATACATATTTTCTATATATTTTGTCAAATATTTTCAGCCCTAAGTAGACTTTTTTATAATATTGGAGCCAAATTTTTCTTCCATATTTGTCCAAAGCACAATGAAGTTGTATTCAAATTCAAACTCACTGTTGGAAGAGAGCCCACATACCACTATATGTATTGTGGCATTTGTCCCATTTGACAGGATAGCTTTATAGGACATCTGATATGCTATGTACTAGACCTTTTATAGCCACCTTATGACCCCATGCAGGCATGGCCTGGCTTCCTTGCCACTCCCTGGGCATTTAACATTTCCCATTATATCCAGTAGACTCTCTAATACAGCCCCCTGTCTCTCTGTGTTCCCCTCCCAGAACATATATGCACAATGTTTCAGATTGTAGGATTAAAAAGAAATATATTTAGGATTCATGAATTTTAGAATATGTCAAAAATATTATTTTAATAAAGTTAAAAAAATAAATAGGATGAACCTTAATAACAATCAGGACATAAAGAAAAATAAGGATTGTCTCAGGAAAAGGAGAAGGAATCAGAAATTCTCCCTCAGAGTCCACAAAGAGATCTTCTTCCTCATTAAAGACAGGATTTTCTTCCTGAGTCCTGGTAGGGACAGATTCTAATTTCTCAATTGGAAATTGAATCCCCTGCAAGAGGTCAGATTGGTCTGGGTATTGTGAGGAAAGATTCCCTTTCCTCAACTGAATCTAGATTTTGGACCTCACTCATTGGTTTTCCTGAACATAGACTGGGGTCATTTTCCATTAGCACACATTTACCCTGCACACTAAGACGTGTTTTTTCACTGGCTTGGTGGCGATCTAGTTGGATTGTGTACATCAATTGAAGACATTCTGGATCGTCTTCATCCTTGGTGTTATGTGCAGGTACGCCTGCATCACATGTGGGGTTCAGAACCAGTGGGATGTCCACAGGACTCAAAACCTACTTGGGCCTTTCTTCAAATTGAAAAAAAAACCTCTATGTTCACATGCTTTCTGGAGATCTTCCAGTCTCAGTCAGTCACCATAGACGACATCACTGATAGGTTCTTTATCTGGAGTTCTGCAGGAGCTGCTTTACAGTGATGCAAACCTGAGAATGGAAATAGGTACAGAAATCTTAGAGTAGACCCTAGAAGTTAAGGTGTGACTATACTTCTGAGGATCTACTGGGAGAAGCTGTAGAATTTGAGTTTGGACTGAACACTGATTAGAATGCAGGGTGTTTCTAATGAGTGGCTACTTCCAAGTTCTTTCAAAAGGAGAACAGATTATACCTGGCATAGAATATCCATAAAAGGACATTTTGCCAAACTAAGGAGTACTAAGGTCTCATGACCATTTGGGCCCATCCCTAGAGACCCAGGTTCCATCCCTCCTCACTAGCCCTGAGGCATCTAAACAAGTTCTTCCTCTTTTGCTTGGTCTCATGGGTCATGGGTTCCTCCAGCTGGTCCAGAAGAATATGTAAACAGAAGAGCAGGTCTGAAGAGACCATGTTGATCTTGACATTCTGTGTAAGTTCTTTTAGGGTGTCATGGTTCTTAGGCACATAGAAATCATGAGGGTAGAAGTCCATCCACATAGGGAGGATAGAACAAACAATGCGGTGGGAAGATTGGTGACAAGGAAAATGAAAGCCCACCCTCTCCATCCTGAACCTTGTACTATAGCCTCTTTCTGGCAGGACTTGCATGTTGGGAAGTGCGAAGAGACTCCTGCAAGCAGGATGCTCCTCACAACCCACTTCTAGAAATTTCTCAAATATAATCTTAAAAATTTCTCCCTGTGATAGGAAGAGAAAGTTGTTTCCCCAATGGATCTGACTTGTTATATACAGCTCTCCCTGGCATCCATGAGAGTCCAAAACCACAACCACATCCAGAACTGTGTAATCTGCTATCCGCTGATGTGCCAAACCTCAACCCTCTGATGAAAATAACAACTGGTGTGCAAAGAAGAAAATTGACTTTTATTCAGAAACGTCAAAGGTACCAAGTTTCAAAGGACAAAATTTCTCTTTGTGCCAATGTCCACTTACTTTTTCACTTGCTCATCTTCCTCCCAGTTACGGTAGAAGGATCTGTACAAATGGGAGAAGGAAGTTAACTCTTTGCTTCTCCTTTTCTGAACAGGACACACATGGGACTGTCTAAGTCACAAATGGTAAACATGACAGACAAAAAGTGAAGGTATGTCTATACAATTTCATGGAAATACTGTGAGTATGCTTATATACATCTTTCCAAATAACTGCAGAATGGCTCATGCCTCTAACCCTAGTAATCAGGAGGGTGAGATCTAAGGATCAGATTGAACTCAGTTTGAACCCAGTCTAGTTTATAAAATCTAAAGACACTTATCTTCATTTAACCAGCCAAAGGCTAGAACTGGACTTGGGGCTCAATTGGTAGAGTTCTACGAAGGTTACAGCACTCAGGCCCCAAATTCAAGTTCAAGTTGCATCCTTTCTTCTGTATATTCCTTCAAAGGCCTCCAAGATAGTGATTTACTAGGTGAGGGTGGATGTTGGATGAGACTGGCTCATTCCTTTAATCCTATTCTTTCAGCAAGAAAATCGTTAAGGCTCCACTAGCTTATGAGGCAAATGAAATGTTCTGGCAGCCCAGTCCTAAGGAATTAGTCGAAGAATGCTCTTCTTTGTCTCAAGCCAAGCTCCTTTGATAAGACCCCAGTGAAACAGTCTCAGAGAGGTACCAATTATTCCAATATTCTGGAGGGGGTCTCATCAGTCTTGGGTTTGAAGGAGGAAATATCACCTTTTTTTGTCAGTCGTGGGGCTTGAACTCTGGGTTTGGATGTTATCCCTCAGCCTTCAACTCAATGTGAGCACTCTACCAGTTGAGCCACAGCACCACTTCCGGTTTTCTAGTGGTTTATTGGAGATAAGAGTCTCATGGACTTTCCTGTCCAGGCTGGCTTTGAACCTTGATCCTCAGATCTCAGCATCCTGAGTAGCTAGGATTACAGGTGTGGGCAACCGGCACCCAGCTTAGGAACACTCACCTTTTAAACAGAATATCCAGCAACTGCTCTATTGTCCCCACTTTCTATAGTGGTGGAGGAAGTTTCCAACATAGAAGAGATCACCTTTCTGGTAGGCCGGGACCGGGTCCATTACCAGAATTTCCAGCAAACCTGAGTCCAGGCACCATATATTATAAGGCATATTCAGGGTTTGGGCTGACTCATTGTCACAGAGGTGGTAAAAAAGAATGGACCTTTGAAACATGGAAATGGGAGTACACTTAAATTGAGTAATTGTGATAGAGTGGATTGAAAACTACACAGTAAATATTTTCTCAGTCTACTCATATAAAAGCACACAAGAAGAAGGTTCACCTTGCCTGAGTTGCCTTGTGTTTCCCTTGGTTTCTTATAACAAGGCCTGAGACATTGGTTTCGTGGTTTAGCACTGATCCAATGTCTGCAGCATCGAGTGAGGCACTCACACCACTCATGCCTGAGACCTGAATCTCTTGAATTTTGAAAACAACACAGGAGCATCTTTCTTGTTCCTGAGCCACAGGCCAAGTGAGCTGGCTTGAGTTGACTTTTAGTTACAGTTGCTTGGCTCTCAGAGTTCCATATTCTATTCAATTATGAGGGAGGTAGTGTCATCTCTCAGAGCCTAATCATCTAAGCTACTTGCTCACATAAGACCATCCCAAAGACAAACTGTAGGTTGAAATCTCCCTCCCACATCACTCTATACACATGTGGATATTGTCAAATCCCAACATCCTCAGCTAGGCCTAGATAAAGGCATGGTCTAAGCCTCAAAGAGCCCTTCCTTGCTCAGCCTTATTTGTCACTATTCTTCTCATCCTGCACAATCATTTTGACTCTCAGGGCCCTCTCAGCCTGCCATGTGCTTCTTGCGTGTATTTTTGACAACCACTTCCTAGGACATTGTTAGGTTTTTTATTTCCTAATCTTCTGTTTGCTCTTGAAGGCTCTGTGTGCTGTCACCTGGAAAAAAGGTAAGTACCTAGAGGTGGGAAAATCAAAAAGTATTGAAAAACAAACATTATACATTTAGTCAAACATTTTGTATGACAGAAGAGCATTTTTGAAACTTTTATTATATTTTATGAACGAGGGGAAGGGGAGAAGGGAAGAGGTGCTGCGTTGTCTTCTCATAATTCAATGGTTATTATTTTAAAATACTATATTTGAAGGAATGTAATATTTAAAGATCTGTACTCCTGTTCTTTTTATAAGCTAGTCTTTTATAAAGCATTCCTCACTAAAGTCTTGTCATTGTGTCCCATGAACTATCCTCCTCCTTCAAAATAATCAAGTAAAACCCTTCACAAATAAGTGGGATGTTGTCCAATATCTGGATAAGAATTTAAGAGACAACATTGCCTGCCATTTTGTGCGTGTACATGTGTGTGTGTGTGTGTGTGTGTGTGTGTGTGTGTGTGTGTGTGGGGGTGGGTGGGTGGGTGGGTGGGTGAACGTGTGTCTGTGCATAAAGGTATTTTAGGATTTGAACAAGGACTATATGACAATCCCGAGGATCTTTCCCTTCAATGTAGTGCTCTACCAATTGTGCCAAAGTTCCACTGCAAGTTTTTTGTAGTGAGCTGGAGAGGAGAGAGCCTCCAAAACCTGGTGATAAAACATTGTTACTGGAGGTAGTGGGGTTGCATGTTTCAGTCCAGCTTCACAACACTCAATATCATAAAACAACAACAGCAAAACCCAATATCAAAATACAATAATAAGATGTAATTAGAATAAAATTTAGTGATATAGTCTGCTAGCATAACTTTCATGAAACCTTGGTTGAAATGATTAAACAACACAAAACCAAATAAATTAGATAATTTCAGTAGATTCTACAAATTTTTTAATTCCATCTTAATAAGAGGGAACAAGAAAACATTCATACTCATAAGGAGAATGTAAAAATGATAAAAGATGGCAGATTATGAAATAGGAACTTCTACACTGCAGGAAAATTATTGTCATGGTTAATATATGGTGGTACTGTTATGGTGAATATATGGTAATGTTCTTCAGAAGAGCAATAGATAAATATATATTTACTGCTCATAGTTTAACTTGTCTATCTCTATCAACTTGCAGTCTCCAAGTGCACATTATCAATGCATTCATGTTTATGGTATATTCCAAAAAATAATTATCAGAGGCAGGAGAGACCAAAATATATTAGCTTCAAAGTGTTAGGAGATAAACTTGATAATTATATTGACTATTTTATATACTAAACATGTAGTCTGTTATCATTGTATCTCTAAGTATGTACAAACACTATTTCAAAGTGAAACGAAATACAACAAGGTTTTGAAGGCATATGCCTGTAAAGCTAGCTATTTGGGGCATCACTTCAAGACCAGTGTAGTTTTACCTGCAATGCTTCACAACCCCTGGCTCTGTGTGATGGAATAAGTCTATCATCCCAGGTCCATGGGGAGCTTAGAGCAGGAGGATTTCAATTCCTTGCCATACTGGGCAAGAACTTCCACATGGCTCCATCTCAACCAAAGAAGGTTCAACACTCACCCACCTAAGTGAAAATAAAAATAAGAGCATTGTAGTATAAGAAACAAACAATATTTAAACATGCCAATACAAACCATCATGAACAACACGCACCTAGTGTTTGTTTCTCATACCTGTAATCTTAACTATAGCTAGGATTATATATGTGAGCCAGAGGCACTAGGCAGTTCATTATTTTAAAAATTACTATTTGAGTGTCTGCTTTGACTCCGAGGTCTTTGATCAATTTGGAGTTGATTCTGGTGCAGGGATCTAGCTTTAGTCTTCTACAAGTAGATAACCAATTTTGCCAGCACCATTTACTGAAAAGGCTGTCTTTCTTCCATTCTATTTTTGTAGCCTTATTATAGAAAATTAGATGGCTATAGGTCTGTAGGTTCATTTCTGGGATATCAATTCTATTCCATTAGAACTGAGGTCTGTTCTTGTGCCAGAACAAAGCTGTTTTGATTACTATGGCTTTGTAGTAGAGTTTGAAATTTGGTATTGATATTCCTCTAGCACAGTTCATTCTATTAAGGATCATTTTTGCTATTCAGTGTCTTATTGTTCCATATGAATTTTTGGACTGCTTCTTCTATTCCCTTGAAGAATATGTTTGGAATATTGATAGTTATCTCATTGAATTTGTAGATAGCCTTGGGAAGTATTGACATTTTCACGATGTTGAACCTTCTACTCCAGGAGCATGGGAAGTTTTGCCACTTTCTAAGTTCTGTTTTGATTTCCTTTTTCAGGTTTTTAAAGTTTTCATTATCGAGGTCCTTCACTTTGTTGGTTAATTCCTAGGTATATTGTTTTCGGTGGGATGTTATGAATGGAGTTGCTTTCCTGATTTCAGTCATGCTTTTCTCATTGTTGGCATACAGAAAAGCCATTGAATTTGAGGGTTAGTTTTATACCCTGCCACTTTGCCAAAGTTTTGAATCAGCTGAGTAATTTTGGATTGGAGTCCGTGAATAGGAGAAACTATAGGTCTCCTTGGCACAGGCCGAAATTTTCTTAATAGAGACCCAGAAACACAACAAATCAAAGAAAGGTTGGACAAATGGGTTGCATAAAATTGCAGAGATTCTGCATGGCAAAGAGCATAGCTAGCAAGATTAACAGAAAGCCCATGGATTGGGAGAAGATCTTCACTAGCCATACAATGGACAAGGGTCTCATATCTAAAATATACCTGGAACTCAAAAAATTAAATCCCCCAACAACAAGTTCTCAAAGAAACAACTGTCCAATAAATAAGTGGGCTAAAGACTTAAAGAGAAATTTCTCTGAAGAGGAAAGAAGGATGGCCAATAGACACATGAAGCAATGCTCAACCTCCCTAGCCATAAAAGAAATGCAAATCAAAACAACATTGAGATAATACCTCACCCCAGTGAAAATGGCTATAATCAAGAACTCTACTAACAACAGATGCTGGAGGGGATGTGGACAGAAGGGAATCTTACTGCATTGTTGGTGGGAGGGTAAATTTGTTAAGCTACTATGGAAAGCAGTATGGAGGTTCCTCAAAAGACTCCACATAGAGCTCCCCTATGACCAAGCATTCCCACTTTTGGACATTTACCCAAATGATAACAAACAAGGCCACATTATAGCTACCATCACGACTATGTGTATTGCAGTCTTATTTACCATAGCTAAGGTATGGAACCAACCCAGATGCCCCTCAGTATTTGAATGGATCAAGAAATTGTGGTATATATACACAATGGAATTCTATGCCTCCACCAGAAGGGATGATATTACCCCATTTGTTAGGAAATGGAAAGCCTTGGAAAAAAATTATATTAAGTGAAGTAAGCCAGGCCCCAAGAAACATAAGTTCCATGATTTCCCTTATTTTCTATAACTGGTATATGTCTGAGACAAGCAGAAATGATTAGATAAGTTGATATTAGGTGAAATGTACCCCAAGATAAGGATTCATATGCTTTTTTTCCCTTGCGATAGTTTGTGACATATTTCTAAGATTATTTCTTTGTTGCTTTTTATGTCCTTCCTCCACGGTATAACCTTTGCTTTCACTTTATTTGATGTTTGTATAATTTCTGGGGGGAAGGGAAAAATAATTGTTAAATAAGGTACAGATGGACCCATTACAACAATGAGATTGATGTACAAGACATTTTTTCAAAAAACGAATTTTGCAACTTTAACCAGGTGTGGTGGGGAGTGGGGAGTGGGAAGTGGGGATGGGTGGGGTGGGAGATAAGAAGTGATGGGAATGGGAAACAAAGAAGGGGCAACAATGCTTGATAAGATCTATTACCTTACCCATGTAATTGTCACCCCTCTGTACGGTATTTTCACAATAACAACAACAACAACAACAACAACAATAATAATAAAAGATGATTTGAAGCCAGGTACCAGTGGCTCATGTTTGTAATCCCAGGTACTCATGAGGCTTCGATGTAAGGATCGTAGTTCAAGAAGTGGCTCCCTGGCTCAATTCTTAGAGTGCTGACGAACTTGAGTACAGAGTCTCAGGGACAGTGTCCAGGCGCTGAAATCAAGCACCACAACTGACATAAATAAACATTTAAATGTCTGAATTGCTTGTGAATTAAAATGACAGCGGTGGTATAACATTAAACAGTCTACCACAGATATCATTATATTTGTGGTTAGAAAAAGTAGCAACACTTGAATAAAGAATTTTTTTTTCATAAACTAGGGCTGATTGGTCTTTAATTAAAGGAAATTGCTGGACTCATACATAGTATTTTTTGGTTGCTTTTTGTTCTGTTTTTATAACAGGATGAGAAACCTTATTTCAGCCAATGGTCATTCGGATATGTCTAACATCATTTACAGGCCATGCAAAATTAACAGAGAAGACAGGACACAGTCAACTGGCAATAAATTTTCTTTTTTTTATGCCATGTTCCAAATGATTTGTTTAGCTTATATGTCTCTATGGCCTACTCCTGCAATCCTCAAAATACAAGCATGTTCCACCAATTCAGATTTGAGCCAGGCGATATGTAGTATTAGTGCCAATAGTTGAGGAAAATTGTAACAAAACCAGGGAAGAAAGAAACCAACACGTTTGTAGCTGGACACTGGAGACTCAGGCCTATAACCCTATCTACTCAGGAGGCTGATGATCAGAGTTCAAAACCAGCTGGAGTGAGAAAATTTGTGACTCTTCTCTCCAATTAACTACTAAACAGCCATAAAGGAAGCTGGGGCTTCAGAGATAGAGTAGCCTTGATTACAAACAGTCGGGGGCAGCACCTAGTGCTGAGCTGAAGGTCAGGCACAAACACACAAAAAATCAACAACAACAAAAAACAGAAACTAGGAGAAAGCTCAGGAAAGTATGGCATTGTCTACAAGACAAATGTACACATTACATGAATTGTGAAATTGTGACCTCACTGTACACTCCTTAGTAACAATTACATTTAAAAAATCTGACAAATCCCGAAGCCATGGGTACTTATGATGTGTATCTACTTCCCAGAATTTCAAAGTCCCATCATCTGAGCTGGTAGCACAAGGGTTGTAGGCCAGGGTAATGAGAAAATATGAAGCTAGAGATCCTTTCAGATTATCCCACCCACTCTTCTATTACTTTAAGCAAAAAACAAAACAAAGGAAAGCAAACAAAACAGACTTTATGGTTAATTAAGCTGCTATTAAAGATTCCAGGCAGAATTATACTGTTAAACAATGAGTTAGTACATATGTTTTGTCGATACTAAACTTACATGTGTCACAAAAATATCCATGGATTTATAACTAGAAATTCTGAAGTGTTAAGTATATTAATTAGGTGAGTTTCATAAGATAGTCAATGAATAGAACACCACACAGAATTCAGTCTGGTAAAGTAGTTTATTTACTGAACTGCTGCCCATGCCATACATGGTTGAAAGGAGCTAACTCCTCAGGGAAAAGTTGCTGTTTGCTGAAAGGCCTCAACTCTACCCAGAACCTAGCCTCATCACAGCATCTCCAAACTAGAGGAAACAGCCATCTCCCTCTTTTGAGACACTCAAAACAGATCTCCCTCCCATTGAACTAACTTGGGAGGGGATCATAAAATCCTGGGTAAAGCAGAGAATTTTCTGCCTGCTCAAACAAACTGACTTAAGAAACCATCTAAGCCACAGGAAAATCAAACACCACAAGCATACCAGAGACTCCAACAAGAGACTAGTTACATACACAAGGGAGATACAGGATAATCCCATCCCCCCAAAAAAAATCAAAGAGCATTTTTTGTACCTTTAATTAAAAAAATTGTATTTTTTTAAATTTTTAATATTAAAAATTTTTGTTTTCTATTAACTTTTTTTTCTTCCTCTTATAACATTTATTTTAGGGGTATATGTGTGTGTACTTGTTTTTCTTTATAAAAATTTGTTTTTGTTTAGGTCTACTGACCTTTTGACCCTTGTTTTCTTTCCTTCTCATTCTTTTCACTTTTTCTTCTCTTTCATTCTTCTTTCCATGACTTAGTTGCTGTTCTGCTCATCTTCAGATAAACCCATAGTAGATTATTAGAACTTAACTCCCTTTTGTGTATACATTTAATCCAGAAATTTATTACTCAATTTAAAACCTCTTAGACTTAAATTCCTTAATAGCAGTACTAACTTTTTATACCTATATAATATTTCAAGCATTTTTATTTTTGAGTTTTACAGGTCTCCTTTCTATCACTCCCCTTCTCTTATCCTATCCAAAGTCTTCTCTGAATATTACATTTTCATTTTGCATGATTTGTAAATGTTGCACTTTTTAATTTTTAATTTTTATTTTTCTATTTTTTCTTGTCTTTTTTCTTTCTCTTTCTTCTTTTCCTCTCTCTCTCTATTATCATTCTATTGAACCTATTTCCCGCTTTGAGTCTAGGACTTAGTTAAGTTAACTCTCCCTCGGATTTTCCACATCCCTCTATTCTTATTTTTAACCACATTTCTCCCTAAACCTAATAATTTCTGTTTGCCAAATTCTTCTTTGCTGTTCGTAGCCCATTAATACACAGTTGATTGATGTTGAACAGCTATATCTCTTTAGCTAGATTGTATCTGTAGACTTTTGACTGTGCAACTACAGGCTTTGGTTGATGCTTGCCTTAAAATAGTGTGCTAGCACAAAACTGGTTTAACTTTCATCCTAAATGGGCAGAGTAAGCCGGAAAAACACAAGAAAAATGGCAAGTCCGGTTATCTCAACTCCCACTTATAATAATCAGGGGACAGAACAGATAGTGAATAATCCATTGGAGAGTTTCCAAAAAGCTCAACAAACACTACTGGTAAACGTGATAAATGAAAAGATTGAAAACCTGCAAAGGACCCTGTATGAGCATGATAGGGAGAGAGGAGGTCAAACAAAGGTCAATACAGGAATATCATGAGCATGAGGAAGCTACTCAAAGATTGATAAAGTAATAGCATGAGCAGGCTGAGAACATTCAAAGAGAAAGTCAGGAATGGCATGAGTAGGCTGAGAATACTCAAAGAGACTACAGGAATTGCGTGAACATGAAGAGGCTAATCAAAGAATAATGCAGAAATTAAGAGAGCAGGAAGAGAATACACAAAAATCACTAAAGGCATTCATAGAATCCATAAACAGAGAGCTGAAAAAAGTCAGGGAGACCACAAAGGGAACGCTGAATAGAACCAAACAGAAGGAATGGGAGTTCAAAGAAACCATAACCAATCAACTAAGTGATTTGTGAAAAAACACTGAACACCAAGTTAAGGAGGTAAAGAAGTTCATACAAGATCTAAAACAAAGCTCCAACAAAAAATTTGAAGCCATCAAAGCTGAACAACTCGAAGGAAAATCAAAAACAAAGTAGAAAATCTTGATCATAGGGTTAGACTATGCAGAAGATCAAATTACGGGGATTGAACACAGCCTAGATATTGTAGAGAAAGAACATACAACAATCCAAGAAATATTATAGATCTATTCAACACTTGGAAGAAACCATCAGAAGGCCTAATCTGAGGATAATGAATATAGAGGAGCACCTAAAGGTAGAAGTTAATGGTCTAGCAAATTTGTTTCACAAGATCCTAGCAGAGAACTTCCCAAACATACAAAAAGATAAACCTATTCATATACAAGAAGCTTTTAGAACTCCAAATAGACCAGACAAGAATAGCACATCCCACCATCACATTATAATCCACACAGGATCAATTCAGACCAAGGAAAACATCCTTAAAGCTGTCAAGAAGAAAAGATCCATAGCCTTTAAGCAAAACCAAATAGAATCACCTCAGATGTCTCAGCGGTGACAATGAAAACCACAAGGACCTGGAATGAGGTATGCAGGCCCTAAAGACAAACAACAATCAAACATGAATTCTGTACCCTGCTAAACTCTCCTCCATAATGAAGGTGAAATAAAAAACTTCCATAGCAAAGAAAAATTGAAACATATCTCCACCAAACCAGCCCTACAAAAATTCTTAAATGAATTAAAATACAAAAAAAAAACATGGAAAGTATCAACAAAACAAAGAGTTGGTTCTTCGAATAAATTAACAAAATTGACAGACCCTTAGCAAATCCTTATCAGAAAAAGAAGAGAACACACCCAAATAAATAAACTCAGAGATGAGAATGGAAACATCACCAGAGAAACAACCAAGATGCAGAACATTATAAGGGAATACTTCTCAAAACTTTATCTTAATAATTTTGAGAACTTGACAGAAATGGGCCTTTTCCTAGCAAATATCGAAATGCCAAAATTAAACCAAGATGAGTTGAACCATTTTAACAGGCCCATATCAAGAATTGAAATAGAAACAGCAATAAGAGACCTCCCACCTAAGAAAAGCCCAGGACCAGATGGTTTTACAGTGGAATTCTACAAGGCCTTCAAAGCAGAGGTCACACCCATACTCCTCCAACTTTTCAATGAAATTAAAAGTTCACTACCGAACTCATTCTATGAAGACATCATAACCCTCATCCCAAATCCAGGCAGGGACTCATCAAAGAAAGAGAACTATAGACCCATTTTTTTATGAACATTGATGCAAAACTTCTCAACAAAATTCTGTCCAATCGACTTCAACAATTCATCCAAAAAATCATACACCAAGATCAAACTGGTTTCATTTCAGCGATGCAAAGCTGGTTCAATATACACAAAGGAATTAATATAATTCATCACATCAACAGGAGCAAGGATAAGAACCCCATGGTTATCTCAATGCTGCAGAAAAAGCACTTGACAAGATCCAACACTCCTTTATGATGAAGGTTCTGGAAAAATTAGTAATCCATGTGACATTCCTCAATACACTAAAGGCTATATATGACAAACCTACAGGGAGCATTATACTTAATGGTGAAAAACTAAAGCCATTTCCTCTTAACTCAGGAAGGAGACAAGGATATCCACTCTCTCCACTTCTCTTCAATCTAGTATTGGAATGCCTATCTACAGCAATAAGAAGAGATGCAAACATAAATGGGATCCGAGTAGGGAAAGAAGATGTAAAACTCTTTCACTTTGCAGATGACAGGATCTTGTATTTAAAGAATCCCATAGACTCCACTCCCAATTACTCAAGCTGATTCAAAAATTTGTCAAAGTAGTAGGGTATAAAATTAATGCGCAAAAAACAATGGCTTCTCTACATGCCAAAAATGAGATAAGTGTAGCTGAAATTAGGAAAGCAACTCCATTCAGAATAGCCCCACAAAAAATAAAATACCTAAGAAGTAACTTAACCATAGAAGTGAAGGACCTCTATGATGAAAAGTTTAAAAACCAGAGAAAGGAAATCAAAAGAGAACTTAGAAAGTGGCAAAAACTTTCATGCTCCTGGATTGAAAGGATTAGCATCGTGAAAATGACAAAAGTGCCAAAGGCTATCTACAAATTCTATGCGATACCTATCAATATTCCAACATTATTCTTCAAGGAAATAGAAGAGTCAATCCAAAAATCCATAATAAAAGACCCTGAATAGCAAAAACGATCCTAAACAGAAAGAACAGTGCTGGCAGAATAGCAATACCAAATTTCAAACTCTACTATAAAGCCATAATGATCAAAACAGCTTGGTACTGGTACAGGAATAGACCTCAGAGCCAATGGACTAGTAAGGCAAGCAACTCCCAAATTATTCATTGAAGAGATGAGTTGAAATTAATCATTTTACACACTAATACTCTTTCCTCAACAAAACCAGAGGATTTAAAATAACTAATATTTTTATGTTAATGGGCACAAATGTGCACGAATTTTCTAGAAATAAAATGATCACTTATGAAACCTTACTGGTACGTCAAAAATGCTTTCCAATTAGAGGATTAATCTTCACACTTTTCACACAATGTGAATCTCCCTTGTAACAGAACCCAAGCGAGAGTAAGGCAGCTAATAGCTATCTAATTTTTGTTGTCTTTTTGCAATACTGCTTTCTTATCATATTGATTAGTATAAATTCTATGACCAGTATAAAATCACATTTGTTATAGAAGTTACTAGGTGGGACATTCATGGATGAGGTGGTGTGGTGTTTCTGATAGAGCCCTGTCTTGTTCATAGAAGGAGTTGGTACTGGCAGAGCATCTGTGGTGGAGTAGGGCAAGGCTTTGAGGGTGAAAGCGTCTATGTAGGGATTTGAGACAGCAGGAAGGGGACAGGAAGGACTAGATTGTTAGGGGCAGGGTCACTTGTGGAGTAGGTGGGCCTTTAGGATGGAGGCTGGCAGATGGATGGGTTTTCTGTGGAGGAAAGTGGGGTCACTAGGGAGGAAGCTCTTTGGGGCAAAGCTTTGAGAAGTAAGAACAAGGCTACAAGGGAGGAGTTTACTTAGAGGAGAGTTTCTGGTGGAGTACTGTGAGCCCTTTTGGGATATGTAGGGTGGGTGGGGTTTCCCATGAGGCAGGGAAGGGCATGGAGACAAGAGGCTGACAGAAGGTGGGGTTTCTGGTGCCAGAATGTGGAGCTATGAGGGAGATTTTCAGGGTCTGGTTTGAGAGGGCAGAGCAGTGCTAGGAAGAAGCAGGCTAGTAAGGGAAGGGGATTCTGGTGGAGAATGGCAGTCCTTTGGGAAGTGTGTGAGGGTGGAGGTAGGGTTTCTGGCAGAACAGGAAGTAGTCATAATGTATGGAGGAGTTTTTCAGGACCAAACCTTTGTGAGAGCAGGGATAGTATCCAGTGGACTAGACTAGTTAGGATGGACTTTCTGGTGTAGCCAGTCACCACTTTGAAAAGACGAGTAAGTTTGGGTGGGGATTTCACTGTTGCAAGGCAAGAAAAGGACTTTGGACAGGATTTCCAGTAGGGCAAGGCAACCTTCATAAAGGGACTTCAGTGGGACAGGGATTAACAGTTGAGCTTGGTGAGGCTTCCAGATGGAGGCCAACTGTTGCATTGGTTTACAGTGGAGCAATGTGGGTGTTGAGAGATGAGATAGTGTGATGGGCATTTTCTAGTGAGGGTTTTCTAGAGCAGGTCAGGGCTTGGAGCCATGGGGCTAATTGGAGGAGGGCTTTGAGAAGGAGTGGAAGGTCTACAAAGATGTAGGATAATTATGGGCAGGGTATCTGGTGGAGTAGGCTGTGGATCAGAGGGAGGATGCAATAGGGGGCTGGATTATCTGGGGAGCAATACAGGGCATTGAGAGAGTAGATATGGAAGGTGGAGAGGTTTGTGGTGAAGCAGGGCTGGCTTTCCAGGTAGGAGATGGGCTGTGTGAGAAGCTTCTAGCCAAGCAAGGGGGGCGGCTTCAAGAACAGTTATAGGGAGGTGGAGGGTTTTGGGTGTAGCATGATGGGCTTTGTGGGAAGAGGTAGTTTCTCAGCTGAGTTTGAGAGGTTAGGCCACTTAGAAGTAGACTAGTTATGGGCAGAGTTTCTGATGAAACCAGGAGAGGCTCGAGGGAGAACTCTGGTTGGGGGTCGGGTAGGGAAGGGAAGAGCTTGGAGGTACTAGGATATGGGAGCAATGGGACTGTAAGTGACTAGAGTAGTTAGGAGTGGGGTATCTGGTGGATGAAGTGAGGATTTGAGGGATGAGCCTGATGTAGGCAGGGTGCTTGGTGCAGCAATTCGGGACATAGGAGGAGATATGGATGTGGCCTGGTTTCTGGTGGTGCAGAGCAGGGATTCCAGGAAGGGGTGTAGAAAAAAGCTTTCCCTATAGCAGAGTAGGGCTTTCCGGAAGGAGTTTGGCTGCAATCAGGCCTTTGAAAGTTTATAGCAGGACTACTAGGGGATAGGTTAGTTAAGGATGGGATTTTAAGGAAGAGGCTGACTAGAAGTGGGTTTCCAGTGGATTCAGTCAATTTTTAAGGGAAGGGGGAATAGGAAAGGGGCAAGAGAGTGAAGAGTGGGGCTACAAAAAATAAACATTTACCCTTAATAGGATCACCATTTTCTGTCAGTGTAGAATTATATTCCTTTTATGTATGCGAGAGATATTGAAGAAAGTAACCAGGCAATAATTCCTTCCTAGTGAAATTTTTCTTTATTCCAGTTCAGTGAAAATAAAATCACATCAGGTTCAGAGGCACAAAGTAGACTAAGACACTGGAAGCACTGGACTTGGTTCCCAAGCACAAACTTTAAGGACCACAAACAAAAATTTAAAAATGACTCACTTGGTCATAATGGACACTCTATTGTCTTAAAGCTGTGAATGAATAGAACTTTTACTCTGATCATTTTAGAAATCCTAAAACTAAGTAAGTAGTAATGTTTTAACTTTATATAATATTGGCAAGTATACTAAAAATAATGGGAAAATATAAATTTGTATGCAGAATGTTTGTTCTCCATAATCAATTTTAATGTAAAAGAATTTAAAACTAGAAAATTACCATATAGTGAGATTGCAGCATGGTTTTCTTCCCGTCATCAAAATGGTGACTTAAGCAATGTGTCTTTATCATTGGATACATCGATGTTAAAACATATCTAAGAATGTGAAGCACTACTATACAGACCCTGAAGAAACTCAGGATCTATGAAATGATGTTGGAATAAAATTAATGACTAATTACAGTAGGAATTGATCTTCACTAGGCCCATAAATATTGTCCAGAAGAAAAGTTTACATTGAAAAATAAACAAAACAATGAAAAGGAATCAGGCAGGCAAACCTTGAGGTAAACATTATCCAATGAACAACATCTATTGGGGCATGATCACAAGCTTCTTTTACCTGTTACAGTTACTGATGTATGTTTTTTCCCTAATGCCAAATAACAAAGACATGAAAATGCAGTAATCATTTTCAAGGCATTAGAGTTTACAGGAAGAATTCAATGAATGTATTGCTAGAAAGTAAAGATAGATGTCTGAGATAAAGATTGAAGAAAATATCCCCAGTTTCTGGCCCTTCGAGTTGAGAGGGGTACAAGTCAAAGCACAAGGAGAATAGACAGAAGTACAGTAGTGCATTCCAGTAGTTCCCAAGATGCAATGATGAATGAAACAGCGGAGAAAATCAACATGACCATCACTGGACTTAGCACTGGAGAGAAGAGAGAAGAACAGTCAAAATCCAAGGAAAATTATAAAGGATGCCCTTGCATATTTGGCAGTAGAGTGCATGTCATTGTGGTCTAAAATATGTGGAGATATTATGGGAAACTACTTGTGCTCAAATGGTGCCATGAGAAGTGATAAACTTATGATTTACAGGACATTGAATAATCATAAAGGTCTTGCTTCAGTAGTGCAGAGTTAAACCTTGATAAATTCTATTTTGAAACACCTAACACACTACAAAATGAAGACGATTCAAATTATATATAAATGACTTGACTGCAACAATAGAGTTCAAAAAAATCAAATCATATAATGTGGATGCAAAAGGGAAACATTATTAAGGTACTCTGTAAACAACACACATTTTAGGTGAATAGTACTGATTATAAAATATTTGTTTTCCTTACAGATTTTGGATGCACAAAAACAACAACAGCAAAAAAATCACACTTGGCAATTGAGGTGGAAGCCAGTATCTCATCTAATGAGGCTGATATTGGAAGATCATGATTCACAGATGGCTGGGGTAGCAATCCACGAGACATTTATGTTCAAATGTTCAAGCAAACACAGAGTGAAAGCTTGGTTCAAATATTACAGACTCAGTCAGTCATACAAACACTCACACACACACACACACACACACGGAATGAGAGAGGAAGAGGGAGAGAAGAAAAGGAATGTTAAGTGCTTAAAAAGTGAACCTATCTGCAGGACTATCCTAAGCATATTTTAATTAATAAAAATGAGGGAAACCATAGAGCCTATGTTTCTTAGAGTCTGGCTTCCTACACATAATATGATTTTTTCCAAGGCTTTCCATTTTCTTAAGAAAGGGGCTGTGTCATTCTTTCTGATAGAAGCATGAAATTCCATTGTGGATATATACCACATTTTCTTTTGTTTTTTGAGGGTGGAGGGTCCGGTCGTGGGGCGTGATCTTTGGGCCAGGGTGCTGTCCCTCCGCTCTTCAGCTAAAGGGCTAGCGCTCTATCACTTGAGCCACAGCACCACTTCGGGCTTTTTTCTTTTTGCTTATGTGGTGCTGAGGAATCGAACCCAGGGCGTCATGCATGCAAGGCAAGCACTCTACCACTGAGACACCTTCCCAGCCCCACATTTACTTGATACATTCATCTATTGAGGGGCATCTGGATTGGTTCCATATCTTAGCTATGGTTGTAATGCTGCAAAAAACATAGTTGTGATTGTAGTTTTAGTGTGTTTTAGCTTGAGATCATTTAGACAAATGCCCAAGAGTGGGATTGCTGGCTCCAGAGTTATGTACATTTGAAATGAACTAATTGAAATGAACTCCAAGACATGGAAACAACAAGTCTTTTTTTGCAGATGTCAACCTTGATGCCGGTAAAGTAGTGTATCTAGATCTTATTTTATTTCATTTGTCTTTTGCCATTGGCTTATTCCTGGTAATTTCTGTCTTGACACTGGTACCTTCCATCTTGTATATACATTATCTGATTTGGAGAAGGAAAGGGAAATAACATAATAATAAAAGAAGTACCAAGAGTGACCCATTGCAACAATGATATTCATGAGACACTATATAGGCCATGAACTTAACAACTTTGGGATCAGAGGAGGTGGGGTGGTCAAAGGGATAGGAGGACAATAGAGTGGGTAACTATTCAACAAGTATATACCTTACTCATGTAACTGTAACCACTCTGTACATTACCTTTAAATAAAATAAAAATTTTACACATGAGTCTACCCTAGAAAAAATATCCTTTTCAAAATATTACGTCTGTAACAGAACTTGTGAGGGATTCTAGAGTCAAGCTGTTAGCGCTTGGAAAGGGATAGATTGAAAAGCCATCTCAAACAGCAATCAAAAGGCTGAGAGCTGTGCTCTGGAAAGGTCAAACAGTCAAGGGAAGACAGGGGTATGATTTATTACCTCAAGAGTATTTATGTTAGAACTGTTGGACACTAAAAGTTTAAGAATTTGGAGACAAGATGGATGTCTGTGCTATGGTTGTAATGACTATTGCTCCCTAACAATAAGGGAGTCAATGATCAATATGTATACAAACAATAACACATGTTAATAGTTGTAACCACAAGCTAGATTGATGCCTTAGTTTGTGGACATACCTGTAGCCTCTCACCCTCCACCACTCTAGTAGAATGAATATAAAGCATGTTAAGCAGGATTTGGGGATCCAGAATCTAGCAATGAGGCTTTGGGTCCTCTGGTGTCTTCTTTCTTATCACTTCCTGTGATTTCTCAGTTCTTTGGCCAGGTATCCCACCATCTTTGCTGTTCCATGGTTGAGGTTAGTGACAGTACAGATATTCTGAACACTTCAAAACAAACTATGGAAAAACACTTCCTCAGAGAAGAATCACAAACTTATAGGAGCACCTGGAAAGATACCATACATCAGCAGTCATCCTGTGATCCTCTAGCAATAAAGTATAATTCAGGAGTATTTTTTACTTGTAAAAATATAAGAGATGGACAATTGTCCCTTTTGTACATTTGTTATTTGGTATTGCATAAATTTTCAGGAATTAATATACATTGTGAAATAATGTTATTTATTTCATAGGTCACAAACTTCGTCACTGGAGTGATGGCCCTGTCTTATCTCAGTTGCTTGATTCAGACTTAGATGAGTGTGAATTGCCTAATTATGAACATTTCTTCATGAAACTCAACAGCACAGAATGAAGTGTGAGGGTCAGGCCATTCCATACTTCTAAGGATTTCACATATATTAGAGTACTATATACCTACACTGCTCAGCACTCATGGCACATTGGTGTATTATAATTGTCTTCAGATCAGAAATATGCTAGAGCTTAATTTAAAATGATGGGCTGTACGTTTTCAATGCAAGTGTGATGATCACCCACTGCAATTATTCTCAGTGGAGAATCTTTCCTATACATTTAACTGACTTAGCTTCTACTCTGTGTTTTACCATTATCAGGGACAGTCACACTGTGTCTAGCTACAATACTGCAGCAACCTTAGCTGCCCTTGAATTTTACCTCCAATCTTGATACCAACGTCAACTCCGCAACTCTAATCACATAGTGGACACCTAACCTTTTCAAGCCTGGATAAAAATTCAGCTATCATTGCTCATTGTCAGTGTTAAAGATCTTACTCCTTTAGATTTATTGTGTATATTCTTGTATTTCCAACACTGCCTTAGATGTTGGTTTTTGAAGTAGAACTTTTGTTTGCTTTTGATTTATGGAGGTGTTAGTGATGCCAGTTGAACTGCATCTAATATAATGAAAGTAATTTTGACATATGAATTTAATTTTGGCAATTGAAGAAGTGAATACACATCACTCACAAAAGTTTCTTTATATGTACTGGTATTGCTTTATTGTGAACTTCCTAAAAGCCTGTCATGGGAGCACATATCCCAAATCCCATCATATCTGTCACTGAGACAAGGCTTGAAAGGCCCAGACCACTTGACACTTCATAGTGAGAACCTTTCTCCAAGAAGGGGGAGAGAATAGCAAAAAGAGCAAATGAATCTTCCAACTGTTTTGTTACATGTTCTTTATACTTAGCCATTAAAAACACCATAATAGTAATTCATATGACTTTTTACCTACTCTTTTCCTCTTCTGAACTGTTTTATTTATGGATCTCTAAGAAATCACATAAAAAATCATATAAAAATCTATATAAATCATATAAGAAAGCATAAACAATATTTGTTAAGGTTATATAACCTAAAATGAATAATTTCAGGAAATTATTAAGCACATAAAATGTAATGCATACCTAAAATTTTCTCTTTATTGAAAACTTCAGCACTTGTAGTTTATTTATTCTGATAACAAAGATTATAAACTAAGTTACAATAGTATTCCAAATGGAACACAGAATTAGAAACATGAAGAGTAGCACTAAAGAATGCTACTGCTACCACTAATAGAGTAAGAATGAAATTTAGATAAAACTACTCCAGAGTAAAAGCCACAGAATAGCTCCAACATTACTGACTTTTTTTTTGTAAAGACAAATTTTCACAGATATTAATATCAATTGGGTATATATTTCTTAAGGCCTTCAGGAAGGATGTTGTGACCATGTTAATGGAAGCAGACTTCTCTGGAACCTACTACACAATATGCAGACACCATTCCAAACACTGCACCTGCATTAGGGTAACTTTAGTGCTCTTGACAGTTCTTCAAGTTAGGAAATTAATTAAGTAATTTATTAAAAACAGAAGTAGGCAACAAGACCAAACAAATTTCCCAAGTACCTAATACTGATCAGTTGTAGACCCATAATTCAAATCCCGGTTTCCACCAAGCATATCTGAGAATATTCTGTAAGTGTCACATTCATTACCTTTCAAGACCTATGAAGCAGATGAGCCCACATTATCTTCCTAATTATGGTTATAACGGCAATAACATTGCTACAAAATATATATATATATATATTTTTAAAATGTGTGGGTAATGACATTTTATGTGATCTTTATACCAAATAACGATCAGTTTAACGTCTAAAGAAATACCTGAATGAACATCTTTCAGCTTCCACTGTTTAGCATTCCTGGAGTGATTACTTAAGGAGAACAAATTCATGTAAAAGACACCTGTGCTAATGAGCACAGGCTTTTTATCATTAAGTACCTAGAATACACAGGGAATAGTTTGTTATGGATATATAATCCAAAAGGAATAATTTTTGTGACTAATTACTTTCTTGTTGTACCAAAGAAAATCTATTTCCTATTCTAAAACATATATAAATTTAATGGATATTAGTGCTATCAGTATAAATTATGCATGAATAATATATGTAATGTATTATATTATATAACATATAAATGATATATTTATAATATATGTATAATTACTGATATTCTATAACTACTATAAATAATATATGTATAAAACTGATTTTAGTATTATACTGTGAAGGATACAAAGAATGACAACTTTATTTAAATAAATATATTTGTATGCTTTAGTCACATAATTTTTTGTGTGCCCGTACTGAGGCTTGAACTATGTTCTGGATGTTGTCCCTGAGCCATTTCACTCAGGCTGGCTTCATATAGCTATCTTCAGATTTCAGCACCTAAGTAGCTGGGATTCCAGACATGAGTCATATTATTTTTTTTAATTCCATCCTTGGCATGTTCTTATGTAATTATTTTTGAATGTTCAATTATATTATGATATGATATTTGATTTCTAAACCAATTCAGAATAAATAACTAGTTATTGGGTAAAACTATATGTTGCAATAAAAATTGTAAAGACCCTACTTTACTATCAATTTTCAAAGATATTGCTAGTTTAATTCCTGGACAGACAAGTAGAAAAATTAAATTAAGTGTTCATAATATATGTAATATATTACATAACATGTAAATGATATATTCATAATATATGCATAATTAGTGATATTCTATAATTACTATAAATAATATATGTATAAATCTGATTTTAATATTATACTGTGAAGGATAGACGGAATGACAATATCCTTATCTTAACTTTCTCATTTTCAATGGTAGACAAAACATGCTATAAAAATATATCTTCAAGAAAGCACATGTACAATCTTCATCGCTATAAACATCTTCTTAGATTGGCTACACTTATCCACTAGAGTCAGCTTACCACTGCAAATACTTTGTGATACTTTCTGGATAAAGTTGCTTGTCCTCATCCTCATCAACCTTTCAGCAACTTCAGTGCAGGACATTTTCTCCTGCCTAGCCTGTCGATGATATCATCCTTTGTTATTTCCCAGCAAAGAAATTGTGGCTAGCAGGCTTGAACATTGGTACATTCAGAAGTTCTTTGGCTGTGAAATTTTGCTTTTCTTTCTTGGCAAGTGAGCTGGAATAATGAAAAACTTTTAAGGCAATTTGTTTTACGGTAAATGAAAACATACTGATTTGAAAATGCTACAAATATTCATTCTTTAAATTTACTTTTAATTCAAATATAATAGGGGTGGTTTTAGTAGTGCATGCCTTTAAATCTAGCTATTTAGATGTCTGAAAACAGAGGATCATAGTTTCAAGCTAGAACAGGTAAATAGACCATGAGTCACTTATCTTCAACTAAGAACCAAAAACATAAAAGTGGAGCTGTGGTTCAAATGGAAAAGAAAAATAAAAGAATCTAGGCCCCAAATTTAAGTCATAGTACTAGCACACATATACCATATATATATATATATATATATATATATATATATATATATGGTTCCTAAAGTAATCGAAACCAAGGCATAGATTAAATATGAGGTGTGCAAAAGTATGTAAGTCTGAAATGACTCCGAGCTATTTTGATAATCAAATAGTAATGAAGGATTGGTTTGTAGATAAAGATCAAAGCTCACTTTGGGATTTTTCTGAGTTTGTTTAAATCAGTAGCTAGGAGTTTTCAGTAGACAGGATGCTATTAAGGACTTGAATTAAAGAAAGAACAGAGCTGGAGAAAAAACAAATTATTACATATACTCAGTGGTAACAACCATGAGAAGGAATATTATGGAACTAAATCCTGGGATACAAATATGTAAAACATGACAAATGAAGAAAAACAGTAATAAGTAAGTAATGCAGACTTATATGGATAGGTATTTTTAATGTTTAAGGCCTATGAAGTGATTGTGCGAAGACCTAAAATTTAAGAAATTGGTAAGGTTAACTATACCTTGGGCCAACCATAGCTGATAATTTAAGTAAAACGGGGCCAGAATAGTGTGTCTTGATTTACCAAAGTGAAAACAGGCCAATATTTAGAAAGCCAATTTTTGGACATGTGGTTGGAGTGATAATTACTGCAGTTTGTTCAAGTGTCAGTAGAAGGGTACAGTTTTAGCACAATGATAGAAATCTTTCAGGGATCTGGTAGATATTTAATCTCTCTTCAATTTTCCTTTTTTACTAAGAACCAAAATATCATTACTGGAAGCCAGTCCCAAATTTTGCCTTTGGCAAGTTATCAGATATTCAGTCTATTACATGCCCAAATAATAGAGAATGGGAACAGGTCTACATTGAGCACTCACAGTAGACAGGTTTCTGGAATTTCTCAGGAAGATCCTTCTGCCATTTGGGATGGATAAGGCTGGATAATACACAAAATAGACATCATAGATTGAAAGTAATCTGCTAAGTTGACACTTGAGATATTGGATGTTTTAACTGCATTGTATCGATTTTTATGAATCAGTTAATCAGATTCTTTATACCATATGATGTTACTAAACTGTGAAATGCATGCTTATTGCATTTCCTTTGTATGTGTTGAAATTTGTTATAAAATGTTAGTCTTCTTTTTTTTATATGGATTACTCCTAGTTCTCAAGAGTGGGGAAATGCCCTGGAATTCTGTAACTTGAAGTCATATGTGGCCATGTGTCATATCCTATTTTCCTTGTACAGACTTGGTAATAAATTATATGTAATTTATTATTTTATTTTTATTTATATTCTATTGCAGCACCTGGCTATGTGTAATTTAAACTGTAGTTTTCTTCAAGTATTTTATTCTACAGTGAAGTTTTTTCTTACAAGCTTTCTAATAAATATGTTATCTATTCAATTTTGAAAAGTACTTCTGTATCTCCCACTTATTTGTGGCATTTCTGAAATCTAAGTTCCTCTGTGTGTCAGGGTGGATGCAATAGTCTGTAGCAAGTATTGTTGAATACATAACATCTGGCTACTTAGAGAACAAAGGAAGTGAAGGGACACGAGCCAGATAAAGAACTTCCAGGACAATTCAAGGGCACCTCATATACTCTCTGTGTAGGTGGATAGGGAACATAGAAATTCTTTCACTTGAAAGTGATTGAGTGTGTGTGCACATAGGTGTTCACTTATTTATCTGTTGCTATAGTTTTACACATTCGCTATTATAAAACAATACTTCATATATGTATACACACACACACACAAACACACACACACACATTATATATATATATATATATATATATATATATATATATATATATATATATATATATATATATATATATATATGTATGTATGTATGTATGTATATACTGATCACAGTTTCCAAAATGCAGAGAACCACATCCATGGGCATCGCTTTCCTATGTTGCTCTTTGGGTAATAAGAATGAAACCTGGTATTGTCCTGTGGTAGAGAAATTACTCAGAGATTCAAGTATTTTTCTTTCAATATGTTGCTTGTTCCTAACTCTAAATTTAGGAAGTCTGGTAATACATAATACATACTATATTATAATATATTTAATATATAATGTATACTATATTGTATATTATAATATATTTTATATATAATAGCTGACAGAATTATATATTCATAAGGAAAAATACAAAAAACGTATCAATGTCCATACTTTCCTAGCCATGATTAGGTTCAGTAGAGTTAGGTGCATTACATCTCAACAGGAAAATCTACTGAAGTTCTGATGACCTTGAGCTACATAAGGAGAATTCCTGTAAAAGGAGGTTCTCCTCAATTATGAGAAAAGATGTTTGGAAGTTTTTTTTTTTGTTTGTTTGTTTTTATTTTGGCCGGTCAAAGGGCCTGAACTCTGGGCCTGGGCAATGTCCTTCACCACTTCTGCTCAAGGATAGTGCTCTACCAAATGAGCCATAACAAAATTTCTGGCTTTTCTGCTTATGTGGTGCTGAAGATTCGAACCCAGGGCCTCAAGCATGCAAAGCAAGCACTGTACCACTGAGCCACTTTCCCAGCCCAAGTTTGGAAGTTTTTGAGAAGAGGAATTTGGAATTTGTTTTGCATCCTTGATTAGTAATGAATAAGCAACATTTTACTCCAAATTTTGTCTCCTTTTATGTTCTATAAACAGTTACACATGATCATCATACCATGTCATATCTTTAAGTCCTTCTTTTATTCTTTTATCATTATTGTTTTGTTGTTGTTGTTTGGCTGATCCTGAAGCTTGAACTCAGGTCCTAAGCAGTGTCACTGAGCTCAAGGCTAGTACTCTGTCACTTGCGCCACAGCACTACTTTTGTTTTTTTCTGCCTTGGCTTGCTTTGAAGCATAATACTCAGATCTCAGTCACCTGGGTGGCTAGGATTACAGGTGTGAGCCACCAGTGCCTAGCAAGTCCCTCTCTTTTAGATATTATTCTAAAAGCCTCCTATCCAAGGTCGCTCTTAAGGTAGTAAATGCACGTATGCATATAGTTCCAATAGTTCTTTCAAACCTTCAACTCCTGTTATAGCTATGGTGTGTCTTTTCCATTGTATCCTGAACCAACTTCACTGTTCTCTTCATAATCCATGTTTCTAGATGTGTTACTAATAATTACCTAAATTTTGTGGTTATAAACCCTAAATCACTCAACTATTAATTTCATTTAAATTTTTTTCAATTTGATTGTTCTTCAGTACAAATCTGAGCTTATACTCACCTCTTGCATCTACCTCTTGGCATGAGCAGAGCCTGGGACTATTCAATCTCAAATGCAAGAGGTTAGCAAGAGAATAGCTTATAGTATTCCTGCCTAAGAGTCAGGACATGTAGTTGAGTGCCTGAAAGAAGCAATGCATTCCTGGCAAGGGAAGGAGTGATAGAGACAACAGCCTAGAGAGCAAACTGACAGTCACAACATTTAATAACTGTCCTTTGGAAAAACTGACCTCCTGCAAAGTGGCAGTGAAAAAACTCACTTAGTGAGTTTTCATATATGAAGGAAGTTGTCATGTTTCACTACACAACTTAATTGTAGTCAAAGAGAGGGTAATACTTTTGTGTCCTCCTTGGCCCAGTCTCACTTAATCTCCATATTAATCTTTGCTCATAGTCTATTCCTACCAGAAGGTCCCTGATGAAGAGGAAAGTGTGAAAGTGTGATCTCTTGGCTTCTGACTGGCCCTGTGGGAACTGAGGCCACTTTTAGTTTTGAACCTGTTCCTTCTGACATTGGGAAAGCTCATTCTTTGAATTGTGCACTAGTACCAAATCTTTTGAGAGAAAGTCAAGGAATGACAGATTCTGCCTGAGGGAGTGAGTTTCTCCAATTCCAAAGAGGTCAATTAATATCTGATTCTAAGGTCCAGGTGGAAGATTTTCACCAGATCCTCGAAGCTGGAGTGGATGTTAGCTCAGACTCCAGGCCATCCTCATATTTCTCCAGCCTTTCTCATGAACCAAAAGGTTACAGGAGTTGAGTTCAGAAACAAGGAGAAATGAGAGTATCAGAAGAATTATTGGCAGGGGGATGAATTAGAAACGTTGGGGGAAAGAAGGGGTCAGAAAATCTAGGGTCACTCACATCATTTGGGAATTACATCATAAGATTAGGGGAAAAAAAGTAATAAATTACTACCTAAATTAGTAACTCGACTACTCTACATTACAACTGTTGAGTCAAAAGGTAGCTGTCCTAATTCTATTTTGATGAGAAAAACGGAGCACATTCTTTCCTCACAAAGTTCTACAGAGTATCTTCATCCATACCCCAGGTTGTTCTTACTCTCTACATCTGTTACTTTCCTTTGCTGGATTCAGTCAATGACACTTGAAAGTGTTATCATCTTCAGACATGTAATTACAATTTCTTCTAATCCATTTGTTATCAAATAAAACATATTATTTGCAAATATCTGTCTATGGTAAATTTTCTTCCATGGCATATTTATTTGATGATATTAAGTATTATTTTAATAGTTTCATTTTTAAAACTTGAGGAAAATGTTTTGTTAATATTAGCACTAATTATTTGCACATTTCTTTTGTATTTTTCCTTGTCTGTGTATTTGTTATTAAGCTTCTAACAATGTCTTTTCCCCCATGTGTTGCCTTCTTAAAATTGCAATTTATAAACTATATATCATGGTCCTGTATGTGTGAATTAATATATTTAATTTTTGATCTAATATCCACATATTATACGGTATCTTCAACCTATTGTAACTGCTCTGAAAATAAATAGGGCGGTCCCTCATTAAAGCAAAAACACAATGCCAAAAAAATGCCAGTGAAATTAGGATTAGGTATATATCCATAAATATTTACCAATGATACAGTAGAAACATTCACTTCTCTAATATACCAGAACATATTTAAGCTATGAATAGCACATTTTCTTTATTCCCTCTTTCTGGTTCATCTAGGTTGGTTACACAGCTTGGTTGGTATGAATATTGCTGCCATGGGCATGAATGTTCATGTTAATTTATATTACTTCAATATGTATCTAGTTGTGGTAAAGGTCATCAACATAAGTGTCTTTTTGGTATTGTGTAAACTTCCATTATGATTTCCCTATGGGTTGCACTCGCTTACAATGCCACAAAACCAAATACAGTTCCTGATTTATTTCAACCTCTCCAGAAGTTTATTTATCTGAGTGGTGATAGATATTCTGGTGTTTAACATGAGATTTCAATGACTTTCCTCTTTATTTTCCTATGTATTTCCTATGTGGATATGACTCTCAAACATTTCATTTATTCTTTAAACACTTACATTTGTACTTCATTCCTGATAAGTGTCTTTTCTTTTGTTTTGGTATTTGATCAATTTTTAAGTTTTATAATATTTGATTTTTTCCCATTCCAAATACTCACTTTAGTAAAAGGATTTTTTTTTCATTACAATGGTGCACAATTAACTAAAAATAACTGATTGTACATTTATACCACTGGATGTTTTTGTTTGTATTTACAGCCAAGAAATTATTCCAATAAAGATGCTGAACTTCTTTCACTAGATATACTGAAAGGATAGTATCTTATATTGGGCTAAACTAATTTCAGAATTAACAGTCACAGGCTGGGCCACAACAGTCTGAGCTAAGTAAAACCACTAACACAGCACAAACTGCACTTAAAGAGAGCAAAGGGCTTTATACAAGTTAGAAGAAATGCAAGACGTTCATGAAGCAAATGTTGAAGTTCATAAGCAGACCTTAGGAATCTGAATATCAAGAAGATCAATGAACAAAAGTATTTAGAAGGACTTTAGAACTCAAAATTGGGGAGGGGGCAAAACCACTAGATACCAAAACTCAAAGCTGAAGGGAAGGAGTGTGTTTTACCCCAAACCTCAGCTGTGACTGACTCTCACGCCACACACACACACACACACACACACACACACACACACACACACACACACACACACACACACACACACATACACACACACACACACCTCGTGAGAGGCCTTACCCAAAGTACAGGCATTCTGGACTTAGACTCCATTTTGAAGGCCTTTACCGAAAGTATCCATTGTGAAGTCCTTTAATGAAAGCACCCATTGTAAATAAAGACTTTTACTGAAAGTTAGAACTCAGGTTCCTGGAAAAACTGTGAAATGTCACAATAATGTTCTGCCCATAACTTCCCTAGCAATAGCCATCAGTGGATGACAGGAAGATACATAAAGCTACAGATGTTTCTTAAAATAGTTTACAGTTTGCTGCTTACTGCTTAGACTGTGCACACTAGCCAATACGAATGTTACAAGATTCAGTCACTGAATGTCAACTAATCATGTAACTGCCAAGGTAGGAACCCCCTTACCTCAACTATATACTGTATAAAAACCCTGTTAACTGAAGGGTTGGGACTCTCAACTCTGACCCACTGCGATGGTGACGGTTGTGAGTCCAGGCTCGAGCTTGCAATAAATGACGCTTGTGTGCTCGCATCGGAACTGGCTCCTAGGTGGACTTTGGAGAACCTTATCTCAGCATAAGACTAGCGTACACAAAGAACCCCAGGGGCAGCTATATCTGGGACAATGGCACATTTTTCCTCTTCCTTTTAGACAATCAAATGTGATGTTGCAGTGGGCTCCACAGCTGCCCCACATCTGAGCAGGAGGAAGGAAAAGATGCCTTAGCCTGCAGGATGGCCTTGTGTACCCCTGGCTTTCTGTGTAAGAATGCAGTTCATGGTCCCCTAAGCAGGGGTGGCCAAGCTGAAATGGGGGTTAGTTTTGACTGGAGGATGGCACCCTGTGAGCCCTGCATGTGTGGTGAAGCAGCATGGAAAGTCCTGTGAGCATCTCCCGGAAGGCCTCTCAGTTGCTTGGAGAAGTTGACTCCTGTAGTTGGACATGGCAGGAGGAGAGCAGGAATCCAGAAGATGGGAGAGGCACAGGAACAAATGCGCCTCTCCATCGAGACTCCTCAGCCATGCTAAGGAAGTTCACAACCCACACGTGGTGGCCACTCTGCAAGTCTCCAGAGTATCTACTTGTCTGGGAGCAGTGCATGGTACTGATACAGAGCTGAACTTCCCCAGTGGCACTGGGCCTGGCTAGGATGGAGCAGCCCCTACCAGACATGTTTTCTGCCCTCCTGCTCATAGCCTCCAAGCAGTTGCCCGGTCTGCAGCACCCAAAGCAGGCCAGCTCCATGGGGCAGGCTAAGGCTGTGCTGGCAATTCCTGGTGCCTGCTTCAAGGCGAGAGAGACGCCTAGCCCACAGTGGAGCTGGTCCTCACTCACTTCCAAGGGTGTCCACAGAGGCATGACAACCACAGCCCCAGCGCTGCTGCCCTCCCTGACCCCAGAGTTTACCTATAAGTCCCTGACTTTGTTCTTGAAATTCTTAAGGCACTAGTGTCTCATTTCTCATTGTCTGTTTGGGTGGCACTTGAGACTCCTTCCTCTCCTCACCAAGCTAACAGGCCCCAGTGGATTCACCCCAAATTCTGCACCTCACAGACACTTCCCAGAACCCAGTTGCCTTTAGGTCTGATGCTGCCTGAGCTGCTGGCCTACTGCCTCCTTCCTCCCTTCACAGCCTCTGCCAGGGCCTCTCATACTTTCTCCACTGTTCCAGCCCTAACCCCCTCTTAGCCTCCCCTGAGGCCTCCCTCCTCCCCACACAGCCCCCATCCCCAACCCCAGCAGGGCCACTGCTCTGGGGAAAGACAACTGTGGGCCTGGTCCAGAAGAATCAAAGGTGCAGTGTGCACCCGGCTGATTGGAGGCAGCATAGTTCTCTGATCACTGTCTTTCACTTCACTTACACATATATTAATTGTATTAATTTGGTATGTAAGATTGAATCTCGCAAATTCTTATTAAGCCTTTGCAGAATAGCTCTTAGAAATATAGTCCCAAAATGCAGATTGAATCTTTTATAATTCTTTCGAGATTCAGAGATGTTTTAAGTAGTTATTGTAAGGTATATTAAATAGATAGATTTCATTAGGTAGCCGATGAAGAGAACACCACATGCTATTCAGGCAGGAGAAGTCTATTTACCGAACTACTGTCCCCACCATGCATGGTGGAGAAGCATGGCTGAAAAAGGAAGGGAGGGCAGGAAAGGAAGAGGTGTGACCCACCTCTGGGCCAGGATTATCAAGGCCAGGGACAGAAAAAGGTGTGACAAGGTGGGGGAAAGGTGTGGCCACACTGGATCTGGATGTAACATAGCAGGAGGAGAAGGTGACTGCTTCCAGGTCGGCCAGTTACCTAGGTAAAAGATACTGGCCAGAAGCAGCCAAAAGAGAGGGAGGTGTCCCTGTATAGACCTTACAGTTATAACCATCATAAACTCTCATTTCCATAGCAGAATGTTATTCCAAAAATATTTGCTTATGCATCTGTTATCAATTATTTACAAGACTTGAAACATTTAAAGTATCAAATATTACAAGAAGATATTTGATTCATGTTGAATGGATGTGAGTAGGTTGAGCTGTTGCATACATTCGTGTGTGTGTGTGTGTGTGTGTGTGTGTGTGTGTGTGTAGGGGGCGTTATGTGTATCATTGAAATCAAGGATAAGGAACATATTTCCTTTTTCTGAGATATACATTATGGTGTTTCTTTGTTGGTGGTAGATTCTGATTGCTTGCTTTGCCTGATGTGCTCATTCCAGCTGAATTTTGCAGTTAAAGCATCTTATTTATTATTGTACATATAGGGCTCTGATATTGCTTTGTCTTTACTCTGCCATCTAGGATCTCCTTTTCCTCTTAAAATAGTAACATTCAATATAAATTTTACCTCCTGAATGATTTTCCTCTTTAGTTTGCATTTTGAAATAAGTATTATAAGACTTTTGATTTCCGTATTCATGAAGAAAAACCATTTTGAATTTTCTGTTTAATGTAATAATACCTGGACACATTTGTTAGCAACAAGATCTTAAAATTTCTTGTGTAGTTTTAATTTAAAATACCCTCCTCCATGTTTTTAGTATGGAGAGACAAACACTTCCTAGTATTAATGATAACAGTTTTATTCATTAAAATATCAGATAATTCATAATTTTGAACATGTGTAGTGGCAAATGAATACATTTGCTCAGTGATTTCCTTGATAGACCCGTGCACAAAAATACCACTCATAGGGGCTGAGAAGGTGGATCAGTGGTAGTCAGCTTATCTTGAATGCACGAGACCCTGGGTTTGATTCCTAAGCACCACCTAAGCAGAAAAAGCTAGAAGTGGTACTGTGACTCAACTGGTAGAGCACTAGTCTTGAGCTGAAGAGCTGAGGTATGGCAATCAGGCCCAGAGTTCACCACCTCCGACAAACTAAATCAATAAAGAAAACTCTTACTCAAGAACATTAATTTCATAGGTTGATTACCATTTTAGTTAGGGGCAGAGTGCCAAGATATAGCAGACCTTTGTCGCAAAGCTTTAAGAAGGATGTCAACACCTAACAAGTACTAAAAACAAAAAGTAAAAAATTAGTTCTGACAACAACATATAGAATTGCCACTCAAAGAGAAACAAGTACTAAGAATGAAATACTTTTTATAACATTTCTTAAGAGACTCTGGCTCTACAATAATTATATAATGTGACCTTCAAAAATTCCATAGGTGGGCCTGAGTCTTAAGGGCCCCTACAAAAACTGGAGGAGAGGATCATCAACCCAGATTTTTTAAATTGTTATTGTTAAGGTAGTGTACAGACAGATCACCATTTTATATGTCGATAATGAGTTCATTTCTTTTTTTACAATCTCATGACTTCCTTTGCTCTCTCTAATTTTCCATCCAGTCCCTGTCTACAAGAGGTATAGCTCATTGTGAACATATTATCTACAGAGTACAACTGCTGCATTTGTTTCCCTGTTCTTGAATTTCTGTGGCTCCCTCAACGCCAATAAATGGATAAAGAACAGAAAAATCCATCTTTTTTCCAATTCCTGGAATTCATTTCAATATAAACATCAGTAGTTTTATGAGCGTGTCAGACTCTGTCCACACATCCTGAACACTTATACTTCCTGCACCCAGTCATAACTCCCACCGGATTCTAAGGTCCACAAAGTAATTCTTTTCACTTTCCACACAGGAAGAAGCTGAGAGTCAGAAAGATTAAGTATTTACTGGAAATACTGGGCGGAGAATAATGGCTCATATCTGAACATGATAGTTTGAAACCAACCCAGTTTGATGTATCCATTACATGTTCATTTCCAGTTAACCAGAAGAAAGCAAGAATTGAGTGTTTCCAGTGGTAGAGCTAAAATGCCACCAGACTTGAATGGGAAAACTAAAGGATAGTTTCAATATGATGATTTTTAAATACAAATTCTGTCCCATACATAATCTCAGACAGCTCACACTCTCTATCTCTCTATCTCTCTCTCTCTCTCCTTAAAAAAGATGTTACTACGGAAATCCAAATAGTTTTTTTTGTAAGTTTTATATTTAGCCTTAGTGAGGTTTGACTTGAAAGTTTCTATCTTGGTGAGCCACAACTTAGAAGTTTGTTATAATTATACCCATGTCTGTATTCAGAGAAACATTCTCCTGGTTAAGTCCTCCTTTTCCAGCAATGATAAGTTTTCTCTTCTTGGCCCAGTTTCTTCTGTTGGGACTCAATATCTTAGACTTTTCTGTCTTGCATGGTCTATAAGTTCTTTGATCCAGTAGATCTCAGCCATACTAATAAGAAGGATTATAGGTGGTAACTACTGTACTGGACAGAACCTGCTTTGGGAAAAGTGTTCTAGGTTCACCATTCAGGGACGGTTTTTAGTACTCACCCATAATCTCTTTGTCTTCAGAATTGGAAACTTGTTAGGTCCAGGAATTCAGGGGAAGCACACACTCTGTGCTATTTCATACTTTTTTTAATTTAATGACAGCTTGCACCTATTGTGTACTTTAAGCATTGTGTGAAGAGAAAGATTGCCCCCAAGAGACAGAAGCACTTTACTAAATTCTGCTCTCAAAACACAGGAGGAGGAAAAGAAGCTCTGAAGGAGCCATATAGCCTAGAAGCCTAGAAGCCTTGAGTTCTTAGAAACTCAAGCTGCCTTTTATCTTACCTTCAACAAAGAAAGTCAGAGACTGCAGTAGCTTGTAAGCTCCATTTATATTCCTGAGCATGGGGCTCCCTTCCCCTTTGCCCTTCTAACCCTTTACATCAGGGCAAGTGGGAAGATGTAACAAGAATGCTTAGTGTTTGAGCCTGGGATTAAAAACTTCATTTTGTGATCGTAAACATTCCACAACTTCTTGAATTGAATCTGAGGGGCAGACGGAAGTTAGGTAAGGAATTCAGAAACTTATAATTACTTCTTTGCTATCTAACTCATCCCTTCCCACCCCTCAGAATAATATTTCCCAACTGTGTAGACATCCTTACATTCTATTCTCCAGGAGTTTGATTATGGGGAATCACTTGCTTCTTATGTGTACTGATTTACAAATAGAGATTTTTCTCCTAGGCTCAAAATGATTTCATTGATGGGGACACTGTGCAATAGGCTAAACAGGGTTTCTTCATGTGTTCATACCCTAGGTAGGACTACTAAGGGCTAAATAGTAATCAAAGCTCACTTGCTGTCAGTGGTATTGCTCTGAGGAATTACTGTCAATGTTGCCCACAGTACCTAGTCCAAGGCCTTTTAGAAAAGCTCCAGACCCAAACTGCTTGAGTATCTCTGTGAGATAATCATCATTGAGCAACTATGTTCCATGATTGTGAGACATTCACTTCTGTGAGCATATGCATATGAGGGCTCAAGAAGAGAGTTACTTGGAAGAAAGGTCCTAGGATGCAAAATGTCCACTAGAACAATGGAAACCCATAGTTTGGCATGCTTAATGTTTTAACCTGTGCACTGAACTAACAGGAAAAAAAAGACACACTAAGAAATCTGCCACTTATACCAAATAAAGAGATATGGTGAAAGTGAGAGAAAGGACATTGATTTCATGGTAGTCATGACAAACAACACCTTAGCACACCCTCAGAATACTAATCCATAATTTTCTATTCAGCCATATTACTAGGTGTGAGTTGTATTTAGAAGTCCTCAGGGACTTCAGAACAGGAAGATCTAGGGGAGAGCCTAAGATTGGTCTGCTCTTTGGGACATAAAATAACTAGTTTGATGATAGCACTTAGTAGCGTCCTACAAATATGGGCATTTACCCTAGTATATTTGATAAGTATCCCCTCACTGAATTATCTTTGGTTGGCTCACTTGCTGACATAGCAGCTGTCTGGTAGCTCCACTGTGACTTATCTTTATTCTGCTGAACCAGAAATGGAAAAAGAGGGACTGACCACAACAGATTTACATCTTTCTCAATGAGCAGTGAATGGCAGGGGAGTATTTAAGATGCTTCCCGTGTTCTCAGTTAGCTAGTACCACCTTGGATTCCAGCTCAAATCTTGATAAGCAGATAAAGAACTTACATGAGCTTGTTGTGCCAGATTCACAGCTAGAGATGTAGATGAGAATGTGGAAGAATTTGGTGTGAAAGCCACAGGTTGATATGAAGCACAATTCAAAGGATGTGGAGATGAAGCGAGCTACCTGGAGGGAAAAGGAGAGGCAGATGAAGCTGATGAGCACCTAGAGAGAGAAGACAGAGCAAGGTTGAGGCCAACTGGACATCAAAGTAACCCATCTGAATTACAAGAGTCTGACTATCCAGAGCCACAGAGAGAGGTTGGAAGACCAGCAAGTGATCTTGCCCATTTCTAGGGAGCTCCCAGAATGCCAGGGTTAGAATTGGTAGCTTCCCACTGCTGCTAAGCACATCTCAGATCCCTTGTTACCATGATAATTGACACTGAAAAGGAGCAGCGAGAGTTATATGAGGTGATTGCAGCTCACTATGTGGAGCCAGTTCTGCAGCATTGTGGAGTATGTTCTCACAGGATGCTTAGGGCAAAGATCATATAGCTGATGTCAAAGAATGCAATCTACTTGGAGTAGACATTTATACATGGTACGTGCCTAAACACAACAAGCTGATAATGAGCTGCTAGAGGTAGTTCCCTAAAGATCTAACTGCCAAAACTGGAGAGGCAAATGCAGAGCTCTGCACTACATCAGTCCACCATGCCAATTGCATCTACCCTAGTACTGGGTACCCAGTTTTCACAACCATAACCCTGTTACCTGATTGTGTCCTAAAATCTACACAATTATTATCTTTCAGTTTATCTATGCTTCCTTGTCCCTGCTAAACTGTTCTGGAAGCAAACGTCCCACATAAATAGGCTGGAGATGCAATCCCAATATCAGATAAAATAGACTTCAAATTAAAATTAGTGAAAAGAGATAAGGAAGGTCAGTATATACTAATTAAGGGATCTCTCCCCCAGGAGGATTTTACAATTCTAAATATCAATTCAACAACAAAGGAGCACCAAAATTTATCCAAGAAACACTACTTTCCCTCAAATCGCACTTAGATTCAAAATCATTAATAGTTGGGGACTTTAACCCACCACTTTCCAATCTAGATAGATCAACTTGGCAAAACCTCAACAGAGAAACCGCAGATCTAAACAACTGCATAGATCAATTAGATTTAACACACATCTACTGCATATTTCATCCAGCAGCATCAGAATATACATTTTCTCAGCTACACATGGAACATTTCCCAAAATAGACCATATTTTAGGCCACAAAGCAAACTTGTCCAAATTAAGAAACCTTGAAGTTATACCTTGCATTCTCTCAGACCACAAGGCAGTAAAATTAGAACTCAACACTAAAAGCCAGCAAATAAAGTCCTATAATACATGGAGGCTGAATAACACACTGCTGAATCACAAGTGGGTCATGGAAGAGATTAGAAAGGAAATTCAAATGCTCATGATATTCAACAAAAATCAACACACAAATTACCTGCTCCTCTGGGACACAGCAAAGGCAATACTCAGGGGCAAATTTATAGCTTTGAGTTCCTACATCAACATATTGGAAAGATCTGAAACCAACAAACTAATGAGACATCTGAGCCTCCTTGAAAAAGAGCAGCAAGATACACCCCAATCCAGTAGACAAAAAGAAATAGTTAAAATTAACTCAGAATTAAATGAATTAGAATCCAAAAAAACATACAAAAATCAACAAAACAGAGTTGCTTCTTCGAAAAAATTAACAAAATTGACAGACCCTTTGCAAATCTTATCAGAAAAAGAAGAGAACACACCCAAATAAATAAACTCAGAGATGAGAATGAAAATATCACCACAGAAACAACCAAGATTCAGAATATTATAAGGTAATACTTCTCAAAATTATATGCTATAAGTTTGAGAACTTGGCAAAAATATTTACATGCCGAAACTAAACCAACATGAGTTAAACCATCTTAACAGGCCCATATCAAGCATTGAAATACAGCAATAAGAGACCTCCCATCTAAGAAAACCTAGGACCAGATGGTTTTACAGCAGAATTCTACAAGGCATTCAAAACAGAGCTCACAACAATACTCCTCCAACTCTTCAATGAAATTGAAAGAGAAAGCTCACTACCAAACTCATTCTATGAAGCCATCATAACCCTCATCCCCAAAACAGGCAGGGACTCATCAAATAAAAAGAACTATAGACCCATTTCGTTGATGAACATTGAGGCAGAACTTCTTAACAAAATTTTGTCCAATTGACTTCAACAATTCATCCAAAAAATCATACACCACGATCAAACAGGATTCATTTCAGGGATGCATAGCTGGTTCATTATACGCAAATCAATTGCTATAATTCATCACATCAACAGGAGCAAGGATAAGAACCCCTTGTTTATCTCAATAGATGCAGGGAAAGCATTTGACAAGATCCAACAGCCCATTATGATGAAGGTTATGGAAAAATTAGGAATCTATGGAACATTCCTCAATACAATAAAGGCTGTAAAAAACAAACTTACAGCCAGCATTATACTTCATGGTGAAAAACTAAAGCCATTTCCTTTCAAATCAGGACCGAGACAAGGAATGTCCACTCTCTCCAATTCTCTTCAATCTAGTATTTGAATGCCTAGATTCAGTGAAAGACAAAAGCAAACATAAAGGGGATCCAACTAGGGAAAGAAGAAGTAAAACTCTCCCTCTTTTCTGATGACATGATCTTGTAGTTAAAGAATCGCAGAGACACCACTCTTAAATTACTCAAGTTGATTCAAAACATTGGCAAATTAGCAGGGTATAAAATTAACCTCAAAAATCCATGGCTTTTCTGTATGCCAACAATGAGAAAAGTGTGGCTGAAATTAGGAAAGAAACACCAACCATTCGTAATAACACCAAAAATCATATAGTACCTAGGAATTAACTTAACCAAAGAAGTGAAGGACCTCTATGCTGAAAACTTTAAAAAGTTGAAATAGGAAATCAAAACAGAATTTAGAACGTGGCAAAATCTCCCATGCTCCTGGATTGGAAAGATCAACATCATGAAAATGGCAATAATTCCCAAGGATATCTACAAATTCAATGAGGTACCAACCTCATTCTTCAAAGAAATTGAAGTGGCAATCGAAAAATCCATAAGGAACACTAAAAGACACCAAATAGCAAAAACGATGCTCAGCAGAAAGAACAGTGATGGAGGAATATCAATACCAAATTTCAAACTCAACTACAAAGCCATAGTGATCAAAACAGCTTGGTACTTGCACGATAATAGACTTCAGGACCAATGGAATAGAATTGAAAGCCCCGAAATGAACCTACAGACCTATATTCATCTAATCTTTGATAAGGGAGCTAAAAAAATAGATTGGAAGAAAGACAGCCTCTTCGGTAAATGGTGCAGGCAAAATTGGTTAAGTACTTGTAGAAAACTAAAGCTAAGTCCTTATATATCACCCTGGGCCAGAAGCAATTCCAAATGTATCAAAGACTTCGGAAACAAAGCAGACACTCTGAAAACAGTACTTGATGGAATAGAAGAAACCATAGGTCTCCTTGGCACAGGCCGAAATTTTCTTAATAGAGACCCAGAAACACAACAAATCAAAGAAAAGTTGGATAAATGGGACTGCATGAAATTGCAGAGCTTCTGCATGGCAAAGGATATAGCTAGCAATATCAATAGAAAGCCCACACATTGGGAGAAGATCTTCACTAGCCATACAACGGACCAAGGGCTCATATCTAAATTATACCTGGAACTCAAAAAATTAAGTCCCCCAACAATAAATCTTCAAAGAAACAACTACCCAATAAACAAGTGGGCTAAAGACTTAAAGAGAAACTTTTCTGAAGAGGAAAGAAGGATGGCCAATAGACACATGAAGAAATGCTCATCCTCACTAGCCATAAAAGAAATGCAAATCAAAACACCATTGAGATACCACCTCACTCCAGTTAGAGTGGCAAAAATCAAGAACTGTAATAACAACAGATGCTGGAGGGGATGTGGACAGAAGGGAACCTTACTTCATTGTTGGTGGGAGTGTTAACTTGTCCAACCACTTTGGAAAGCAGTATAGAGGTTCCTCAAAAGACTCCACATAGAGCTCCCCTATGACCCAGCAATCCCACTTTTGGGCATTTACCCAAATGTTTACAAACAAGACCACACTAAAGCTAACAGCACGACTATGTCTACTGCAACATTATTTACTATAGCTAAGATATGGAACCAACCCAGATGCCCCTCAGTAGATGAATGGATCAAGAAAATGTGGTATACATACACAATGGAATTCTATGACTCCATCAGAAAGAATGACATTTCCCCATTTGTTAGGAAATGGAAGGCTTGGAAAAAATTATATTAAGTGAATTAAGCTAAACCCAAAGAAAGACAGGTCCCATGGTTTCCCTTATTTGCAGTATCTAGTATATGTGTGAGTCAAGCAGAAAAAGTCAGATAAGTTGATGTTAGGGAAATGAACCCTAAGATATGTATTCAAATGTTGTTTTTTTCTTTCATGCGATTGTTTCTAACACATTGATAAGAACATTTCTTTGTTACTATGTATGTCCCTCCCCGAAAGTATAACCCCTGCTTTCACTGTATTTGATGTCGGTATAATTTGTGGAGGGGAAAGGGAAAAACAAATCGTTTAAATATGGATACAGGTGGACCCATTGCAACAATGAGATGTACCAGTCGTTATGTCGAAAACGAACTTTACAACTCTGTTGCGGCATGGCGGGGGGCGGGAGGGGGAGCTGGGAGTATTGGGTTGGGGGGGCTAGGAGAGGATGGGAAGGAATGGGCAGGGGAAATAAAGGAGGAGGCTACAATGCTTGATAAGAAATGTACTCATTATTCTGCCCATGTAATTGTAACCCCTCTGTACAGTATTTTCACAATAAAAAAATAAAAAATATATATATCACATTAAAAAAAAAGAAATGTTCTCATTGGTGCTGGGAAGGTGGCTCAGTGGTAGAGCCCTTGCCTTGCAGGCATGAGGCCCTGGGTTCAATTCCTCAGCACCACATAAGCAAAAAGCAAAAAAGCTGGAAGTGGGGCTGGGGCTCAAGTGGTAGAGCGCTAGCCTTGAGCTGAAGAGCTGAGGGACAGCGACCAAGCCCAGAGGTCATGCCCCACGACCAGACACCCTCCCTGCAAAAAAGATATGTACTCATTATCTCGGCTATGTAATTCTAACTCTTTTGTACAGTATTTGCACACACAAAGAAGATGTAACTTATTCAGTTTGGAATATAGTGAATGAGGAGATGAAGAGAAATAGTTTGGAGTAAATATGTTCAAATACTTTATAACTTAGTATGATCACATAATAAAATTTAAGTATAAAAATAGGGTGATGAAATTAATAACAGGAATAAAATATAACAAGCTACACTATGTGGACATATGTGTATAACACAATTAAAAATACTTTGTGAAATTAAAATTTCTAATAAAAAGACAAAAATTCATTCCAGTTGTTATAGATTCATATGTTAATTTCTTTTTTCAGTTAATTCCTTGACAAAGTAAAAGGAGAAATATATTTTGCTCATTTAGAAAGACAATCTTGTCCAATTAGCAGTAAAGTATTCTAGTTAATTACTGTCAATGTGAAAATGTTCAATCAACTTAACTATTATATTAGAATATTTTCAATGCATTCTTCAAAATATTATCTCTATAGGTATATACTTTTGCTATTTATTGAATATGTTTTCTTACTTAATTGCTATATACCATTTTCTGACTGTAGTTTGGTGTATGCAACTAGGATATATTATACCTGATCTCGAAATCAATTATTCAAACAGGTTTTTCAAATAAAAAATGCTTATAGTGAAATAAAGAGGTAAATCCAAATTATGTATATTTGAAGACAATGCTTGGTTAGTCCTCTTCTCACATTACCCATTCCCTTCTTGAGAATAATACGCATTGTAAGGAAATGTTTAGAATGTTTTGGAGAAATAGTTTGACTTTAAACCAGTGATTTACTTTATGCTTCATTTTGTTTACTTTATATTCAGAAAAGCTAAATTCTTTTTTTAAATTATTTTTTTATTGTGAAAATACTGTACAGAGGGGTTACAATTACATGGGCAAGATAATGAGTACATTTCTTATCAAGCATCGTAGCTTCACCTTTGTTTCCCCTTCCCATCCCTTCTCATCCTACCCCCGTCCCCCACCCTCCCAATCCTCCCCGCTCCCCCCCCCCACCCCCCTGCACCAAAGTTGTAAAGTTCGTTTTCGACATAACGACTTGTACATCTCATTGTTGCATTGGGTCCACCTGTATCCATTTTTAAACGATTTGTTTTTTCCCTTCCCCTCCACAAATTATATCGACATCAAATACAGTGAATGCAGAAAAGCTAAATTCATATCTTATTTTCCTTAGGCTTTATACTCAAGTTTAATGACTGATAGGTGACAGATAAAGGTGACACTTTTTAAAAGTGGCTAAATTTCGGCTGAGGAATCTAGGTACAAGTATACTCATGCAGATAGGCCTCATCAGTCGTGAGACCATGATATCAAAATGTTAACCTCTGCTTACTGGTGTCATGCTTATGAGATTATGTGTATTATAAACAGTGATTATGAGCATTTGTTTTGTAAACAACATCATTTCATGGGTTAGGAACTGAAGTGAGACATTACACTCAGAACTAAATTGAAGGAGAAATCCAAAATTAGTTAACCATATACACTTAACAAAATGTTTCAAAAATGCAAACTAAAGGAAATAATTTATGAAAAAATCAACATTTACAATAAATACAGAATCAGTATGACTGATTTTTTTTTATCCAGGTTGCAATAAGGCTTCCATGATGACTTTTCTGATTATGTGTTTAGTTAGGTCTTGATATTTAGTTGGAGAAATTCTGTTTTTTCATATATTCATTTGTCAGATCAAAGAGTAAATGAATTCCATGCCATAGCCAACATCCATAATAATGTTATAGTTGTACCCTGCTACTTTACCAACCTTTCACATCAGTTCGGGTATCTTGGGTCTTTTCTCGATCTCACTAAATAGGTATGCAATTTTTTTTTGTCAACACTAGAAATAGTTTGACCACCATTTATTAAAATTGTATTTTCCAGAAGCTACTATTCTCTCTTTTCATGAGATTTTTTACTTTCATTTATATAATGTGCTGATGTTTGCCTTTAGATAACCCATGTTCAGTCTTCTACAAACTGTGTAATTTAGAGTAGGTTTATATTAGGTACACTCATGTAAACGGCTCAGATTCTATTACTTGCATATTTTGTGCTTGTTAAATCAATTGTATTTAGTTGTCAATATGGATACTATTGGACTTATTCATTGCATTTATGAATATGTTAAGTATGTCATGATTTTTGTGATTTAATACTGTAGGATTTTTTCCTTCAAATATGTGCACATCTTACTTCATATACAGTTACATTTGTTTTAAATAATTTGATCCTTTCAAGGGATTTGCTATATTAGGTTCACCCAGATGAACTTAATTACAAATAAAAACAAACTTATTTCTGAGAGACAGGTATCCTTATAGTTCTACTCAAATTAACATGTATTTGAGGTTTTTGTACTTTTAAAAAACTGTACATAACATGTTTTTGTTTCTGGGGAAGTTCCACTTTCTTGGTTCTTTTTGCAGATATGGTGACTTCAACATATGTGTGCATTTTATTTCAATTGTTTTGTGTTTATATTTTTTTATATAAGAGAAAGTACAAATAGAATCAGTGATTTAGAACATTTTCAAATAGAATTCTAAGAGAGACATGAATTTTTATGACAACTGTGAATGGACAGGTCTTAGTGGAGGAGTAGCAAAATAACAGAGACATTGTTGGATGTGAGTTTAATTCTTCCTCCATTTGCCTCACTATTTCCAATGATATTACTTCAAAGTCTTTAGTGAAAAGAAAATAATTTTGTCTGTATGAACTCAGAATTTTTGGTTTAGTAAAAGGCGAAAGATTTGTACGATCTGAAGAAAAACCAGAGTATTTTTGGGGGGGACACACTACACATTCATATTAGATTTTAACACTAAAATCTTTCTTCCTCAGTTTAAAAACACAGTTGTGAATTTATAATGTTAAAATAGCACCTAATAATTTATATGAAATTGTCCAAACTATTTTCATTTCACACTATATGCATTATAGAATGTAATAATACTGTGTAAGATAGTATGTAATAATTGACTTTGTGCAAAGTTAATGACAGTGGCTATTTGTGAGATACTGAGTAATAGTAAAAATTATATTTGAATCTATTAAAAATCCCAGTTACATCTAAAAATAACTCATAGTTATAAATTAATGCTGAAAAATAAGTTTGTTTATTGGAAAAAGCCAGAAGTTTCAATAAGCTTGCTTTTTTAAAATTGCCTTGGATCTGGGCTTTGTTGGCTCATGCTTGTAATCCTATCTACTCATGACTCTAAGATCTGAGGATAATGGTTGAAAGCTATATGGACAAAAAATCTGTGAGACTCTTATCTCCAATAAACGTCCTAAAAACCAGAAACGGCACTGTGGCTCAAGTGGTACAGTGCTAGCCTTGAGCTGAAGAGCTCAGCTGCAGTGCCCAGGACCAGAGTTCAAACTCTATGACCGACAAAAAAAATTGGCATGGTGTTTTACTTTATAATTTCATGATTTTTTATGAATGCTTGTTCAGTGAAAATGTCATTGGTTTTTATATTTTGTGTTGGCATAAAATGAGCCTTCTATTGCCTTAAAGTAATCAGAAAAACACTCTGATTCTATGACAGCATAAATTTTGTGGGTAATGGTTAAGACCAAATTGCCCTTTTGAAAAAAAATTATGTCACACGCCAAAAAAGAGGAACAAATGAAAATATAAGCCAAAAACTTACTCTGTAAATCTTTATGGACTAATAGTCTGTCAGTTTGTTTTAACTATTAATCAAAAATTAAGGGAATACTGGGTAATATTAACCAATTTAAATTTCTTCATCCTTGTCATTTAAAAGACACTTTAAAAAGAAATTCAACAGATGAGTAATAGATGAGTTTTGCGATTATGTAGTTTAATAGAGCTCTGAGTTGTGGATATAGGACATTCATCTAAGTGACTAAATATGTAAATTAAATCCCATAAAGTATATTCCTTCAATTTTCTGGCTAAAGTATTCTACAATCTAGGTAATTTTAAAAGAAATATTGTATGTTGTTTCCTTGGTGACAACGTAATTGTAAGACTAAAAGTTTTCCTATAGCACGGCCACCTTAAACAAGGTGGATGTGTTAGGGTTGCCATGTAAACCTTTTGGGACAGCTTTAATGTTTGAATCTTGGATAGGATTTGATTGGGAATTGTGGCACACCTTCCTGGTTTGAGAAGAAAAATGACAGGCCATACGAAATACTTTTATCTGATGCATTGTTATATTAGTTTTTTCAAACACACACATACACGCATACATGCACACAGATACACACATTTGTAGTATAAAGACCCACTCCATCTGCAAGAAAGTATTTTAATAGGAATTCCGGAAAATATTTAGTCTGCTGAGATCTAATTAGAATTTATAGAAATATCTAGTTGCTTCTACCCCTGGACATGTCATTATCATTGGTGAAGATGTTGCCATTTGAATTTGGAATGCCCCAGAAAGACCTATGTGTTAAAGAAAAATGACTTTCTATTTCTTACCAGACTCTGGAGAATACCTGAATAGTTCTTCTGGAGAGTAAGTTCTTCAGTGTGAAATCTATGAGAACATAGACTCTCGTCTACTTTCTTCTTACATCTTTTAATCATTCTAGGTCAAAAACTTTTCCCTTTGACATACTCCCCACCTTGATATTGTCTTGTGACATGCCCCAAAGCAATAAAACCAACTAAAAATACACTGAAACCTTCAAACTTGTGAATCTGAGTAAGACTTTCTGTTTAATAAATGGACAATATCACTTATTATGGTAGGTTATAAAGCTAACACAAGTCTAGTCTTTCTAACAATGTAGAGTATATTAACTTGTGCTTCATTATAAAATATCTAACTTCAGGTTTTATTTTATGTTCTAGTTTCTGTTGATCCCAGGGCTTAAACTCAGGGCCTGGATGGTGTTTTCGTGTTCTAGGCCAGTGCTCGACATACAATCTGAACTGGAATTCCATTTGCCCTGGTGGTTAATTGGAGATAAGAATCTAATGAACTTTTACTCAGATTGGCTTTGAACTGTGATCTTCAGATCTCAGCCTCTTAACTAGCTAAGATTACATCCTTGAACCACCAGTGCCTAGCCATGTTGCATATTTTGTGCAATTCCAATTTTCAGCATCATATAGATGCTCCTACTGCAATAAAAAAATTACCCCTGTTTTCACTGTATTTGATGTTGGTATAATTTGTGGAGGGGAAGGGAAAAACCAAATTGTTAAAATAGGGATATAACTGGACCTACTGCATCAATGAGATGTACAAGATGTTATGTAGAAAAACGAACTTAACAATTTTGGCTTGGGTTTGGGGGAGGTTCAGAAGGGGAAGATGGACAGGGATGTTAAGGGGAAACAAAGGAGGAGGTAACAATGCTTGATAAGAAATGTACTCATTATGGGGCTGAGAAGGTGGCTCAGAGGTAAAGTGCTTGCCTTGCATGCATGAGGCCCTGGGTTCGATTCCTCAGCACCACATAAGCAAAAAAAGACGAAAATGTAGCTATGGCTCAAGTGGTAGAGTGCTAGCTTTGAGCTGAAGAACTGAGGGACAACACCCAGGCCCAGAGTTCAGGCCCCACGAGTGGACTCCTAACACCCCCCCCAAAAAAAGAAATGTACTCATTTCCTTGCCCATGTAATTGTAACCTCTCTATACGGTATTTTCACAATAAAAAAAAAAAACTTAAAACATACTAAGGATATTTGTAAAGTTTATAATGAAGAATTTTCATTCTTTACAAAATCTATGCTAAACTATTTATATTTTAATGGACATTTCCTGCAACCAGTTTGATGTAGTTTAATACTTGTCACACCAACTTTCTCTATAGTCTACTGGAGATTTAATTGTTCATGTATGTACGTATATGTGTATTTATATGTATATGTATAAGTATCTATCTATATATGTTCCAATGTGGATCATCCGAATTGAAACTTTGCTTTGTTTTACTGTACAGCAGTTAAACCTGGTCACCTCATTCTGTGGCAATATTTGTGTTCATTCTAATCATTCCTTTTTTTACCACACCATCAGCCTTCTAAAATCAGCTTCATTTCCTGGAGAAATTACCAATCAGTCCAACCAATATACACCCAGAGCGTTTTAATAAAGCAAGTTTTAATGAAGGAAGATAAAATGAAGAGACAACTACAGAATTTCTACAGAGACCTGACATCTTTCACATTTCTGCCTTCCTCCTCATACTTAAGAAAGTATTGACGAACACTATAAATATACTGCATTTATAACTTTAGGATCAGTGTTTGTTTGTTTTTTTCCAAATTGAAGCCTTCTTTTCCATGATTTTTGACATAAACTTTTGGGGGATATTTTTTTATTGTGATGGGATTTCATCCAAAACAAAGCCATATATATCAAGAAAGTCAATGTTTTCAACTCAGAGTACTAAACAAAAGAGGGAGAAAATTATGGTTAGCTATATATGTTAAGCACAAATATAGGCAATATCAAGATATTTTGAAATTGCATACTTTTACTGGATAAAGTTGCTCAAACCTATATTATCTACTTGGAAAATAGAGATTAGAGAATTCCAGCTCCAAGCAAGCCCACACACAAAATGAAGTTTCAGATACTCTAACCATTTGCTGGGTGCAATGTTTTATGTTTGTGTTAGGAGGACCGCAGTCCAAGAATACCCAGGCATAGTGATACTGCCTCAAAATAAGCAATCCAATTATAATCTGCAGATATGGTAGTAGTAGGGATGCTGTTTCACAAGTATACGGTTTTGGGTTCAATCCTCCAGTTCCCCTAGAAATATAAGTGTGTGCAAGGGTAAGAATTTGGCATGTCTAAGGTCAAGATTTCATACTCATTTAACAAGCTCTAATAAAGCCTTTACTTTTTTTTGCTATTTTTAAAAAGTATAACCATAACTTCCATGCCACAAAGAAATGATTTCCTTTAATCCATTAAATAATATGTTATGTGTTGGATACTGTCCCACTGAAATCATACTAAAGATCAAAAACCTATTGTCTTAGAAAGTGACTGCATGTGGAAACAGAATCTCAATGGTAACATTGAAGTTGAAGTCTCCTCCAAGAGAAGCAGAAGGTCTTGAATATGCCAAGGAAAGAGGACTCAGAAGAAGAAAACTCTGATCTTGGAGTTTTAGTTCCACCAACTCAGAGGAAATATATTTACAGTGTTAATGCACTCAAGCTGTGGTAGTTTATTATTACAATTACTAGCAAACATGTGTATTCTATAATACATGAAAAGTCATTGACTCTTGGGGTCCATGACTCATCTCTATAATGCTAGTGATTAAGAAAGATGAGACTTGGGGGATAATGGTTTTCGGTGTGGTAGGAAAGTTCATGAGGTTCTATCTCCAATTAACTACAAAAATTTCTGGGCTGGGACATGGTTCAAATGGTAGACTGACTACTGTTAGCAAACTGAGCATGAGTTATGTTCAAGCCCCAAATTGGGAGAAAGAAAAAGTCCTTAGAAAACTATTATGAGAAACAGAATTATGAATAGGAAAGCAGAAACAAAAGAAATAAACTTATTGATACAGAGAAAGCTTCCTAATATGAAATATGGCACAAACTATAATATTTAGGGTTTTCCTTCCTATACAGTAAAACTAAATGATATTTTGACTTGACGAAACTAAAATGTAAATCTGTATGCAATAAATAATCACATTACTTTTATGTTTCCATAATTTAACTTGTTTTCCTACAAATTTATAGAATACTGTAGCTATGGAAAAATCAATAAATGTTTCATTTTCATATAGGTTTACATATCCTTCAAGTGTTGTCTAAAATTGTTCTATACTGAAATGATCGTCATTGATATCTTTCTCAAGATTCCAAATGTTTATACTTTCAGCTGACCTTCCACAAAACTCATACCCCAAACATAAATTTTTAGTTTGTTCATGCAATCAAAAGAATATAAACATATGTTTCAAAATGTTAATTACGTTTATCTGCTGTCATTAATGTAATAAAACTAATAGAATTAAGTTTATACCCTGAGAGAAATAAGACACTTCCTTCTAAATACAGACTGGCAGGCACACACACACACACACACACATACACACACACACACACACACACACACACACACACACACACACACACACAAATTTACCACTTTCACTCAGGTTAGGTTCCTGACATTGGGTATCAGACAATGATCTAATAATCAATCTTCCTGCCCAGACATAAAATACATTCATAATTCCACACATACAAAAACACCAGAAATTCAAAATAATGAGAACATTTAACAGAACCAACCAGCTCTTGAGCCATCTACTCCCTGATTTCTTTTATTCATGATGATGCATTTTTCATATCATAATTAATAATAATTTTGAGTCTCTCTGATTAGCAGCCAAAAATATGTTATCATATAATAGAAAATGTAGGTAAAATTACCTGTCTGTAGGTAATCTTTAATATGTCTTAACAAAGACTTCTTTTTAGAGTCTGTTTTTGGCATTTTGCCCTAATTACTCATATTAAATTACAAAGGACATGCCATATTCCTTAATTCATTTTTCGTAAAGGTTATACTATGGAATTGAATCTGATTTGTTTGCTTATTCTAAAGTAAATTTTCTCAAGAACTTGAATTATTTTTTCTCTTACTCCTAAGCAATTTGAAATATCAAATAAAACTGGAAATTCCCTTCAGCAATGATTTGTGAATGGCATTAATATTTGTGGAGGGATGCAGGACTTGAATTATCTAGAGTGCCTTAAAAATGACACTGTTGGGGCTGGGAAGGTGTCTCAATTTTAGAGTGCTTTCCTTGCATGCATGAGGCCCTGGGTTTGATTTCTCAGCACCACATAAGCAAAAAGAAAAAAATCCAGATGTGGCACTGTGGCTCAAGTGATAGAGCACTAGCCTTGAGCTGAAGAGCTGAGGGACAGCGCCCAGGCTCAGAGTTCGGGCCCCACGACCGGACCCCCCCCAAAAATGGCACTGTTATTCAAAAGGCTGATCATTTAGTCATCTTTTAAAGTGTGGTCTTCTTATTTCATCTAAGAAGATAAAAGTATGCTTTTCATCACATTCTTGCATGCAAAACAGTAGAATTATTTCCTTTGTACATTTGATGTCCAGCTGCGAATGTAGTGAAACCTACAAACAACTGCACAGCTGTGTTAGTTGCTCTACATTTTGAAATTTTCTTCCAATAGTCCTTCTGATTTGAGCCCAAATTCATGGGATAGTCACATAATCCACAATTACAAAGCACCAAATTATACAAAGACCACGTGCAAAATGAAGTTTAATTTTTTTCTGTTGTTTCCTTTTTTCGTATTATCTTTTTAGGAGCTAGGGGCTGTTTATTTCTCATTATTGTTGATGTGACTTAAATAAATTTACCAGATTTTTCAAATAAAATAAAGACATATTTAGTCACAAAATACAGCTAAGCATTTGCGTGATTTATTTTTATTCTAGTCCTGTTCTCAGTTATCTTCAAATAACATAGAGATGAGCCAATCATATGTGTAAATCGACACGTATCAAGCACACAGAACTCTAATTACTATATCAACTTCACCTAGAAGAGAAAATTATCATTGTTTCATGTCTTAAGTAATCTACTTAAAACAAGTTTTATTAATTTTATCAATAAATTTCATAATTATGGAATTGATGCATTGCATAAGTATTTGATTGCTCATTTCCACTGAATTAATGTTACATGTAGTTTACTTTTTTACATATGAAATAATGACATTCTTGAGGATAAAACATTCCTGTTTTTCATTTTGGTTGCCAAAATGGAAATATTAGGCATTTTCAAAATTTAACTTTAAATCTAAGCCTATAAATTTCACTAGAACTTGAATTGTGTTACTTACAATTTTCATATTAAAATAAAAAGTATTATTAAATAGAAAGCAAAATTATGTTATCACACCTTAATCCCTGAATTAACTTTATGATAAAAAACAATTATATTTATATAACAAGATATACATATGCCAACAATCAATGAGATATGGAAACAGAAAGCTTTTTGTTTTTTGTTTGATGTTTATACTTTGTGATAATTCTCTCTTCTTTACCTTATGCCTGGCATATTTATTGTACATCTTCAGGAAGGTGAGGGGTGGGCACAGAGCTTTAGGGAAAAGAGCGAAAAATTGCACATTGATGAAAGTGAACTATTTAACACATGGATGGGGACAGGAGGGTGGAACTGGGAACAAGTGAGGGAACGGAAGACATTTCACAAAAGGAAATGTACTCTTTACCTGACTCATGTAATTGTAATCCATCTATAAATCACCTTAATAAGAACAGCAGAGTAAATTTATTTTAAAAAGGCAAAATAATGTTGTTTCTTAGAATCCTAGAAGTTTGTTTTGTTCACTGGTTTTAGCTGGTTGAGGCTATCTCTGAAAATAGCTAGGTTGACCTTCATTGGGCAAATATGTGAGCTACTAGTAGATAAATGTCAATTATGATTGTACGTTTTTTTAAGACTCTAATTCATTTATTTCTTTAATCTACTTTATATTATTTCTGTTTACCAGTTTTTGGTTTGGCTTGTTCCTGTTTTTCAAAGACATAGTTCCACATCATTAGTGCTGATTCAAGATGGTTCTAATTTGTTGATATGCATACTCAAAGACGTAAATTTTCCTCTGAGTATTGCCGTGTTTTTGTGTCCCAGAGGTGGTAGTATTTTGTATGTTCACTTCTACTGAATTCCATAAACGTTGCAACTTCCCTTCATATCTCTTCAGTGACTCGCTGATGATTTATCAATGTGTTATTCAGTCTGTGAGTTTCAGAATTTTCTGTGATGACTTTTGAGGTCAAGATCTAATTTGGTCCCATCATGGTCTGACAAGATGTAAAGAGTAATTTCATTTTTATTTTTGAATTTTCATAGACTTTCCTTGTGATCTAAGATCTGATCTATTTTGGAGAATGTTCCAGGGGCTTCTGAGAGGAATATGTATTGTGAAGCTGTTAGGTGAAATAGTCTGTAGATATCTGTTAGGTATAGCTTGTCAGTGCTATAACCAATGTTATTTAGCTCTGAAGTTTTTTGCTAAGTTTTTACCTGGGTGGCCTGTCCAGAGGTAAGAATGATGTGTTCAAGCAACCAACAATGTATTTGGATGTATGCATGTTTTTAGTGTAAGTAGTATTTGTCTGATGAATTTGGAAGCTTTAGGATTCAAGGCATTGATAGTTAAAATTGTTATATCCCTCTGATGGAGAGTTTTCTTTATGAATATTTAATATCGTTCTTTGTCTCTTTTTTACTTTCATATCACTTTTAATTTAAAGTAAATTTTATCTAATATTAGTATAGCTACTCTGACCTGTTTATGAGGTCCATTTTTAATTTGTAAAGATCATGTACAGAAGGGTTACCATTACATAAGTCAAATAATGAGCACATTTCTTTTTGAACAGTGTCACCTCTTCCCTCATATACTCCCAGTTTTTCCCTTTCAACCTCCCTCCCCCATAAGTTGTACAGTTCATTTACAATGCAGTGTGTATTGAGTAGCACTGCTGTATTTGTTAACCCTGTGTCTCACCATTTCTGTGTTCCCCGTTGCACTTTCCAAACTTACATATGAGACAAAAGGTGCAGAAATATAAAAAATACAGCACCAGAACACAGAAGGAAAAAGCAAAATAATAAAAAAAAACCTCTCATTGTCATTTCTTGGAGATTATGTTAATGAACATTATTTTATATGATGATATTCATATAGATATTTACCCTTGGTGATCTTCTCAAAAAGGCATCCTCCTTTGACCTCACTGTATAAATGTTTAGAATCCCTTATAATTTATTATGTGCAAGTGTAATGTTTTCTCTTTTACCATCCAAGTGTTTTTACTTTTAGAATTAGAGGCACATTCTAATAAAACAAATGAGAGATATCAGGCAACTTATATTTCTTTGAGTCTGTCTTCCTTCACTTAATATAAGTTTGGTCCAAGTCTTTCCATTTGCTTATGAATGGTGTAATACCATTATTTTTCTGGGTAAATAGAATTGCATCATACTGAAGATTTTCTTCATGCCAAAGGAAAAAGTTAGCAGGATATATAGAAAGAGAACAGAATGAAAGATTTTTACTAGCTAAGAATCAGACAATTGGTTTCATAATTAACCCATATTTAGAGATCAAAACGTTAAACCCAACAAAAATAAAGCCTCAAATAAACAAGAATCCAATTAATATATGGGATAATACTTCTTAGAAGAAAAGGTAAGCATGACAAATAGACACATCTCTCTCCATAAAAGAAATGCAAATCCAAATAACACTGAGATTCATCTCACCCCTGTTACAATGTCATTATGAAAAAATGAACAATCAGAGTTATTGATAAATGTGGCCCAAAGGAAACTCTATTACCCTGTTATTGGGAATGTAATCTTGTTCAACCCCTTTGGAAAACACTATGGAAATTGCTCAGAGAACTGAATAGAGAGTTATCTATGATCCAGCATTCCACTTACAGGCATTTATACAATGGAGCAGAAACAAGGCCAAACTGAAGCTACCAGCAAAATCATGGTCATTATTGCATTATTTTCTCTGGCCAATATAAGGGAGCAGCTCAGATGCCTCTCATTGTAAAAAGAGATAAAGAATAACATATGTATATATAAATTATATATATATTATATATATACCTAATGTTATTGATCCCAATTTACAATTATATATGTGTGTATATATGTATATTAATATACATACATATATACATATATATATATACACATATATATGCATACATAATGGAATTCTATTCATCCATCAGAAAGAATAATATTGCACCATCCTTAAGGAAAATGAAACAATTATAAATAATATTAAGTGAAATAAAGCCCACTCAGAGAAACTTAGCTTGCATGATTTTCCTCATTTGTGGTAGATAGAAGTGCCTATAAATGTAAAAGTAAACACACTGGATGGTATGCAAGGAGGTACAAATGAATTATCTGAAGTGTCAGAGTCACTGGAGAGTGAAAATTCCATAATTCTCTTAAAAGACTAAGTCACAGCTCAACAAAATAATTACCAATAAATATGTAATGCAAGAGAGGACAGTGGGGGGCATTATGTGAGGGGTAGGAAATTGAAGGTGAAAAGGATAGTATACAGGCAAGAATCCATTGTATACTTCCAAGAATTGAAATATACAAAGGAAAGGGTAGCTTTAAGTCAGTGTAGAGTATCATTTGGATATTATTTCATAGAAGATAATAACTTAAGGACAAACTTATATCATGTGACATGTGAATAATTCTTTTTACAATGGGAATAATTATAGTGATAGCAAAGTGAAATATGATTGTTTAGTGGCTCTTGAATCACATCATAGGTAATCATGTAAATGTGGCACAGCCTTTTTAAGTACCTTTTGATGTATTTGAACAATCTCCAACGAGTTAATTGCTTTTAGAAATATTCATTTGAGCCATCAAATACAGATCTCCTTTGATTTTAATTACTTTCTGCTATTAGGACTCAGACACCAAAATCAGAGCATGCTAATTTCTCTGATAAAATACATAATAAAATTTTTATAATTATATAACATTAAGACTGTAATATTAATAGCAATACAAATCCTTGTATTCACATTATATAATATATTGACATCCTTTGGTTTAATCAATTTTTAGAATATTTATACCTAAGTGTAAAATGTTGGCAAATATTTATTTGGTAATGTATAGAAAATGAGAAAAAGATTTGCATACATATTACTACAGATGCAAACAGATTCACGAGGTTATTTATGATCCTTCATTTGTTGCTTACATTCATGCATCCAGAACATGCAAAGAAGTGAAAATTGCCAACTTGAATTTACTAAAGGATTCATTATATGAAGTTTTTGTTGGGCTAAATATATTTTATAAACTAAATGGTTTTGTCCCTTCCTTTTTCGCTCCCTTCCTTCCTTCCTTCCTTCCCTCCTTCCTTCCTTCCTTCCTTCCTTCCCTCCTTCCCTCCTTCCTTCCTTCCTTCCTTCCTTCCTTCCTTCCTTCCTTCCTTCCTTCCTTCCTTCCTTCCTTCCTTCCTTCCTTCTTTCCTTCCTTTTTGTTATTACTCCTGACTTTTTGGTCCTTTTTTATTGCTTTCTTTTTTGAAAGAATTAATTACTGTTCTGATAATCCCCAAATATTTACCCATGTTTGATAATTAGACTTTATCTGCCATTGTGTACACACTTAATCCAGAAATTTATTATTTAATTCACAACCTCTTTCTCTTAAATTCTTTAATATCAGTATTACCAATTTATACCTATATAATTTTAAGGTAACTAAATTTGAGAGTTTTTTTTTAGTTTTTCATGTCTCCTTTCTATCCTTGCCTTCCTCACATCCTATCCTTTTCTTCTCTCAATATCACATTTAAACATACATACTTGTTAAGTGTTTCACTTTTTTAATTTAAACTTTTTTTCATTTTTTCTTGTTTATTTTTTTCTTAATCTCTGTCCTATCATTCTGTCCAATCCATTTCCCTCTATGAGATTAGGACTTGGCTAAATTCACTCTCCTTTTATCTGTCCACATCCTTCTAATCTTTTTTTCCCCACATTTCTCCTTAAAACTAATAATTTCTGGTTTGCCAAATTCTGCTTTGTTGTTCTTAGCCCATTAATCCATAGTTGTTTGATATTGAATAGATTTTATCTGGTAACTAGATTGTATCTGCAGTCTTTTGACTGTGCTACTACAAGACTTTGGTTGATGCTTGCCTTAAAATGATGTTCTAGCACAAAATTGGTGTTACTTTCATACCAAATGGGCAGAACAAGCCGGAAAAATACAAGAGATAATCAGTTGACAGAATAGTTAATAAATAATCCAGAGGAGAGTTCCCAATAATCTCTACAAATACTATTGGTAAACATGGTGAATGAAAAGATTGAAAACCTGCAAAGGACGAGTTTGAGTGTGATACGGAGAGACAGGCAAACCAAGGATTCATACTGGAATCTGATGAGCATGAAGAAGCTACTCAAAGATTGATACAGGAATTGCATGAGCCGGTTGAGGACAGTCAAAGAGAAATACAGAAATTGTGTGTGCAGGCTGAGAACAGTCAAAGAGAAAGACAGGAATTACATGAGCAGCCTGAGAACAGACAAAGACATACAAAGGAATTGTGTGAGCAGGCTGAGAACAGCCAAAGAGAACTACAGGAATTGCATGAACATGAGGAAGCTAATCAAAGAGTAATACAGGAATTGCGAGAGGGGGATGAGAAAAGACAAAGATCAATACAGGCATTCATGGAATCCATAAACAGACAGCTGAAAGAATTCTAGGAGACCACAAAAGCAATGATGAATGGAGACCACCAGAAGGAATGGGAGTCCAAGGAAACCATCACCAATCGACTAAGTGATTTGAGAATAAGCACAGAACACCAAATTAAGGAAGTAAAGAAGTTAATCCAAGACCTAAAACAAAGCTCCAACAAAAAATTTGAAGCCATCAAAGCCCACCAATTAGAAGGAAAAGAAATAAAAGACAAAGAAGAAAGTCTTGGCAGAAGGTTAGACCATGCAGTAGATGGAATCTCAGGTATTGAAGACAGCCTAGGTGTTATAGAGAAAGAACAATTACCTAAGACAAACCCAAGAAATATGATATATCTATTCAATATTTGGAAGACACCATCAGAATTCCTAATCTGAGGAAAATGTGTGTAGAGCAGCACCTAGAAATAGACATTAATGGTCGAAGAAATTTGTTTCAGGATCCTAGCAGGGAACTTCCCAAACATGCAAAAAGATAGGCCTATTCAGATACAAGGGGCTTTTACAACCCCAAAAAGACCAGACCAGAACAGGACATCCCACTGTCACATTATAATCTGAACAGTATCAATTCAGACCAAGGAAAAGAAGCTTAAAGCTGTCAAGGAGAAAAGATCAATCACTTATAAAGGGAAACTAATTAGAATCACCTTAGATTTCTCAGCAAAGACAATTAAAGCAAGTGCCTGGAATGATGTATGCCATGCCCTAAAGACAAATAATTATCAACCAAGAATACTGTTCCCAGCTAAACACACCTTCATAACCAAAGGTCAAATAAAAAGGTTCCATAGCAAAGAAAAACAAACAATATTTCTCCACCAAACCAGTCCTACGAACTGTCATGTACTAGAAACCCAAAATCTCAGAGAGCAGCTCCAAAGGCAGTTCTGGCACTATCACTTTTTATAGATTCTTCTTAAAATCTTCTCTTTTCATGATTGCTATTATTTTGAATTATGGTTAATATTTATTTGACTTCTATTTTTAAATAATGCACCACCCAATTCTGGACCTCTTTTTCTTTTTGTGTCTAATCTATTTCTGAAACATCTTTATTTGAATTACATGAATTTCCTGTAGTTGAGAAATTGTGGAGAGGAAAAGAAAAGATGTCTCTTTGTGCAAGTCACATTAAAATTGTACCTTTAAGCTTTTTACTTTAAAATCATCAATTTTTCATTATGTTTAAATTCTGATAAAATTTAGCCTCTCAACTCACACAACATTAATGCAGTCTTTTTTTTTTAAATTTGTGAACATACTGTACAGAGGGGTTACAATTACATGGGCAGGATAATGCTTACACTTCTTACCAAGCATTGCAGCCTCCTCCTTTTTTTACTCTTCACATCCCTTCCTAGACTCCTCCCAACCCCCCCCCCCCCCCCAGTCCCAATCCTTCCCGCCACCCCCGCACCGACGTTGTAAAGCTCGTTTTGGACATGACAACTTGTACTTCTCTTTGTTGCAACAGGTCCACCTGTATCCTTAAACGACTTGTTTTTCCCCATCTCCTCCACAAGTTATAGTGACATCAAATATAGTGAAAGCAGGGGTTATACTGTGGGGGAGGGACATACAAAGCTACAAAGAAATAATCTTATAAATGAGTTAGAAAGTCATGCATGAAAGAAAAAAAAGCCTTAAAATACATATCTAAGGGTTCATTTTCCTAACATCACATTATCTGACCTTTTCCGCTTGACTCATACATATACTAGATATTGCAAATAAGGGAAACCATGGGGCCTATGTTTCTTTGGGCCTGGCTTACTTCGCTTAATATAATGTTTTCCAAGTCTTTCCATATCCTAACAAATGGGGCAATGTCATTCTTTCTGATGGAGGCATAGAAATCCATTGTGTATATATACCACATTTTCTTGATCCATTCATCTACTGAGGGGCATCTGGGTCAGTTCCAGATCTTAGCTATGGTAAATAATGCTGCAATAAACATAGTTGTGCTGGTAGCTTTAGTGTGGTCTTGTTTGTAAACATTTGGGTAAATACCCAAAAGTGGGATTGCTGGGTCATAGGGGAGTTCTATGTGGAGTCTTTAGAGGAACCTCCATACTGTTTTCCAAAGTGGTTGAACAAGTTTACATTCCCACCAACAATGAAGTAAGGTTCCCTTCTGTCCACATCCCCTCCAGCATCTGTTGTTGTTAGAGTTCTTGATTTTTGCCATTCTAACTGGATTGAGGTGGTATCTCATTGTTATTTTGATTTGCATTTTTTTGTGGCTAGGGACGTTGAGCATTTCTTCATGTGTCTATTGCCATTCCTTCTCTCTTCTTCAGAGAAGTTTCTCTTTAAGTCTTTCACCCACTTGTTTATTGGGTAGTTGTTTCTTTGAAGATTTGTTGTTGGGGGATTTAATTTTTTGAGTTCCAAGTACATTTTAGGTATTAGACCCTTGTCCTTTGTATGGCTAGTAAAGATCTTCTCCCAATCCCTGGGCTTTCTATTGATCTTGCTAGCTATATCCTTTGCTATGCAGAAGTTCTGCAACTTTATGCAATCCCATTTGTCCAACCTTTCTTTGATTTGTTGTATTTCCGGGTCTCTATTCAGAAAATTTCGGCCTGAGCCAAGGAGACATAGGGTTTCTCCTATTCCATCCTGTAATGTTTTCAGAGTGTCTGCTTTGACTTCAAGGTCTTTGATCCATTTGGAGTTGATTCTGGTGCAGGGTGATATATAAGGATCTAGCTTTAGTTTTCTACAAGTAGTTAACCAATTTTGCCAGCACCAATTACCGAAGAGGCTGTCTTTCTTCCATTCTATTGTTTTAGCTCCCTTATGGAAGATTAGATGGCGATAGGTCTGTAGGTTCATTTCTGGGTTTTCAATTCTATTCCATTGGTCCTGAGGTCTGTTCTTATGCCAATACCATGCTTTTTTGATTACTATGGCTTCATAGTAGAGTTTGAAATTTGGTATTGATATTCCTCCAGCAGTGTTCTTTCCATTGAGGAGCGTTTTTGCTATTCGGGGTCTTTTTTTGTTCCATAAGAACTTCTGTATTGCCTCTTCTATGTCGTTGAAGAATGAGGTTGAAATTTTGATAGGTATCGCATTGAATTTGTAGATAGCCTTGGGAAGTATTGCCATTTTCACGATGTTAATCTTTCCAATCCAGGAGCATGGGAGGTTTTGCCATTTTTTAAGTTCTTTGTTGATTTCCTTTTTCAAGATTTTAAAGTTTTCATCATAGAGGTCCTTCACTTCTTTAGTTAAGTTAATTCCTAGGTATTTTATTTTTTGTGGGGCTATTACAAATGGAGTTGCTTTCCTAATTTCAGCCACACTTTTCTCATTTTTGGCATAGAGAAAAGCCATTGATTTTGGGGGGTTTAATTTTATACCCTGCTACTTTGTCAAAGTTTTGAATCAGCTTGAGTAATTTGGGAGTGGAGTCTATGGGATTCTTTAAATACTAGATCATGTCGTCTGCAAAGACAGAGAGTTCTATTTCTTCTTTCCCTATTTGGATCCCCTCTATGTCTGCATCTTGTCTTATTGCTGTAGGTAGGCATTCTAATACTAGATTGAAGAGAAGTGGAGAGAGTGGACATCCTTGTCTTGTTCCTGAGTTAATAGGAAATGGCTTTAGTTTTTCACCATTAAGTATAATGCTGGCTGTAGGTTTGTCATATACAGCCTTGATTATATTGAGGAATGTTTCATGGATTCCTAATTTTTCCAAAACCTTCATCATAAAGGGGTGTTGGATCTTGTCGAATGCTTTTTCTGCATCTACTGAGAGAACCATGTGGTTCTTATTCTTGCTCCTGTTGATGTGATGAATAATATTAATTGATTTGCGTATTTTGAACCAGCTTTTCATCCCTGAAATGAATCCTGTTTGATCATGGTGTGTGATTTTTTGGATGAATTGTTGAAGTCGGTTGGCCAAAATTTTGTTGAGAAGATTTGCATCAATATTCATCAAAGAAATGGGTCTATAGTTCTCTTTCTTTGATGAGTCCCTGCCTGTTTTTGGGGTGAAGGTTATGATGGCTTCCTAGAATGTGTTCGGTAGTGAATTTTCTCGTTCAATTTCATTGAAGAGTTGGAGGAGTATTGGTGTGAGCTCTGCTTTGAAGGCCTTGTAGAATTCCGCTGTAAAACCATCTGGTCCTGGACTTTTCTTAGCTGGAAGGTCTCTTATTGCTGTTTCTATTTCAATGCTTGGTATGGTCTTGTTATGCTTGTTTAACTCATTTTGGATTAGGTTTGGTATGTCAATATTTGCTAGGAAAAGGTCCATTTCTGTCAAGTTCTCAAACTTATTACCATAAAGTTTTGAAAAGTATTCCCTTATAATGCTCCGAATCTTTGTTGTTCCGTGGTGATGTTTCCATTCTCCTCTCTGAGTTTATTTGGGTGTGTTCTCTTCTTTTTCTGATAAGATTTGCTAAGGGTCTGTCAATTTTTTTAAGTTTTTCTAAGAACCAACTCTTTGTTTTGTTGATTCTTTCTGTACTTTTTTTGGATTCTAATTCATTTAATTCTGATTTAATTTTAATTATTTCTTCGCGTCTACTGGATTGGGGTTTATCTTCCTGCTCTTTTTCAAGGAGGTTTAGATGTGTCATTAAATTGTTGGGTTCAGATCTCTCCAATTTGTTGATGTAGGAGCTCAGAGCTATAAACTTGCCTGTGAGTACTGCTCTTTCTGTATCCCAGAGGAGCTGGTAATTTGTGTGTTCATTTTTGTTGAATAGCATGAACATTTGAATTGCCATTCTAATCTCTTCTATGACCCACTCGTGATTTAGCAGTGTGTTGTTCAGCCTCCATGTGATACCAGACTTTCTTTGGTGGCTTTTGGTGTTGAGTGCTAATTTTATTCCCTTGTGGTCAGAGAGAATGCAAGGTATAACTTCAATGTTTCTGAATTTGGACAAGTTTGCTTTGTGGCCTAAAATGTGGTCTATTTTAGAAAATGTTCCATGTGCTGCTGAGAAAAACGTGTATTCTGATGCTGCTGGGTAGAATGTTCGGTAGATATCTGTTGAATCTAGTTGATCTATGCAGCTGTTTAGATCTGCAGTTTCTCTGTTGAGTTTTTGCCAAGTTGATTTTTCTAGTGGGGAGAGTGGTGTGTTAAAATCCCCAACAATTAATGTCTTTGAAGTTATATGGGATTTGAGGGAAAGTAGTGTGTCTTGGATAAATTTGAGTGCTCCATTGTTTGGTGAGTAGATATTTAGAATTATAATAACCTCCTGAAAGAGAGATCCCTTAATTAGTATGTAGCGACCTTCTTTATCTCTTCTCACGAATTTTAATTTGAAGTCTAGTTTATCTGATATTAGGATTGCAACTCCCACCTGTTTATGGGGGCCGTTTGCTTGGTAGATTTTGTTCCAACCTTTAACATTGAAAATGTGTTTTGTTTTTTTTTACGGGCAAGATGTAACTCCTGAAGAAAGCAGATAGAAGGATCTTGTTTTTTGATCCAACTAGACAGTCTATGTCGCTTAATTGGAGAGTTCAGTTCTTTAACCTTAAGAGAAAGGACTGAGAGGTATTTGGGAGTTCCTGCCATGTTATCCACCTTCTTGGGGGTTGCAAAAACTGGGTTCTTCCAATGGTTCTTGGATTCTCAGTTTGGGTGCAGTTTCTTGACCTTTATTGTGGTCTTGTTGATTTTCTATGTGTAGGACATCTTTAAGAATCTTTTGTAGGGCTGGCTTGGTGGAGATGTATTGTTTCCATATTTGTTTGCTATGGAAGGTTTTTTTTTTGGCCTTCAGTTATGAAGGAGAGTTTAGCTGGGTACAGTATTCTTGGTTGATAGTTGTTTGTTTTTAGGGCATGGCATACATCATTCCAGGCTCTTCTTGCTTTGATTGTCTCTGCTGAGAAATCTGAGGTGATTCTAATTCCTTTCCCTTTATAGGTGATTAATCTTTTCTCCTTGACAGCTTTAAGGATCTTTTCCTTGGTGTGAGTTGATTCAGTGTGGAATATAATGTGACAGTGGGATGTCCTATTCTGGTCTGTTCTGTTTGGAGTTCTAAAAGCTTCTTGTATCTGAATAGGCCTATCATTTTGCATGTTTAGGAAGTTCTCTGCTAAGACCTGTTAAACAAATTTCCTAGGCCATTAACTTCTGTTTCTAGGTGCTCCTCTACACCCATTATCCTTAGATTAGGCCATCTGATGGTGTCTTCCAAGTGTTGGATAGATCTATCATATTTCTTGGACTTGTCTTGGATGGTTGTATGTTCTTTCTCTATAATATCTAGGCTGTCTTCGATCCCTGAGATTCGATCTTTGCATGGTCTAACCGGCTGTCAAGACTTTCTACATTGTTTTTTATTTCTTTTCCTTCTAATTGGTCAGCTTTGATGGCTTCAAGTTCTTTGCTGAAGCTTTATTTTAGATCTTGTATGAACTTCTTTACTTCCTTAATTTATTGTTCTGTGATTATTCTCAGATCACTTAGTTGATTGGTTATTGTTTCCTTGGACTCCCATTTGTTAATTGGTTATTGTTTCCTTGGACTCCCAATTCTTCTGTTGGGTTCCACTCAGCAATCCCTTTGTGGTCTCCCTGACTTCCTTCAGCTCTTTGTTATTGGATTCCATGAATGCCTTTAGTGATCTTTGTGTATTCTCTTCCTGCTCTCTCAATATAAATGAGTTAGAAACACAAGCATGAAAGAAAAAAACATTAAAATACATATCTAAGGATTCATTTTCCTAACATAACATTATCTGACCTTTTCTGCTTGACTCATACATATACTAGATATTGCAAATAAGGGAAACCATGGGGCTTATGTTTCTTTGGGCCTGGCTTACTTCGCTTAATATAATTTTTTCCAAGTCTTTCCATTTCCTAACAAATGGGGCAATGTCATTCTTTCTGATGGAGGCATAGAATTCCATTGTGTATATATACCACATTTTCTTGATCCATTCATCTACTGAGGGGTATCTGGGTTGGCTCTAGATCTTAGCTCTGGTAAATAATGCTGCAATAAACATAGTTGTGCTGGTAGCTTCAGTGTGGTCTTGTTTGTAAACATTTGGGTAAATGCCCAAAAGTGGGATTGCTGGGTTAGGGGAGTTCTATGTGGAGTCTTTTGAGGAACCTCCATACTGCTTTCCAAAGTGGTTGAACAAGTTTACATTCCCACCAACAATGAAGTAAGGTTCCCTTCTGTCCACATCCCCTCCAGCATCTGTTGTTGTTAGAGTTCTTGATTTTTGCCATTCTAACTGGGGTGAGGTGGTATCTCAATGTTGTTTTGATTTGCATTTCTTTTGTGGCTAGGGATGTTGAGCATTTCTTCATGTGTCTATTGGCCATCCTTCTTTCTTCTTCAGAGAAGTTTCTCTTTAAGTCTTTAGCCCACTTATTTATTGGGCAGTTGTTTCTTTGAGGATTTGTTGTTGGGGGGATTTAATTTTTTGAGTTCCAAGTATATTTTAGATATGAGACCCTTGTCCATTGTATGGCTAGTAAAGATCTTCTCCCAATCTGTGGGCTTTCAATTGATCTTGCTAGCTATGTCCTTTGCCATGCAGAAGCTCTGCAACTTTATGCAATCCCATTTGTCCAACCTTTCTTTGATTTGTTGTGTTTCCGGTTCACTGTTCAGAAAATTTCGGCCTGAGCCAAGGAGACCCAGGTTTTCTCCTATTCCATCCTGTAATGTTTTCAGAGTGTCTGCTTTGACTTCGAGGTCTTTGATCCATTTGCAGTTGATTCCGGTGTAGGGTGATATATAAGGATCTAGCTTTAGTTTTCTACATGTAGTTAACCAATTTTTTCAGCACCATTTACTGAAGAAGCTGTGTTTCTTCCATTCTATCGTTTTAGCTCCCTTATGGAAGATTAGATGGTGGGTTCATTTCTGGGTTTTCATTTCTATTAAGTGAAGGACCTCTATGATGAAAACTTTAAAATCTTGAAAAAGGAAATCAACACAGAACTTAAAAAATGGCAAAACCTCCCATGCTTCTGGATTGGAAAGATTAACATCGTGAAAATGGCAATACTTCCCAAGGCTATCTACAAATTCAACGCGATACCTATCAAAATTCCAACCTCATTCTTCAAGGAAATAGAAGAGGCAATCCAAAAATTCATATGGAACAACAAAAGACCCCGAAGAGCAAAAACGCTCCTCAAAGGAAAGAACATGGCTGGAGGAATATCAATACCAAATTTCAAACTCTACTCTAAAGCCATAGTAATCAAAACAGCCTGGTATTTGCATAAGAACAGACCTCAGGACCAATGTAATCGAATTAATCATGCAAATTTGTAAAGATAGAATGGAAGAATAATTCTGGTTCCAAGCAAGTCAGATTTAAGAGTATGGACTTAATTGGGGAAAAAAAGGCCATGTTGAGAAAACAGGAATTATACTAGCAGTGAACGGGTGGCTAAGATCACATTTCTTTTTCTATTTATTATTTCTTTTTCTTTTTCTTTCTTTCTTCTTTTTTGTTGTTTGGATGGTTGTGGGGCTTGATGTCTGGGCCTCCACTCTTCAGCTCAAAGCTAGCGCTCTACCTCTTGAGCCACAGTGCTACTTCCAGTTTTCTGGTGGTTAATTGGAGATAAGTGCCTCAGAAACTTTCCTACTCATGCTGGATTTGAACTGCAATTCTCAGATCTCAGCCTCGTGAGTAGCTAGCATTATAGGCGTGAGCCACCAGCATTACACTTAACATCACATTTCTAACAGTGTACATTCAGTATATGCAATGTGTATGTTTCTCTATCCTTATATGAACTCGAGTTAAAAATCTGGGCTACAGCTTTTGCGCTCACAAAAATATTTCTAGTTTAAAAGGTGATACTCCTGGAAAAATAGAACCTAAGAATGTAAAGGAGTCTGGGAAGTTCAGTTTGCATCCAGCCTGGGAGAACAGTCTTTGAGACACTATTTATAATTACCAGCCAAATGCTGCATTGGAAGAATTGTTAATGTGATGGAATACTAGTTTTGAGCAAGATTGCTGTATAGAGCTTGAGGTTTTCACATATATATACAAACATGCACATACACACAGAGACACTTATATGTGCAAACACACATATGAAACAACTCCCAGAATGTGTAGAAATGTTAGAAAATAATAAAAAATATGTCCTAAGGCTAGAATCAAGTGATAATTTTTTAATATTAGAAAGTCCTCAAGTGAAATTTCCAACAAAACTCTTGAGAATATTACATAGTTAGGGACCAGAGATAGTAAGAAATTCAAGTAATCGTTATTGAAGGGGTTGGATCCATGGAGGAATGAATCAGAGGCCACTCACTGCAGGTGCATCTGAAAATGTTCGTATCCTGTGTCAAATGTTGGAAGATCTTCGAAAATAGAACATAAACATTCTGAGCTAACAGTCTTTTGAAAAATATTATCGGAGAAGTACAGAAATGCTAGTCTGTATCAAGATTAAATAAACCAGCAAAGTATGGTAGGACAATGAGATACAAGACTGGCATTCTAGCACTCAGACTAAGACAGGAGATTGGAGAGTGGAATTATGTAGTGATACCTTCCCTGGACTAGGAAATATAATTTTGTCTCAATAATACAAAACATGAAAGGAATAAAAAACAAGAAAGGAATATACGGTTGCAAGTTTGGGCTAATTTGGTCATTATGTTTTAAGAAGTCAAGTTTCCTATTGAAATGCAACTCATATATAATCCTCAGTTGTGTTTTAAATGCTGTCATCATTACAGAACATTCCTAGATCCAAAATAGCTTATGATTCCCAACCAAAAATTTGAAAAAGTAAGCATCATTCTGTTGGATTCCAAAGAAATGATGAAGGATTACAAAAGCTTAAGCCTGGAGAAATAGCGAAGTTCATCTAATGTAGGACTTTGTAGACCTGGCTAAATTAGAATTTAGATTTAAAATAAATATTTTTGTTTGTAATTTTTCTTTGTAATTTCATATGCTATTTCATATTCTATAGGATAGAAGATTTAATTCACAAATGATTCTGGCATTCTATTTGCCTAAAATATTATTTCAAGTGAGGTATAATTAGAACTTAGTTAATAGATAATTGCAACAGTTCCTGTGTAACATGATAATGTGAATTATCTAGACAAAGTTGCCAACAAATTTATGATATTAATTTATAAATTTAGAAAAGGCAGAACTTTTTGAGACTTTGGTATGAATAGAGTAATTGTGTGACATCCTTTTTCTTCTACCTATATATAACACAGGAAGAAATTTCCTTAATTACATACCTTTGTATACAATGAGAAAAATGCTAGGTTTGGAGTTTGTTTTTATTTTGTTTTTGTTGTTTGCTTTGTCCTAGGGCTTAAATTGTGGACTGGGGGACTGTCTCTGAGACTGTTTTGCTCAAGGTTACTGCTCTTCCACTTGAAAAACAGTGCCACTTGTTTCTGGCTTTTCGTGAGCAGCTTATTGGAGATAAGAATCAAAGTAACCTTCCTGCCTGGGTGGGCTTTGAACCATAAGGTTCACATATTCATATTCAGATCTCCTGAATATCTGTAATAGATAAAAATATAGCTATAAATAATATTTGCAAGTGTTTTGATCTCAAGAATACCACTGGGGGAAAAATGATGCAGCAAAGTTTAGTGTAGAGTTCTTTCCCCAATAAGAAGGGCATCACCTTAGCAGAAGGGTAGTATTTTTTCACAATAATGATAAACTAGTCCTGATGGGAATTTAGGGAATTTTAAGGTCCACCTTACAAGTTGGAAACTGTTGGGCTAGGATGACTTTACAGCATAAAAACTTAGGATTGATGGTCATAGAAATAATAGTTTACTCTGATGAACATATGTTTACATTTTAGGAATTTATTATAGATACTTCATAGTTTTATCTTCTACCAGAATGTGGCTATTTTTTCTATTGACTTTTAAATTTGTACTCCCCCCCACTGGAAACTGCATTTATTGCAGAATAAAATGCAAACAGGTACTGTTTTGAATGTCTCTGGGATAGCATGTTCAGAATTTGAAAATGAGTAGTTAGTAGTCATAGGAATGTTGAAGAACATATATATTCTGTCCTCTTAACAATTAGTCAGTTTTCAAAGTTAGGAGTTTCCATAGAATTGAACTGTTTTCTGTTTTAGTATGACAATACTAAAATAAAGTTTTTTTGCAAAATAATGGCAAGTATTTTCTGAAAATTTTGTATAGTTTGATAACATTCAAGTTGATGACCCTCTGATAAAGAAAGGGGTAATTAATAAAAATTAAAAGACAAATAGGGTTCATTTTTTTTAAAGTAATACACATAGAATAATATTTACTATACCAACATAGTGAAATTATATTTTATGTAGCTTATTTTTTAATTTGATTTTATTGTCAAGGTGATATATAGAAGGGGTTGCAGTAATTGTAAGGTAGTAAATGCATAGCATGTCAAACTTTTTACCTCATCCCTCATTTTTCTCATAGTTTCCTTAACCCCAATACCCCTTACAAGTTGTAATGTAAATTTCCAACAAGTCTTGTGAGTATTGCTATTGCACTGGTTTGTCTTTTGCCCTTTGTCTTTCCATTTTGTTGTTCCTCTTCCCTTGCCAAATTAAGGTATGTGTATATACAATATACAGGATCCTGAAATCAAATACAGCAGGGAATAAACCATAGGGGAAAACACAAAAGAAAAAAGAAATCTCATTGTTCATTAAAAACAACAACCACAAAGAAAAACCTCTGTTTCCATTTCTAGGACTTTATTTTGCTCAGCATTATCTTATATGGTCATATAAACATAACTATTGAGACATACGGCTCATCTGGTAGGACTATCCTAGACACTTCCTACATATTACAAATGAGGGAAACCATGGAATCTCTTTGTGTCTTGCTTATTTTACTTAGTAGGATATTTCCAAGTCTTTCCATTTCCTTATGAATTAGAAGCATAGAATTCCACCGTGTGTGTGTGTGTGTGTGTGTGTGTGTGTGTAACATTTTGTCAATTCGTCCATCAACTGAGTGGCATATTGGTTTAAGACATGATTGCAAGTAAGTATCATTTAGGGTCATTAAAAATGACACATGCCACTTCCCCAGACATTCTAAAATCATGATTTCTAAGTAAGGCAGGATTTTATGGTGGCACAAGTGTTGAGATATCTGGATGAGTCTATGTCTGTCTTGCACTGAATTAGGCAGGAAGATATCCAATATCATATAGGATAAAAATGGTAGTGACAAAATATTCCCTTGAGAAAGATCTTATAAATACGTTAGAAACACATGCATGAAAGAAAAAAACGTTAAAATACATATCTAAGGGTTCATTTTCCTAACATCATATTATCTGACCTTTTCTGCTTGACTCATACATATACTAGATATTGCAAATAAGGGAAACCATGGGGCCTATGTTTCTCTGGGCCTGGCTTACTTCACTTAATATAATTTTTTCCAAGTTTTTCCATTTCCTAACAAATGGGGCAATGTCATTGTTTCTGATAGAGGCATAGAATTCCATTGTGTATATATACCACATTTTCTTGATCCATTCATCTACTGAGGGGCATCTGGGTTGGTTCCAGATCTTAGCTATGGTAAATAGTGCTGCAATAAACATAGTTGTGCTGGTAGCTTTAGTGTGGTCTTGTTTGTAAACATTTGAGTAAATTCCCAAAAGTGGGATTGGTGTGTCATAGGGGAGCTCTATGTGAAGTATTTTGAGGAACCTCCATACAGCTTTCCAAAGTGGTTGAACAAGTTTACATTCCCACCAACAATGAAGTAAGGTTCCATTCTGTCCACATCCCCTCCAGCATCTGTTGTTGTTAGAGTTCTTGTTTTTTTGCCATTCTAACTGGAGTGAGGTGGTATCTCAATATTGTTTTGATTTGCATTTCTTTTATGGCTAGGGATGTTGAGTATTTCTTCATGTGTTTATTGGCCATCCTTCTTTCTTCATCAGAGAAGTTTCTCTTTAAGTCTTTAGCCCACTTATTTATTGGGCAGTTGTTTCTTTGAGGATTTGTTGTTGGGGGATTTAATTTTTTGAGTTGCAAGTATATTTTAGATATAAGACACTTGTCCGTTGTATGGCTAGTGAAGATCTCCTCCCAATCTGTGGGCTTTCTATTGATCTTCATAGCTATGTCCTTTGCCATGCAGAAGTTCTGCAACTTCATGCAATCCCATTTGACCAATCTTTCTTTGATTTGTTGTGTTTCCGGGTCTCTATTCAGAAAGAAGAGAGCACACCCAAATTAATAAACTTAGAGATGACAATGGAAACATCACCACGGAAACAACCAAGATTCAGAACATTATAAGGGAATACTTCTCAAAACTTTATGCTAATAAGTTTGAGAACTTGACAGAAATGGACCTTTTCCTAGCCAGTATTGACATGCCAAAACTAAACCAAGATGAATTAAACCATCTTAACAGGCCCATATCAAGCATTGAAATAGAAACAGCAATAAGAGACCTCCCAGCTAAGAAAAGTCCAGGACCAGATGGTTTTACAGCGGAATTCTACAAGGCCTTCAAAGCAGAGCTCAAACCAAGACGCCTCCAACTCTTCAATGTAATTGAAAGAGAAAATTCACTACCGAACACATTCTATGAAGCCATCATAACCCTCATCCCAAAACCAGGCAGGGACTCATCAAAGAAAGAGAACTATAGACCCATTTCTTTGATGAACATTGATGCAAAACTTCTCAACAAAATTTTGGCCAATCGACTTCAACAATTCATCCAAAAAATCATGCACCACGGTCAAACAGGATTCATTTCAGGGATGCAAAGCTGGTTCAATATAGGCAAATCAATTATTATTATTCATCACATCAACAGGAGCAAGAATAAGAACCACATGGTTATCTCAATAGATGCAGAAAAAGCATTCGACAAGATCCAACACCCCTTTATGATGAAGGAATCATCATGGAAAAATTAGGAATCCATGGAACATTCCTCAATACAATAAAGGCTGTATTTGACAAATCTACAGCCAGCATTATACTTAATGCTGAAAAACTAAAGCCATTTCCTCTTAACTCAGGAACAAGACAAGGATGTCCACTCTCTCCACTTCTCTTCAATCTAGTATTAGAATGCCTAGCTACAGCAATAAGACAAGATGTAAACGTAAAGGGGATCCAAATAGGGAAAGAAGAATTAGAACTCTCCGTCTTTGCAGACGATATGATCTCCTATTTAAAGAATCCCATAGACTCCATTCCCAAATTACTCAAGCTGATTCAAAACTTTGACAAAGTAGCAGGGTATAAAATTAACCCCCCCAAATTAGTGGCTTTTCCGTATGCCAACCATGAGAAAAGTGTGGCTGAAATTAGGAAAGCAATTCTATTTGTAATAGCCCCACAAAAAAATACCGAGGAATTAACTTAACTAAAGAAGTGAAGGCCCTATATGATGAAAACTTTAAAATCTTGAAAAAGGAAATCAACACAGAACTTAAAAAATGGCAAAACCTCCCATGCTCCTGGATAGGAAAGATTAACATCGTGAAAATGGCAATACTTCCCAAGGCTATCTACAAATTCTACGCGATACCAATCAAAATTCCAACCTCATTCTTCAAGGAACTAGAAGAGGCAATCCAAAAATTCATATAGAACAATAAAAGAACCCGAATAGGAAAAACGCTCCTCAACGGAAAGAACACTGCTGGAGGAATATCAATGCCAAATTTCAAACTCTACTACAAAGCCATAGTAATCAAAACAGCTTGGTATTGGCATAAGAACAGACCTCAGGATCAATGGAATAGAATTGAAAACCCAAAAATGAACCTACAGACCTATAGCCATCTAATCTTTGAGAAGGGAGCTAAAACAATAGAATGGAAGAAAGACAGCCTCTTCAGTAAATGGTGCTGGCAAAATTGGTTAACTACTTGTAGAAAACTAAAGCTCGACCCTTATATATCACCCTGCAACAGAATCAACTGCAAAAGGATCAAAGACTTCGGAGTCAAAGCAGACACTCTGAAAACATTACAGGATGGAATAGGAGAAACCCTAGGTGTCCTTGGCTCAGGCCGAAATTTTCTGATTATGTTCTTATAACAAATTATGGAATAGATTTTTGAAACATTGCAAATTCCTAACCAGTATGAATTAACTTCCTCTCTCTCTGTCACTACACACAAATATTTAAGAGTTTGAACAGTACTTTTTTCAAGTGATATACTGCAAATATTACTACAATATCATGTGTATATCTAAAATTTCTTTAAAGTAATAATCTCTACTTTCAAATCAAGTATTAGTTATTTTATTCTTGGAAACTTTTAGATAAAGACTGTATATCTTTGAAATGAAAAATGTCAAAATATTAGCATAAAAATTTTAGAGGGAGTCGGTCTTCAGAAATACATATATACATATATATATATATATATATATATATATATATATATATATACGTTATGTGCAGAAAGACATACATTTTTAGAGATTATTTGTCATCAGAAATATGTACAAATATCTAAATTTCTGTGTAGAACCATGTACATTATAATGAAAGATACACCTCAAAACATCATTAAAATTTAAAAAAATACATCAAACCAAATGCCAGTGACTCATGCTTATAATTTGAGCTATTCTGGGTGCTGAGATGGTAGAATTGTGTTCGAAACTAGCCCAGACAGAAAAGTACTTGTTAGAGTCTTATCTCCATTAATCACTAAAAACAGGAATTAGCTCTGTGCTTCAAGTTGTGGAGTGCTGGCCTTGAGCATAAAAAGCCTTGGAGACAATGCCAAAGTCTTGTAAACAAGAACAACAACAAAATGTATCACATTAATTTCTCAAAAGCATCTTTTAACTGCTGTGAACATTTCTTAGAAACATGAATACATGCCCCTGGAAAATGTTAAGTAAAAGTATAGAATATTTACTTCTACGTTAAAGACATGACTATTTAAATTGTTTAAGGTATTTAGGTGATGAGTAGGAATTAAGAATAATGAGAGTTAGGTAATAGATTGTGACTGGACTTTTATTCTATTTTACAGTAGTAATAAAATGATATTTGTAATGATTATATAAACTTATTCTTGCTTGGTATATGAATTATATTAAGTGATAAACATTTTAAAATGATTTCCAATGCAAAGGATTATCAATTCTTTTTTAATTTCAAAACAATTAAGAAATGTATTCCAAGGCTAGTTTGCTCTAAGACTATATTTGTTTTCTAAAATTAATTTAGGAATGAGTTAAGATTTAGATAACTCTGCACAGCAGAGGAGAGTGAGAGGGGATAGAATGATGGACCACATAGGAGCTGTATGTCATTGGTACTGTATTTCAAAAAACAGAAAGACTTCAGAGAAGAGAAAGAGGAATATAAGGTGTCGTGAATCAAGTTTCGATTTAATCCACCTAATAGTTTTGACTGAGAGTCAGAGAACATGGGAAAAATAGAAAATAAAATAGAAAATAAAGCATTGTAAAAACCTGTTCCAATGTAATGAAATTGTAATAGGAATATGATAATTAATTTCCAAAGAAATAAAAGAAAGAATAGGTAAACTCTAAAGGGAAAAAGAATGAAGAGAGAAAAGAAGCAAAGTAAAACCTTCTTCAATAACAAACACAAGAGTTTGGAAGTGGAAAGGCAGTAGAAATATTGTAAATAACAATAAAATAACAATAAAAATTGCTAACGTGGATAGAAGATGGATCACATTTTATCATATATGATTTTGAATTCATAGGAAATGAAAATTTTAAAGAAATAATTTAAAACAGTTTTTGAATTATAACTAGACAGTATATCTCAGTGGTAAAACATTGGCCTAACATGTGTGAAGCAATGGTTTGATCGCCCACACATTACAAAGTACACACAAAACACCCACACACAAACCCACATTAACACAGACACACACACAATTTGGAATATTGATATTATCATATTAAACAGAGGAAATTATCAAAATAGTAAAAATATGTTAATATGAAATCATATTAGTGCTCATACTATTTAAAAGTTTAGTAGAAATAAAATAGTCACAATATACTTGGATTCTTATAGATCAACTAAATTGAAAATTAAGAAATAGAAGACATGAGAATAGTTGCAAACAAGTTTTAAATAATAAACATTTTGAAACATGTATACTTTTGGCAGAAGATTTATGTTAATGGTATTTTAATTCAAGATTTAGAATATGATAACCAGGTGCTCTATATCTCGCAAGAGATGGCTATATTTCTAATCATTTCACTCTGGATACTTTTATAATAAAGTCTCATCATTTCAAAGCCCCTCCCAAACCACAAACCCTACTTATACTACCCACCACAGCTAGAGAATGGAAGCCACAAATCACCATGCCCTGCTCAAACATTTTTTTCTTTTTTTTAATTTAATTTTATTTTTTTTGTGAACATACTGTACAGAGGGGTTACAATTACATGGGCAGGATAATGCGTGCATTTCTTACCAAGCATTGCAGCCTCCTCCTTTGTTTACCCTTCACATCCCTTCCCAACCTCTCCCTTCCCCTCCATCCCAATCCTTCTCCTTACCCCACCCTTCCCCCACCCCACCGACGTTGTAAAGCTCGTTTTGGAAATGACAACTTGTACTTCTCATTGTTGCAACAGGTCCACCTGTATCCTTAAACAACTGGTTTTGCCCCATCTCCTCCATAAGTTATACTGACATCAAATATAGTGAAAGCAGGGGTTATACTGTGGGGAGGGACATACAAAGCCACAAAGAGATAATCTTATAAACGCGTTAGAAACACATGCATGAAAGAAAAAAACCTTAAAATACATATCTAAGGGTTCATTTTCCTGACATCATATTATCTGACCTTTTACACTTGACTCATACATATACTAGATATTGCAAATAAGGGAAACCATGGGACCTATGTTTCTTTGGGCCTGACTTACTTCACTTAATATAATTTTTCCAAGTTTTTCCATTTCCTAACAAATGGGGCAATGTCATTCTTTCTGATGGAGGCATAGAATTCCATTGTGTATATATACCACATTTTCTTGATCCATTCATCTACTGAGGGGCATCTGGGTTGGTTCCAGATCTTATCTATGGTAATTAATGCTGCAATAAACATAGTTGTGCTGGTAGTTTTAGTGTGGTCCTTTTCGTAAACATTTGGGTAAATGCCCAAAAGTGGGATTGCTGGGTCATAGGGGAGTTCTATGTGAAGTCTTTTGAGGAATCTCCATACTGCTTTCCAAAGTGGTTGAACATGTTTACATTCCCACCAACAATGAAGTAAGGTTCCCTTCTGTCCACATCCCTTCCAGCATCTTTTGTTGTTAGAGTTCTTGATTTTTGCCGTTCTAACTGGAGTGAGGTGATATCTCAATGTTGTTTTGATTTGCATTTCTTTTATGGCTAGGGATGTTGAACCTTTCTTCATGTGTCTATTGGCCATCCTTCTTTCTTCTTCAGAGAAGTTTCTATTTAAGCCTTTCGCCCACTTATTTATTGGGCAGTTGTTTCTTTGAGGATTTGTTGTTGGGTGGTTTAATTTTTTGAGTTACAAGTATATTTTAGATATGAGACCCTTGTCCCTTGTATGGCTATTAAAGATCTTCTCCCAATCCGTGGGCTTTCTATTGATCTTGCTAGCTATGTCATTTGCCATGCAGAAGCTCTGCAACTTTATGCAATCCAATTCGTCCAACCTTTCTTTGATTTGTTGTGTTTCCGGGTCTCTATTCAGAAAATTTCGGCCTGAGCCACGGAGACCTAGGGCTTCTCCTATTCCATCCTGTAATGTTTTCAGAATGTCTGCTTTGACTTCAAGGTCTGTGATCCATTTGGAGTTGATTCTGGTGGAGGGTGATATATAAGGATCTAGCTTTAGTTTTCTACATGTGGTTAACCAATTTTACCATTTACTGAAGAGGCTGTCTTTGTTCCATTCTATTGTTTTAGCTCCCTCATGGAAAATTAGATGGCTATAGGTCTGTAGGTTCATTTCTGGGTTTTCAATTCTATTCCATTGGTCCTGAGGTCTGTTCTTATGCCAGTACCAAGCTGTTTTGATTACTATGGCTTTATAGTAGAGTTTGAAATTTGGTATTGATATTCCTCCAGCAGTGTTCTTTCCGTTGAGGAGCGTTTTTGCTATTCATGGTGTTTTATTGTTCCATATGAATTTTTGGATTGCCTCGTCTATTTCCTTGAAGAATGAGGTTGGAATTTTGATAGGTATCGCGTTGAATTTGTAAATAGCCTTGGGAAGTATTGCCATTTTCACAATGTTAATCTTTCCAATCCAGGAGCATGGGAGGTTTTGCCATTTTTTAAGTTCTGTGTTGATTTCCTTTTTCAAGATTTTAAAGTTTTCATCATAGAGGTCCTTCACTTCTTTAGTTAAGTTAATTCCTAGGTATTTTATTTTTTGTGGGGCTATTACAAATGGAGTTGCTTTCCTAATTTCAGCCACACTTTTCTCATTGCTGGCATAGAGAAAAGCCATTGATTTTGGGGTGTTAATTTTATAACCTGCTACTTTGCCAAAGTTTTGAATCAGCTTGAGTAATTTGGGAATGGAGTCTATGGGATTCTTTAAATACAAGATCATGTCATCTGCAAAGAGGGAGAGTTTTATTTCTTCTTTCCCTATTTGGATCCCCTCTATGTCTGCATCTTGTCTTATTGCTGTAGGTAGGCATTCTAATACTAGATTGAAGAGAAGTGGAGTGAGCGGACATCCTTGTCTTGTTCCTGAGTTAAGAGGAAATGGCTTTAATTTTTCACAACTGAGTATAATGCTGGCTGTAGGTTTGTCATATACAGCCTTTATTGTATTGAGGAATGTTCCATGGATTCCTAATTTTTCCAAAACCTTCATCATAGAGGTTTGTTGGATCTTGTCGAATGCTTTTTCTGCATCTATTGAGATAACCATGTGTTTATTATTCTTGCTCTAGTTGATGTGATGAGTAATATTAACTGATTTGCGTATGTTGAACCAGCTTTGCATCCCTGAAATTAATCCTGTTTGATCGTGGTGTATGATTTTTTGGATGAATTGTTGAAGTCAATTGGCCAAAATTTTGTTGAGAAGCTTTGCATCAATGTTCATCAAAGAAATCGGTCTATAGTTCTCTTTCTTTGATTAGTCCCTGCCTGTTTTTGGGATGAGGGTTATGATGGCTTCATAGAATGTGTTCGGTAGTGAACTTTCTCATTCAATTTCATTGAGGAGTTGGAGGAGTATTTGTGTGAGCTCTGCTTTGAAGGCCTTGTAAAATTCCGCTGTAAAACCATCTGGTCCTAGACTTTTCTTAGCTGGGAGGACTCTTATTGCTGTTTCTATTTCAATGCTTGATATGGGCCTGATAAGATAGTTTAACTTATCTTCGTTTAGTTTTGGCATGTCAATATTTGCTAGGAAAAGGTCCATTTCTGTCAAGTTCTCAAACTTATTAGCATAAAGTTTTGAGAAGTATTCCCTTATAATGTTCTGAATCTTGATTTTTTCCGCGGTGATGTTTCCATTCTCATCTCTGAGTTTATTAATTTGGGTGTGTTCTCTTCTTTTTCTGATAAGATTTGCTAAGGGTCTGTCAATTTTGTTAAGTTTTGCGAAGAACCAACTCTTTGTTTTGTTGATACTTTCTATAGTTTTTTTGGATTCTAATTCATTTAATTCCGATTTAATTTCAATTATTTCTTTCTGTCTACTGGATTGAGGTTTATCTTGCTGCTTTTTTTCAAGGAGGTTTAGATATGTCATTAAATTGTTAGTATCAGATCTCTCCAATTTGTTGATGTAGGAGCTCAGAGCTATAAATTTGCCTCTGGGTACTGCCTTTGCTCTGTCCCAGATGAGCTGGTATTTTGTGTGATCATTTTTGTTGAATAGCATGAACATTTGAATTTCCTTTCTAATCTCTTCCATGACCCATTCGTGATTCAGCAGTGTGTTGTTCAGCCTCCATGTGATACCGGACTTTCTTTGGTGGCTTTTGGTGTTGAGTTCTAATGTTATTCCCTTATGGTCAGAGAGAATGCAAGGTATAACTTCAATGTTTCTGAATTTAGACAAGTTTGCTTTGTGGCCTAAAATGTGGTCTATTTTAGAAAATGTTCCATGTGCAGCGGAGATAAACGTGGATTCTGATGCGGCTGGGTGAAATGTTCGGCAGATGTCTGTTAAGTCTATTTGATCTATGCAGCCGTTTAGCTCTGCAGTTTCTCTGTTGACTTTTTGCCATGTTGATCTATCTAGTGGGGAGAGTGGTGTGTTAAAATCCCCAACAAATAATGTCTTTGAAGTTATATGGGGTTTGAGGGAAAGTAGTGTGTCTTGGATAAATTTGGGTGCTCCATTGTATGGTGAGTTGATATTTAGAATTGTAATATCCTCCTGAATGAGAGATCCCTGAATTAGTATGTACCGACCTTCTTTATCTCTTCTCACGAATTTTAATTTGAAATCTATTTCATCTGATATTAGGATTGCAACTCCCGCATTTTTATGGGAGCCGTTTGCTTGGTAAATTTTGTTCCAGCCTTTTACATTGAAAATGTGTTTGTTTATACGGGAAAGATGTGACTCCTGCAGGCAGCAGATAGAAGGGTCTTGTTTTTTAATACAACTAGACAGTCTATGTCACTTAATTGGAGAGTTCAGTCCGTTAACGTTAAGAAATAGGACTGAGAGGTATTTGGGAGTTCCTGCCATGTTATCCACCTTCTTGGGGGCTGAGAAAACTGGGTTCTTCCTATGGTTCTTGGATTCTCAGTTTGGGTGCAGTTTCTTGGCCTTTATTGTGGTCTTGTTGGTTTTCTATGTGTAGGACATCTTTAAGAATCTTTTGTAGGGCTGGTTTGGTGGAGATGTATTGTTTCAATTTTTCTTTGCTATGGAAGGTTTTTATTTGGCCTTCAGTTATGAAGGAGAGTTTAGCTGGGTACAGTATTCTTGGTTGATAGTTGTTTGTTTTTAGGGCATGGCATACATCATTCCAGGCTCTTCTTGCTTTGATTGTCTCTGCTGAGAAATCTGAGGTGATTCTAATTGGTTTCCCTTTATAGGTGATTAACCTTTTCTCCTTGACAGCTTTAAGGATCTTTTCCTTGGTCTGAGTTGATCCTGTGTGGATTATAATGTGACAGTGGGATGTCCTATTCTTGTCTGGTCTATTTTGGGTTCTAAATGCTTCTTGTATCTGAATAGGCCTATCTTTTTGTATGTTTGGGAAGTTCTCTGCTAGGATCCTATTAAACAAATTTCCTAGACCATTAACTTCTGTTTCTAGGTGCTCCTCTACACCCATTATCCTTAGATTAGGCCTTCTGATGGTGTCTTCCAGGTGTTGGATAGATCTATCATATTTCTTGGACTTGTCTTGGATGGTTTTATGTTCTTTCTCTATAATATCTAGGCTGTCTTCAATCCCTGAGATTTGATCTTCTGCATGGTCTAACCTGTTGTCAAGACACTCTACTTTGTTTTTTATCTCTTTTCCTTCTAATTGGTCAGCTTTGATGGCTTCAAATTCTTTGTTGAAGCTCTGTTTTAGGTCTTGTATGAATTTCTTTACTTCCTTAATTTGGTGTTCAGTGTTTGTTCTCAAATCACTTAGTTGATTGGTTATGGTTTCTTTGGACTCCCATTCCTTCTGTGGGGTTCCATTCAGCATTGCCTTTGTGGTCTCCCTGACTTCCTTCACCTCTTTGTTAATGGCTTAGATGAATGCCTTTAGTGATCTTTGTGTATTCTCTACCTATTCTCTAAATTCATGTATTACTCTTTGCTTAGCTTCCTCCAGTTCGTGTGATTCCTCCAGTTCTCTTTGAGTGTTCTCAGCCTGCTCACGCCATTCCTCCCTTTCTCTTTGAGTATTCTCAAGTTGCTCACTCAAGTTCTGCATCAGTTTTTAGTAGCTTCCTCGCGCGTATGATATTCCTGTATAAACTTCTGGGATGCCTCCTCTCTCTCCCTATCACGCTCATACAGAGTCCTTTGTAAGTTGTCAAACTTTTCATTTATCATGTTTGCCAGCAGTGTTTGTAGAGCTATTTGGGAACTCTCCTCTGGATTATTCATTATCTGTTCTGTCCCATGATTATCATGAGTGGGAGTGGAGATACTCAGACTTGCCATTTTTCTTGTGTTTTTCCGGCTTACTCTGCCCATTTGAGATGAAAGTAGCACCAGTTTTGTGCTAGAACACTATCTTAAGGCAACCATCTACCAAAGTTTGCATTTGTACAGTCAATAGTCTACAGATACAATCTAGTTCAACTGATACATCTATTCAACATCAAACAACTATATGTTAAAGGACTTCGAACCGCAGAGAAGAATTTGGAAAACCAGAAATTATTAGGGTTAGGGAGAGATGTGGGTAAAAAAGAGGAATAGATTGGTGTGGGAAGGCACAGGGAGAGGTAACTATGTCCTAATCTCAATGCAGGAAATAGGTTGGGTAGGATGCAAGTAGAGAGAGAGAAAAAAAGGAGAAAGGGAAAGGGAAATGAAAAGAGACCAGAAAAAAATAGAAACGTAAAAATTAATATTATTATGGAGATTTAAAAACAATCTATTTAGAGAGTAATGTGAATATATTGAGAGAAGGGGAGGGACATAGAAGAGATGTGAAAAACTTAAAAAAATGCTTAAAATATTATATAAGTATAAAGAGGTAGTACTGCTATTAAGGAATTTAAGTCTCAGAGGTTTTGAATTAAATAATAAATTTGTGGATTAAGTGTGTACACAATGGGGGATAGGGTCTACAAGTTAACTACGGGTTTATCTGAGGATGTGCAGGACAAGAGTTAAGTCACATAAAGAAGAACAAAAGAGAGGAAAAGGTGAAAAGGATAAAAAAGGGAGAAAAAAAAGATCAGAAGTTCAGTAGAGCTAAACAAAAAATACAAAAAGATAATTCAAAAAGAAAGAAAAAGAGAAAGAAGACAAAAAAAAAGAAAGGAAAACGCACATTCACGTATCCCTAAAATAAAAATTATAAGAGGAAAAAAACGTTACTGGAAAACAATTTTTTTTCAAAAAAGGCAAAAATTAAAGATTAATAAAAGTTTTAGAAAAGAAAAAAAATATTTTTATATATATAAGGTACCAAAAAAAAAAAGAAGAAGAAAAAAAGTTCTTTGATTTTTTTTTTATTTTTTTGGGAGGGGTGGGAAGAATCCTGTATCTCCCTTGTGTCTATAACAAGCCTCTTGTTGGAGTCTCTGGTCTGCTTGAGGTGCTGTGGCTTGATTGGTTTCTTAAGTCAGTTTGTTTGAACAGGCAGAAAAATGCTCTGCTTTACCCAAGATTTTGAGATCCCCCTCCCAGGTTAGTTTAATGGGAGGGTGATCTGCTTTGAGAATCACAAAAGAGGGGGATGCAGTGATGAGGCTAGGTTCTGGGTAGAGTTGAGGCCTTTCAACAAACAGTAGCTTTTCCCTGGGGCTATTTTGTGAAAAACTCACAGAGCCCAGCCTGGAGCCATTCTCAGGGTTTCTGTTTTTCAGTTGATTATGGAGGCTGCTAGAGGGAGGGGCAGCCTCTGGCTCTGGTTACCCAGTGAGGAAAGCCACTCCTATGGCTGGCGCCTGAGCTGGGTGTCTTTTCCCTGGATGGATCTGAGTCTGGCAGGTCACTTCACCGTTAAGTTCTTGTGACCTGCTAAATGACTCGTTTTATTCCAAGGCCTGAGTTGGAGCTAGCAGCTCCGCCGAGCTTTGTCGGTATCCAAGATCGAGATCACCGGTGCTGGGGGGGAGGGGTGGCCTTCCCTCCTCTGCTCCCTGAGAAGGATTGAGGACGTCAGGATTCTACTCATGCCAAGTCTTGGATCCTGGGTAGTCTCTGGTCTGCAAACTGCAGGATGAAGATGTCCGCTCCTTGTCGGTTCTTGCTGGTGTTGAGTAGAATCCACTCGCCTGCTGCATCTGGCTCCTTCGTCCCGGACTCTCTGTGGCTCAGGTATGGGTGCCCTGGGGTCGCCACCGCAACCCTGCCGCCGCAGCGGCGGTTGCTGGCAAGCGCTCAGATGTGTCTCCTTGCCTTGGCTTCCCCTCTCTTGTCTAACTCTCTGTCCTGTGATGGCACACTTGGTGTGATTCTCTGGCTTAGGACTGTTCACAGGAACTCTAAAACTGCTTTCTCTGCGAAAGCTTGTTCAGATTTCAGCTTCTCCTCTGCCATCTTCCCGGAACTCTTCAAACATTTTTTTTAATTAAAGTACAAATATTTCCAAAATGTGACCAGGTAATGAAGCCTTCTTAATAAAGTATGTGCTTCTTGAAAACACAGTAACAACAAATATGTTTAGAACTACAAGAAATTAAATTTATTTAAATTCACCAACCATATAAAAATTAAGAAAATAATTGTTAAATATTCATGTTAAATATTTTAAAAGCAAAATATGTGTCTAAATAATTTACATGTGTAAAACTCATGCAAAATTAAATTAACTAATCCGATGACTCTGAAAAAAGAATTACTCTAAAGAAACAAAAGAAAATAATTAAGTTCAAAATTTGAAATTTAGAAAATAAAATGAAATGCATTCTTTAGTTGACTTAAGTAACTGTAAACCCTCTGTATATCAATTTTATAATAAAAAATGCATGAACAAAGAAAGCAAAAATACCCATTGATCAATAGCAACAGCTAAAACATCAGTATTTCTTTTTTTTTTTCTGTACAAGAAAATCGATGGAGGGGATGACAATGTTCTTTCCATTGAAAAATATACTCATTACCTTACTTATGTAACTGTAACCCCTTCATACATTACCTTTACAATAAAATTAAATTAAAATTAAAAATAAACTAAATAATATACCAATTAAGAATTCTTAGAAGCCATTGTTTAAAAACTTTGTAAAAAGCTGCCCTAAGTACCCAAGGAATATACTTTGATGATACTATTTAAATACTTAAACTTCAGCAGAGAAGCAAAAAGATTATAAATGTTACAAAGTAAAATAATAAATCAGAATATATTACTATTAATAAAAATCATAAGTTGAATTTATAGTGGTAGTCAAATATGTGAGAAATGAGACGAATTGCCATTTGCAGTTAATAAGTGAGAAAGAATTTTCTAGGTCTTTTAAATTTATCTTAAGATAATGAAGAAACTATTTTGTCACATCATATGATAATCAGATAAAGATGATAGTAAACCAAAGAACAGATTGAACTAAGTTTTGGGATGTTAATGTATTTACCTATTTTGGTTGTGGGTAATTGTGGGGATTTCAACTTGGAGTATTGTTCTTGCTAGGCTGGTGTCATATCAGTGGTTAATTTTAGAATAGGGGTTCCCTTTCCACAAGAACATGCACCTGATCTGTCCTTTTAGCCTTCCCATCATCCATGGCATCAGAGTTGCACACTAATTTGTCTAGCTGCCTTCCTTGGCTGGCCTGAATTCTGCAGTCCTTCCAATCTTAGCCTCTAGATAGTGCAGGATGCTTGAAATGATCCAGTCACCCAGCTATACATTGAGAAGGAAGTCCACTAAACTTTTGGCTTGGGTTCTGTTCTCAAGCCTCCTCAGTAGTTAAGATTAGAGATGGGATCCCCTGGTGCCAAATAGTAACAATATTTTTAAAGCACCTAGGCATATATATGAGTTAAGCTTGTGATTACCTCAGGAAAAGAATAAAAGAGAAGTGAAGCATAAAGGACAATCAGAATTTTAACTAGCTACTCAGAGGCTGAATCAGCTTACCTAGCTACTCAGGAGGCTGAGATCTGAAGACCACTGTTCAAAGCCAGTCCAATCATGAAAATACATGTGATTATCTCCAAAAAATCGGAATGGAGCAATGGCTCGAGTGGTAAACCACTATCCTTGGGCACAGAAGCTTATTGATAGTGACCAGGCACTATCAAGCTTCAGGAATGATGAATACATGCATGAGCACCTGCATATGTGTGTGTGCATACACACGTGCGCATGAACACACAAACACACCAATGAGTATTTCAATGCGACCTTCTTTAATTTTTTATCTTGTTGTATCCTTTTGCCATGTATTAGTTCACAAATTAACAAAATCAGCTAAGCAGCTATTTACATCAACTCATCATGTTTCTCTAAAGTCTATTCTCTTTTTGTAATTATTCAGGAGGGCAATTCATCTCCCTCAACTCTGTAGTATTAGATGATTGTTCAGGTTCTCCCTAGCTATATGATTTTGTGAAATTCTGCAGCGAACAGCTTATTTCTTTCACGAGAAGGGAAGCCTCTGTCAAACAATTCATAATAGGTTTTTCTCCTCCTGGCAAGCATCTGTAGTTTTATTATCTTCGTATATTTCATGATCTGTCTCTGTATGCCAAAGACTGCTGTGAAAATAAAAAGACCCTTTTCAGCACTTAGCATTCATATAACATTCATAGGTATGAAGGTGTTTAAATATTACTAAAATTGCTTTGGAATAAATAATGTTGACCTTGACTATCTTGAGAAAGAAGAATTGGTTTCTCAGCACTTAGGTAAGAACGTGAGTGAAAGAAACAAAAGGAAAGTTTGGAACAACTCAACACATACATTCAAATGAAACAAAACAACCCAAGAAAACACAAATTAATTCAGTACTCAAAAACCTGCAAGAAATGCAAAGATTTAAAAAAATCAGCTATGATAAGCTTTTGAAAATCCTGACTACATGGGAGTCTACTGTTGTGAAGACAGTGGTTTAAACTTAGACTGGACAGAATGATCTGTACACAATGCCATGCACCTGTTATTCTAAATTCCAGGAAGAATAACATAAAGTGGACTGAGCCCAAGATCATACACAAGAAGGAAGCCTGATTCTATTTGAAAAATAATCAGAATAATTTAGGGCTGGGGGCATGACAAAGTGTCAAGAACACCCATTTAGGAGACACAAGACACTCAATGCAAAATATATTATGGTTATTGAAGAAAAAAGCTATGACTTTAAATAGTTGGAATGATTGTAAGATTTGAGTATTTCAGTGGAGAAAAAACCCATGAGAGAGATAGAGTGAACCCATGTTGTGATCCTTTCTACTTAAGCTATAATGTTGTGTGGTACTCCAGACATAACAGAGTTATCTTGCAAATGAGCATGGATGTGCATTTGGGTGATGGAAATACTCTACTTACACAGGTGTAAATTAGATTTTTGGCTAGATTATAGTTCTTGAACTAAGACTCTGTGTGATGTCCCTGACCTTATTCTCTCAAGGCTACTACTCTACTACTTTGACCCGCAGTTCCAATTCTGATTTTCTTTTCATTGTTTGGAGATAATAGGCTCATGGACTTACTTGCCCAAGATGGCTTCAAATCATGATCGTCAGATCTCATCCTCCTGAATAACCAGGATTCTAGGCATAAGCTGTCTATTTTTTAAATAATTTAGTAAACCATACAGTTACAGAAGTTATAAATTATCATTACAACCTGTGTAATAGATGTGTGTATGTATATATCAATGCATACAGATAGAAATATTTTAACGTATCTTTGTATCTACAGTAGATTTATGAAAAATCAACCTTTGTTGTAAAATAAAATGGAAACAAAAGTTATTAAGGAGGAAAACAAAGGGAATTGTCACAAGTTTCTTGTTGTTGAATGGAATATGAATAGTGAGAATCAGTTTAGGAAAACCATCTTAATTTAACAAAATGGATAATGGGTATTAATTCCAATCTCTCTATTTGCCCATATTGTGCATCCTCACACATGAGTGTCAAAATCAAACCACAATTTTTGCTTTTGTATTTAATGCACCTGTTATAATTTAGGGGATTGATGAAGTAATCAAAAAATGATTAAAATAGTAGTAAGTGAGCCTATGAGTTAGAGCTGAAAATGTTTTTAAATATTATAATAGCTAATTAAATTGAATTTATCTTACTTTTCCTCTATTGTCATGTCCCTCATTCCCAAATTAGAAAAGTACATAGAAGGTTCTCACTAAATTATTGTACAATAATGAAAAAAATGCATTGCACAGTGTGGTTTTAGCTTATTGAGACCTGTAGCGTGTAGTGTGTTTTTGAGGACTTGCAAAAAGTTGTGATGGTGAAGAAAGGACGGATGTGCTTATTCTGGAAAATTGCCTAGAGGATTGCTCCCAGAAAGATAGTGACGAATTCTTCCAAAAGATACAGTAAAATCACTTTCACAATCATGTTCACTGCTGCACTATTTACTGTAGCCAAGTTATGAAAACAGCCTAGATGCCTTATGGTGGAGGAATGGTTGGAGAAATTGGGGCACATATACACAATTGGATTGCACCCATCCATTATGAAGACTGTTACATAATTTGCAAAGAAATAGATAGATCTCAAAATATGTTAAGTAAACTAAGTCAGAGCCAGACACACAAAGGACCCATGTTCTGTTGCGTATTTGGAACATAGGACTTTATGCAAATTTACACAATAGTATTGCAGAAGAGTATTTAAAAGGCGAAATTTCTTATAAAATTGAACTTTTATTCCAACAAAATGAATACCAAGAAGCTATCATTTGGCAGATATGAAATAGTCAAAGGGAAGGAATAAAGAGAGTTATGGATGAAGAGAGGGAAGGTATAATATTCAATGCAGAAACTAGAAAAAATGAAAGTGGGGTGAGGTTTGGAAGGGTGTGGGAAAGTTATCTAAAGATCCATTGTACTTATAAACTGAATTGTTGAATAGAAATTCCTTCGTACAACTATTTAATAAAAATATAACTAAAAACAATGGAAACACGGGTGGGAAGGTGGCTCAGTGGTAGAGAACTTGCCTTGCATGCCTGAGGCCCTAGGTTCGATTCCTCAGCACCACATAAGCAAAAAGTAAAAAGCCAGAAGTGGCGCTGTGGTTCAAGTGGTAGAGAGCTAGCCTTGAGCTGAAGAGCTGAGGGACAGCTCCCAGGCCCAGCGTTCTGGACCCACGACCGGACACCCCCCCCAAAAAAAACAATGGAGACATTTGAATCTTAAACTGTGTTTTCTTAAACCACGAGTCAAAATAATAGTTTCCTTCTCAGAAATTTTCTTTGCAGTTTTTTCCTCAAAATGACATAAAAGTGACCAACAAAATGAATGTCAATACATCACATTGCATATCCTAAAGAAACACAATATAAAAATCACAGTAAAAATGTTAGAATTAATCACATGATAAAATAACAGGGAGAAATGATCAAATCCTGATTGTTTTTCCAAGTACGTTATGTATGGTATCTAATTTGATCCACACAATAATCCCATAAAGTAGAACTACTTCCATTTCTAATTCTCAGATGATGATATCGCAGTCTTCAGAGTTGGAATTATTAGTACAACATTGCACAAATGGTAAATCTTAGCCTGTGCCCCATTCCCACCGTATCAAATAACTTCATTCTAATTTATGGCTAAAATACCAGCACTTAGTCCACTAATTCTAGGAAAATTTCCCAGAATTATTGTCCACATTCTAATAATATTTCACTTCATCTTTGTTAGAAAATAGGAAACTAAGCAGGATGCCGGTGGCTCCATCTGTAACCCTAACTACTCAGGTGGCTGAGATCTGAGGACTGCAGTTCAAAGCCAGCCCAGGCAGGATATTCTGAGAGATTGTTTTCTATAATGAACAGCTAGTAAACCAGAAGTGGCACTGTTGCTGAAGCGGTACAGTGATCAACTTGAGCGGAAGAACACAGGGACAGTACCCAAGCCCAGAGTCAAGCACCACAACCAACCAAAAAAAAAACAAAAAGAAAAAAAAAGGAAATAGGTAACTGTAATATGAAAACTCCAAGTCCATAATCAATTTATACCTCCCTGGTGAAAGGAACTGCTAAATTATAACATTCTTGATTTCTAGCTCAAAATTTTAGAAATCATATTCTATCCCATGACAACACTGCATTGCCTGGGGACCCTCATCTCTGTTTAACACAGTCATACTGAAAGAATAACCTTCCCAATTCCTGATGGAAACAGACTGCTGGTCTATAGACCAATCATTTCCACATTGTAGCTCACATAAGTTGTTTACCATTAGAAGTATTTTGATTGCTTTTTATACCCAACATTTTGAGAGAAATGTATATTACATTAAAATGTTATTAAAGCAAGACTGATATAAAAATCACCTTTGACCCCAGATAAATATTTTACCTTTCATATACCCAAAAATGCAGTCTTACCTATCATTAATGTTAGGAACGAGAGGTTAAAAATCATAGACACCAAGACCTAAGCATCAATTAAAGACTCTCCAACTTGTGAATACAATTGGTTTAAAAAGATATCAATACTACTACACGTTTTTCAAAATTTCTTGTGATACTGAAGATTCAATCATAAAATATTAATACTTGAAAACAACTCATTTTCTTGGTTGTAGGACACAAAACACAAGATTAATCCTAATCATTTTCAAATACCTTTATTTTTCTACAAATTCACTCTTATAATTATAAAGAGTGTGAAACTAACTGAAGTACAGAGCCACAAAGGTAATAATTTAACTGCATCATCTACATTCAAAAATCTATTACTAGAAAACAAAATTATACAATAATTAGCTCACCAAACCACTTTATTCTATTTTATTTACTTTCATAAAAACTGGGTTTTCATAAAATGATAGATTAAAAAAGCCTACATACCCACTTACATCTTCAGAACTTAAAAATATTTATTTCAGAAATGTCTTTAGCTCTATAGTCAATGAACTGAAATAATACTAAAATATTCAAAGGCTTTTCAGAAATTGCAAGACTAGCTCTGGGTTGTTATGTATATTGGAAAAAATATTCGAAAAGCCTTATTTGTTAAATTTGGGATAGTTACTCCCACAAAAGAACCATTAGTGAAGATCCAATTGCATGTACAAAACAAGTTCAAATGCATCCACAATCTGGAGGTGACACAGACTTTTTGTATGTTTGTTTTTGAAAGCTATATATAACAAGCATATCCACAATACTGTTTTCAGTCAATATGATGGGATATTCAAACCTAATAAATACAGAGTTGATTATCTTAGTGAGAATAGATATGATGTTACAAAGAAAGTTATTTTCAACAGAAATCTGGAAAGAGTTTATCCACCTTGTGTTTCACAGGAATAACCAGAGAGTAATACCTGTTTGGTCAAGTAGGTCAAACTCACTCCATGAGTATATCTTAAAAGTATAATCAATTTAAGAGGTCAAATACATGTTTTGTACTGACAGTCATCTTACAGCAATAACTTACTACCTAATTATATCTGCATCTTCTTACCTGACATATAACAAGAGCTGAAATTGGTCTCTTTTATCTAATTTAATGTTGTATATGCTTTGAATATGAGGATGTTATTATTTGACAAATAAAATGTACAGAAGAGTGGCTCCATAGAAATGACATGACAGAACACTGATAAATAAAAACATTGCAACACAGTTAGCTCTTTTCAGCCTCACCCTGTCCACATTGGCAAGCAACATTGCAACAGCACACTCACACATATACACATACACACATGTGTGCACATGTACACACATATATATGCATGCTAAATTCAGGGTTTAGTACAGGATGCTAAGGTCAGAAGATTATGGTTGAAATCTCCAATAAACTCAGAAAAAGTCAGACACAAGTGGCACTGAGATTGAAGTGGTAGCGCATGATCCTTGAGTATAAACAGGCTCAGAGACAGTTTCCAGGCCCAGATCTCAAGCCCTAGGACAAACCAATAAAACAAAAACAAATCCCAAATGTAGCATTTTTCTTATTGTATACAGAGGCACGTAATTAAGGAACTTGCTTCCTGTGTTACATATAGGTAGAAGAAAGAAGATGTCACACAATTATTCTCTTCATACAATGTCATACAAAACCCTCAAAAATTGCAATTTTTTCTATATTTATAAATTAATATTGATTTGTTGGCAACTCTGTCTAGATTATTTACATTATCATCTTATACATGAACTGTTGGAATTATCTATTAACTAAGATCTAATTATAACTCTTTTGAAAGCATATTCTAGGCAAATAGAATGCCAGAAACATTTGTGAATTTGTCAATTAAATCCTCTACTTAAAAAGAATTTTGTAGTATCCTATAAAATATTAAATTACAAAAAAAACTAAAATATTTATGTTAACTCTAAATTCTAATTTAGAAATATCTACAAAGTCCTGCATTTGATGAACTTTGCTATTTCTCTAGACTTAAGATTTTGTAGTCCTTCCTCATTTCTTTAGAATCCAACAGAATGATGCTTACTTACTTTTTCAAATTTTGGGTGGGAATCATGAGCCATTTTGAATCTGGGAATATTCTGTAATGAAGAGAGCATTTAAAACACAACTGAAGATTATACACGAGTTACATTTCAATAGGAAAGTTGACTTTTCAAAACATAATGACAAAATTAGCCCAAACTTGCAACTATGTATTCGTTTCTTGTTGTTTGGTATGTTTTATTAGACAAAATTATACTACCTGTTCCAGGGAAGGTATCGCTATTTAATTCTACTCTCTAATCTCCTGCCTTAGTCTGAGTGCTAGAATTCCAGGCTTGTATCACATTGCCTTGCCATGGTTTGTTGGTTTATTTAATCTAGACATAGACTAGCAAATCTGAACTTCTCCAATGATATTATCCAGTAGACTGACTGCTCAGAGTGTTTATGTACTATTTTCAAAGATCTTCTAAATTTGACACAGGATATGATCATTTTCAGATGCACCTGCTGGTATCTCTGATTCATTCGATCCTTTTAATAATAATTACTTGACTCTCTTACTATCTCTCGTCCCTACCTATGTAATAGTCTCAAACTTTTTTGAAGAAAGTTCACTTGAGGACTTTCTAATATTAAAATTTATCTCTTAATTCTTACTCAGGACATATTTTCTATTGCTTTTTTAAAACTTTTCTGAATATTGTAAGAGTTGTTTCATTTATGTATTTGTGTGTGCACATATAAGTGCCTCTGTGTGTATGTGTGTGTTTGTATGTATGTATGCAAAAGCCTCAAGCTCTTATTCATCGATCTTGCTCATGACTGGTATTCTATCACCTGAGACATTCTTCCAATCCAGGTTTTGGCTGGTAGTGTGGCAAAGACTGTTCGGCCCAGGCTGCATGCAAACTGAACTTCCCAGACTCCTTTATATTTTTAGGTTTTATTTCTCCAGAAGTATCAACTTTTAAACTACAAACATTTTTGTGAGTGAAAAGCCTAAGCTGTAGTCCAGATTTTTAACTCAAAATTTCATAGAAAGATAGATGAACATACACATTGCATATGCTGAGTGTACACTGTTAGAAATGTGATCTTAAGCCAGGTGGTGGAGAGATCTGAGGATTGGGGTTCAAAGCCAGCCCAGGTAGGAAAGTCCAAGAGACTCTTTTCTCCAATTAACTACAAGAAACCTGGAAGTGGCACTATGGCTCAAGTGGTAGAACAGTAGCCTTGAGCTGAATAGCAGAGAGACAGCGCCCAGGCCCAGAGTTCAAGTGCCAAGACCAACAACAACAACAAAATGCAAGTAAAGAAAAATAAATGCGATCTTAGCCACTAGTTCATTACTATTATAATCCCTGCTCTCTCAAGATGGACTTTTTTTCCAGTTAAATCCATGCCCTTATAGTTGACTTGAATTGGAACCAGAATTATTCTTCCATTCTACTTTTTAAAAATTTGTGTGATTAGCAAGCGTGATTTAGAAAGGGAAAGGCCTCATACTTCATGTTCCACTTAGGAACATTCCCATAAATCTACATACTGGACTTGGCTTTATTGTTTCGATGTTGTCTTATTTGTAGTCTTCTATAGTGTATTGAACCCTTATATTTAAACACAGTACTTCTCTTTCTCCTATTATTGCAAATGTTTCTCTTACTGTTAACTCATGTGCACTAGGGAAATAATGTACAGCACATATACTCAAAAAAAGAATGATCTGAGGACCTTCTTCCCATTTAAAATTTGGCTTAATTTGCAGAGCAATTATGAAGTTTGAACTAAATGTACTCATGGATAATGTATTTATAAGCAATATAAATTTTATATTTTCTCTTTACTAAGTTGTCTCTGAAACACCTGTTACCTCATGTCCAAAAGTGTCCTTGTGTTAGTTCAATGAAGCCTGAAAACATTCCTTAGACCTCAAGAAGCACCAATGATTGTTACTGGACTTTGTGGAAACTGAGCCCAGGAGAGGAATTGAACATAGAGGAATGATAGAGTTCAAATTAACTTCTGCATTCCTTTTTACTGTACAAGAAAAGAATCCCAGGGCTTGAAGGAAACTCTGTCCCTTGCTTTTTCCGGTGTGTTTTTTATTCATATAAACTTGTCTGTAAACTTCTAGTTGAGAGTATTACAAAAGATAATAATGTGCCATGTGAAGGCCAGCATAGAATAAAAGGAATTAACATTGTTGTTTTTTAGTTAGTTTGTATTTGTTTTTGGCAATTGTGTGGCCTTAACTCTGGGCCTAGGCACTCTCCCTCAGCTCTTCAGCTCAAGGATAGTGCTCTACCACTTGAACCACAGCGTCATTTCTGACTTTTTCTGTTTATGTGGTACTGAGAAATCAGGGCTTCATGCATGCAAGGCAAGTACTCTACCACTGAACAACATTCCCAGCCCCTAATAACATTGTTTTAAAATTGTTCTGCTGCAAAGAATCAAAGACATGGAGGTTTAAACGTGTCTTATGGATGGATATTTCACCCCTGAGATGATTCTCTTTTTGCAGGAGTCAGTTATCAATTCCTTTAGTCTGGTCCTAAGTTCTCCATAGCAATAAGAATTCCAAAAAAGCAGGATCCTGTGAGTATGATCCACACAAACAGCCTCTTCTCAGACCAGTTTCCCTTTAAGGAGAGTCCCAAAGAATTATCGGGGGTTGTTTTTTTTTTGCTTGTTTGTTTAGTTTGTCCTAGTTCTGGGGCTTGAACCCAGAGGCTGGACTCTGTCCCTGAACAGTTGTCTTTCTTGCCCACCTATCCTCCAAGATAGTACTCTACTGCTTGAGCCAAAACTCCATTTCAGGCTTTTTTAGTGTTTATTTACAGATAAGAGTTTGACAGACTTTTCTGTCTGGGTTGGCTTTGAACTAAGACAGTAAGAAAGCCAAGTGAGATCAACAGTATGGACTTCTCTTTTGAAAAAAGAAATATTAGATGAAGTTTATTATAAAGCTAATATTTGACAATTTTTAAAAGAAGAGAATATGCCCAGCAAAGAAGCCATAACTTAAATAACTCAGCAAAAATAGGTGTACTGAATCATTTTGGAATTATTTTTTATGCTTGGAAAGATTACTATTGACCTTGTCATTCCATTTGGGGAAACTGAAAGTCATATTTGCACTTTTTTTGTTGGTCATGGAGCTTTCACTCTGATCCTGGGCGCTGTCCCTCACCTCTTCATCTCAAGTTGAGCACTCTATCACTTTAGCTACAGCACCACTTCTGGGTTTCCTGTGATTAATTGAAGATAAGGGTCTCATGGACTTTCCTTACAAGGCTTGCTTTGAACCACAATCCTCTGGTCTCATCCTTCTGAGTAGCTAGGATTACAGGCTTGAGCTACCAGCACCTGGCTCATATTTGCATTTATGTGTACTTAATGACACTATGTAGACAAAGAATGGAAATTTGATGACATTGCAGCTTTTCAGAAAAATTGGGGTAGGAATAAATATGTCCTCATTTTTCCATGTGGTTATATTAATGACTCATGAGCTATGGGACTCTTACATTAGCATCCTATGCCATCTGTGTAGGTGTTATTTAGTGTTAGGCAATATTCATAGAGTAATATAGAAAGACTGAGATATTTAGAAAGCAAAGGAGATCAGGTATGAAAGAACAGCATAGAAAGGGGATACATTTATCACACAGATATTAAGAAGTAGCCTAAGAGATTTAGAATGTTAAAGGCAATGAGGTATAAGACTAGTTGATAACTAGCTCTTCAATAACCAAAAATATTTCCCTAGAACAGTTTCTGGTATACGTTAGTTACTATCATTTATTCATTCCATCTGGAGTTATTCCTTCTCTTCTATCACAACTGTTAATTAGCCTATGCTTTTTTGGTGCCATGACTGACCAAAAAGATTTCCAAATCTCACTTAGACTAGCCTTCTCTGTGATTAGCAGTGACCACTCAAAAACCTGGAATCTTTGAATTTCCAGAATTCATCTTCACTTCACATCTAAGTACATTCCTGGCATTAACTGCAGTAATCTAATGAACAAAATATTTTTGTTCAACACAGTATCCTAATATAGGCAAAATGCATGAATTAGGGACTGTTGTCAGGTATCCATATGGAAGGAGCAATTATATATTCCAAGTATGTGTTCTGTATTTTGTATTTACTAACTGTTTTATTTTGTTTTTGATAGTCCAGGGAGCTTAAACTCAGGGCTAGGGAATTATTCCTGAGCTTTTTTTTTTTTTTTTTTTTTTGCTCAAAGCCACCACTCTACCACTTGGGGACAGCACCACTTTCAGTGTTTTTCTGTGATGAATTGAACCCAGGGGCTCATGCATGCTAGGCAATCACCACACCATGAAGTCACATTCCCAGCCCTAAATGACTTTCTTAAGATGACATTACGTTTTCATTCTATAACTATGTATCATAATTTTGGCCAGGTGGTAGAAAATGACATACAAAACAATACTAAGTCCAGTAAGGCTGGATGGACAATGAATAACCGTCATGGTCTAGCCAGGGCACAGAGGGGCTTACCTCGTGGAGCTGGTTCAAAAGGCTGAGCAAGACAGCTCCTAACCCACAGCCTACCTCCAGAATGAGAGGGCCACCTTGGGTTCCAGACACATGGGGACGCTGGGCCACTTCCTCCAGCACGCATTAAACCATTTCCTGTGTGTGAGAGAGAGAAAGTCAGAAGTACACTTAAGCCGGGTGCCCATGGCTCAGACCTCTAATCCTAACTACACAGGAGGCTGAGATATGAGAATCATGGTTCACAGCCAGCCCGGGCAGGAATGTCTGTGAGACTCTTATCTCCAAAGAAGCACCAAAAAACTGGAAGTGGCACTGTGGCTTAAGTAGTAGAGTGCGAGCCTTGATCTGAGGAGCTTGGGGACAGCGCCCAGGACCATAGTTCAAGACCCAGACTGATAAGAATTGGACTTCTTGACAATAATAGCACTCATTGTACTAGGGAGCATGGCAGAGAAGTCAGGCCAACCTTCTTGTGAACTGGAGATCATGAGTATGTCACCTGGCTTCTCCTTGCCTCTGAATCACCAGCTGCAAAACTGAACACAGGGAAATATCCCCTTCCTTATGGGGATAAGGTAAGGATGAAAGAGAGCTATGTTTTGTTTCACAATCCCTCAACTGTTCCACGATTAATAACAGGCCCCACCTGAGCCTTTTCCAGGTATCGTCCTTTCATTTGCTCACAGAATTGCCAAGAACCATATTTGATGGCCACTCCCTCTGTGCCCTATGCCAGAGATCCCTCTGTATAAATCCCTTGTTGCCTCACAATTGTCCCAAGAGGAGACTGCGGTCCAATGTTTGAGGCCTAACACAGGGCTTAGCCTGTGGTCAAGAATTGGCTGCTGTGCAGTAAGAGTTTGAGATAATCCATCTAAACCGATGCCTGAACATGTTGCTACATGTCTACTATCCCAACTACAGAGGACCAGGCCTGGTGGATCATGCCGGTCACAGATAGGAGGATCATGATCCAGCCCAGCCTGACCATATATTTAGTCTCTATCTTGGAAATGCCCAAGACAGAAAGGCTTGGCTCACATGGTGGAAGACCTGACTGGCAAGCATAAGGCCTTGAGTTCAAACCCTAATATACCAAAAAGAATCCGAGGCCCGGTGCCAGATGCTCATGCCTATAATCCTAGCTACTCAGGAGTCTGAGATCTGAAGACCACAAATCAAGATTTAATATAGGTTTGGCGTCACCCATCAGACATCATGGTGAGAAGACCCGGAGTCTGACCTATGCTGGTGCACTCCATACTCGCAGGGTGCACATCCTTACTAAGTTCTGGCTACACAATCTGTCCTCCTGGGAAACCACCCCCTGTGGGACACACCCCCAGGTCCTCCCATGCTCCCACTGCCACCAACCAGGCCCAAGGGAGTAGACAGCTCCAGGGCACACAAATCCCTTGGTCTTGTAATTTAATGGTGATAAATCCCCTTCAAGCACCTTAACCTTCCAGGCCCCTAGACCTCAGCCATGAAGCCCCCAAAGGTAGCAGGAAAAGTTACCAAAGGGTCCGACTATCTTTGGTGCAACCCACTTCTACACACACACAAATACAGACTGGTAACAGAAGACTCATCCATGCAGCACCTGAAATTTGCCAATTGATCACTCACCTGAGCACTGTCAGGATGTACAAGTAGAAAGATGATCTCTCTCTCTTTCCCTCTCTCTCTCTCTCCCCCTCTCTCTGTCTCTGTCTCTCTCTCTAATGCACACACACACACACACACACAGAAACACACACACACACACACACACACACACATGACTCAGAGAAGTGCCTCTGTTCGTTCCTCATCTGCCACAATGTACAAGCTGGAGCATGGATGTTCCCTTGAGAGAACCAGGGGCTCCCACCCAAGGGGAGCACCACTCAAATGAAACAGCACCACCCCGCCTCTCCCTTTCTCCAGGGCCAGATCCTCCCCCTTGGGAACAACCAGCCTTGACTCCACATTCACCAAAACCCTAGGCCAGGATGCTGGGTGAAGGAGTCCTGAGACAGGTGTCTCCTCAGAGCCTGGGAAAGGAAACTAGCAGAGGGTCATGATCTCAGAGGGGTGTCTGAACAGGGGTGAGGGGAAATGGATGGAGTCCTAGGGCTACATACATCGACATACTCCTTACTTCTAACCTACATGCTCCTGGGCTAATTGGTGGATTCTTAGGGAGGACGAGGAAATCAAATGGAACAAGAGCACCAGCACGTGCTGGCAGAGCTGGTGATGATCCTGTGAGAACTGTTGACAGCTGAGGGGTAAGGGAACAGGCCGGGTGTATGTGTGAGGGGGGTTGAGGTATTCCTCCCAGATATTCACCTTCTGCTTTGACCCCCAGCGCCCTTCACCTCCCTCCTGGGCTTTTCTGGGACCCTCTTCAGGTGAAAGGATTACCAAGCCCAGAAGACAAGGGCTCACACAGCAACGGGGGGGGGGGGGGGTTCTATCTTATGCATCCAACAACCTTCATGCCCAGAAAAAAAAAGACCAGAGAAGGCAGGTGTGGCGGTGCTGCTCCCCACCTTTGACTAAAGCCACCAAGTTCCCACTAGGGAGAAAAAGGGTGCATGGCTCTGTGGCTTCCACTGCTCTAGGCCAGGGACGATGTGGCACCCTGTCTTCACCCATCATTACATCTGCCCTTTTCCTGGGACATTGGCCGCTAGGGATGGGGGTGTGATCCCCGGGTTGACACCCACCCCCTACCCTTTTGGCGCATTAGTGGCAGAGCCCTGGCTGGACTGTTGGCTGTGATGGAGGTGCAAGTCTGGGACCTGGGGGGGATCTCCAAGTACGAGTGTCGCAGGGTGCAGGCCCACTGGGCGGTCACTCACTTGTGCTGCTGGGAGGAGTTGCTGGCTGATGCTCCTGGTGGAGTGAGCAGCAATGGAGGGGGCATTGCAGACACTTAGGTCCAGAGCAGAGGACCAGGGGCCGGGACCAGGTCATGGTTGCAAGCTTACAAGAAGCTTGCCACCACCTGAGGTTTGAAATATGGTGCCTTGGAGGAAGCAAAAGAGGGGGCTGGGAAGCAGGAGGGCACATGAATTTCCTACTCCAAAGTAGCTTCAAGTCTCTTGCTCCCAACTCAGCCACCACTACCTTCTTCAACTGCTGGTAGTGGTGACGACCAACCGAGGGAATCCCGGGGGTACAGGGCAGCATGGAATGTGGGCATGGCCACAATTCTTATATTCGATTGGTCAGAAAGAAACATGAAAGAATGGGATTGTGGCCAGAATCCTGTGATGCAGGCAGCATGTGCAGAGTCAAGATGACAGCACCTCCCCAGCCACTTTCTCTGGGAACTATGTCTAATTCAGTTGGGCACAAGAGGATGACCTGCTTTAGTCAATGGCTACACAGATTCTTGTGTATGTCTGTTTGTTGTCAGTCCCAAACCTTGAACTCAGGATCTGGGCACAGCCCATGAGCTGCTTTTGCTCAAGGCTAGCCCTCTACCACAAGAGCTACACGGCTCTACTTCTGGCTTAGTTGGCACTGAAGTTGGACAGGGGTCTCAAGGACTTTTGTACTTAGGATGACTTTGATCCTCCCATCACAGCCTTGTAAGTAACAAGGAGGATTGCTGAAAGCTACTGCTGCCTGCCTCATCATTGGTCTTGCTGATGTTCTTGGACAGACTTGTGAGTTCCCTATCCTCGGGTTTAAGTGGTGGGAGCTGGAGCCAACAGTTCGAATCCTGGTCCTGCCACCTCCAAATGGCAGGAGATCCTATGAAATCCATTCCTATCCATATGATTACCAAAGGAATGTGATTAATGTCATGAATTAATGAGCAGTTGTTGAGTTATTCTATGAAAAATGTATACACAATTATATTATAGGACACTGATTGATTTTAATTAACACTTTATTAAGCATTTAAACAATCACATTCATAAAATGGAGGCATAATGAAATACCGAAGAATTGGACCTCATTTTTTTATTCTGCCAAGACTGGGATTGGAACTCATGGTCTGGGTAAGTCTGTTGCACTGTGTGGGAAGGGGAAGACTTCCTCCTTGAAGACAGGAAATTCAAGTCTGTTCCTTAGGCCTGAAATTGATCCCCACCACTAGAAAACATCCTCCAATTTACATATATGATTTATATTTATATACATATGTTGACTCCAGATTGCATTCAGTGGAGTTTTTCATTTTATTTTTTGTTTTAATCATGTATTGACCGTTTATTTTATTGACTATTATGACACATAGAACATTGATTACATTGAATACATAGTATATAGGTCTGCATATGTATTCCACTTCATACCTGACACCCAGAAGATTCACAGTAAAGGAAAACATGTGTCAACATCAGCTTCTTACTCCACGATTCATTGTTTGGGAGTGCTGGCATCTGAACTCATGGCCTACAAGGCCAAATTCATGAATGGGTGAGTTTCAACACGCCATCCTGGGGCAAATTGAGCTGACAGGCAGTTCCTAGGACCTGAGATCGAGCCCCAGGGGTCGACAAAATAAGAACAGATTGACACACAGATGGAAGTATACTAATAAATATATATCTTTATAGCATGCCAGAGATGTCTGTCCATTATTCACTTATATAGACTACATTTGTACCAATTCTTGGGTATTTATTATGCCTCCATGTAATTATTGTTATTGTTTTCATCCTTAAACTATTAATGAAATCAATCAGTGTCTTGAAATTATTGTGTTCCTGTAAGTAATAGTATTCTTTTAATGCTTCATAAAATCAATCAGACTCCTAAAATTATGCTAATTTTATAGAAGCATCATTTACAATCAACTTATTCAACCATGACATTGATAACATTCCATTGTTATTCCTATGGATGGGAACAAGTCTCTTAGTATCTCCTGCCATTGGTTGTGTCAGGACAGGGATTCGAAAACAGAGCCTACCTTGCCACGTGGGCCTATGGCTTCCCCAGTATTCTGCCAGCCTTCAGCAATGCAAGGTGAAGTACCCTTTGCACAGTGTCAGTCAGACCCAGGAGGGTCACCGTGCAAAGGAAGAAAACATAAAAAGCTATCTCACAACATTTTTCTGTGCATTTTTTCCCTGCAAGGCCTGGGGGTTTAGGATCCCAGGAGCAGCTGTGGATCCATTGGCTCCATCCCAGCCTTGAGTGATCAAAGCTGAGGCAGAGTTGCCACAACATGAGTTCAAGTGCCGTGCTGAGCATAAAATAAAATAAAATAAAAAATAAATGAGCTCCCTGGCTTGCAATTCACGCTGTTTATTCTGCCCGGTTTTGGATTTGAACTCAGGGTCTGGGTACATCTGCAGCACTGTGGATGAAGGGGAATCTTACCATACTTGAAGATAAGAAAGTCAGGTCTGTTCATTAGGCCCGAATTCAAGCCCCAGCTCTGGAAAGCATACTATTTATATACATTGTAAAGACAGGATGTATACTTACCTATAGATGTTCAGTCCATACATGTTTGGTGTGGTTGTTCCTTGTATTTTTTTATTAATTTATTTACCATTGATTTTATTTACTACAATGACACCCACTCCGTTTATTACATTGATGATATACTATTACATAGCATCTAGATTTGTAGACATGTTCTCCATCATGCCTAACACCCAGGACTCTGAGAGAAAAGGAAAATAATTCTCACACTCAGTTTCTTACTTCATGATCCACTTGTTGGTAATGCTGGGATCTGTCTCAGGGCCTAGCAGGACCAATTGGTGAGTAGGTCAAGGTGAACAAACCAGCCTGTGAGCAACTATGGAGCTAGGCCATTCCCAGGATCTGACATTGATCCTCAGGGTGCCCCCACTATAGCCATAAATTCATTATTTGAACATAGGTTCTATATTAACATATATGTTTGGACAGCATCTTGCATTCGGTGTACTTCGTATTGTCTATTTTCCTGAGTATGGTGACAGATATAACTGTGATGACATGGATAACAACCTGTTCCTATGGCTATAGGGTTGCCTATGCATTCTCCATCTTTGTTGAGGCCCAGGACTTCACAGGAGAGGAAAGCATGTGCAATGATTGCCTTTTGACATAAGGATGAATCTTTTGTCAGTGCTGGGATTTTAACTCAAGTTTGGGTAGCTCTGTTGCACAGTGGGGGAAGTGGAAGCTCACCATCCTTAAAGACTAGAATGTCAGTCCCAGTCCAGGGCCTAATTTGAAGCCCCAGCACTGGACAAAATAATAAGCCCATCTTTTCTAAACATAGGATCTCTCTTTACCTACAGGTGTCGTATGCATCTTGCATTCAGTGTAGTTTATTTATTTATTTTGTTTTTTATTTATTCATGGATATATTGTGTATATTATTGAGTATGGTGACAGATATAACTGTGCTGACCTGGACTATCTATTTCTATGGCTATAGAGTTGCCTATATAACATTCTCCATCCTCTCTGAGTCCTAGGACTTTCACAGGAGAGGAAAACAGGTAGATCGATTGGATTCTCACATCAGAATGAAACTTTCGGCTGTGCTAAGATTTTAACTCAAGGCCTAGCAGACCCAATTGGTGAAAGGGTCATGGTGAGCACAACAGCCTGTAGCCACTAAGGAGCAAAGCCATTCACTAGACCTGAGATCGAGCCCTGGTGGGGAACAATATAGTCATAAATTCATAATTAAACCAAGGATCTATATTTCCATACATGGGTGGGCAGCATCCAATTTTAGACTCAACTGTTGCATGAACTACTCTATCAATTGATATTCTTATGCGTAGGAACAAGTCCCTTGCGATCTCCTGCCATTGGTAGGTGTCAGGACGGGTTTGAACCAGAAGCCTATGTTAACAGGAAGCCTATGGTTTCCCTGATAGCCCGCCAGCTTTCAGCAATGGCAGGTCAGCTCCAGTTTGCAACCAGGTAATTAAGACCCAGGATAGTCACCTTGCAAAGAAAAAAATTGTAAAACCATCCAGCCCTCTGCAGCTCACCACTTTTTGTGCTTTCTAACTTTTTTTTCTTCTTGCAAGCCCTCTGGTCCTAGGATCTCCGGATCAAATATGGGTCCAGATGCTGCACCCCAGCCTAGTGTGATCGAAGCTAAGGCAGAGTTGCCACGACGTGAGTTCAAGCCCCATGGTTGGCCAAAAAAATAAGAACAAATAAAAATTAATTAATTAATTAAATAAATAAATTAAAAAAATAAAGCTCACTTGTTTGGAATTTCTGCCAGTTTTCTTTCCTAGCCTGGGATTTGACCTCAGGGTCTTGGTAAATCTGTAGCAATGTGTGGGAAGGTGCAGCATTGTCACTACTTAAATTCAAACCCTGTGCCAAGCCAAAAATAAAAAAATAAGTCACTGACCAGGGCAGGGGGAGTAGTTGTGGAGATGGGAGAGAAGGTATGGTAGGGAGAATACAGAGGAGGAGGCAACAATGCTCAATAGGAAATATACTCATTACCTTGCTCATGTAACTGTAACCCCTCTGTACAACATATTTACAATAAAAATGTACAAAAAAAGAAACAATGTAGTTCTCAGAGAAGCACTTTAAGGGTAAAGGAAGGATGTTTGAATAGCTGTACAAAATTCTCCACTGTATTTTTGTTTAATGTTCAGTATGAAACTGAATAAACATACCTGCTTCCATTAAAAAAAAATTAAGTCTCAGTCTTGGAACTGGGGCCAGTATTTCTGCCATTGCTGGGATTTGATCTCACTGTCCAAGTAACTCATTTGCACCATGGGTGAAGGCGAATCTCACTGTCCTTGAGGAAAAGAAATTCAGGCTAGAGTTCCCAGGGCCCGAATGAAGGCCCTGCAATGGAAAAACTATTTCTATACATGTGTAATATATGATATATACTTACATATGTATGTTTATTATATATTATGATTACTATTGATTTTGTATTTTATTTTTATTTAAGTCATTAATTTATTGTTTTATTATACACATATTTATTACATTTTGAACATACATTATAAAATTATACACAATAATTTAGGACATGAACTCATTTTTCATTAATATTTTATTAAGTGATGAAACATGATACATAATTAAATTGAGGCATTTGTCACAGTCTTCACGTTTAGAATCTCACTCAAGTATGAGCTGTGTTTTACCTTTGGACACCTTTCTATAGTGATCTCTTTAGATGATTTATAGTCAGAAACATTTTCTTGAGGATAGGCAAGTTGAGGGATAAAATTGTAAGGGTGGGGCAAGAAATGTGTCTTAGTGGTAAAGAGCTCACTCAGTTTGCATGAATGCCAGGGTTTGAATCCTCAGTGCCACATACTCAGAAAGAGCCAGAAGATGTGGAGTGGCTCAAGTGGTAGAGCGCTAGCCTTGAGAAAAAGAAGCCCCAAGATTGTCAAAAACAATAGGCCAGATGCCAGTAGCTCACACTTTGAACCGTAGCTCCTCTGAGGCTGAGATCTGAATACCACTGTTCAAAGTCAGCCTAGACAAGGAAAACCTGTTAGACTGTTATCTCCAATGAACCAACAAAAGCCCACATGGCGCTGTGGATCAAGTGGTACAGTGTTTGCCTTGCTCAGGAAAAGTATCTAGACATGATTCAATTCACACAACTGGAAAAAAGTAAGGGTTAATCAAAGTACTTTTCCTATTTGCTAATTAGGAGAACATTCTCTGGAAAATGAACGCTGATGTAGACCAGAATTGAAGTCAGAGCTCAAGGTTCAAGTGTAGCAGATCCATATGTCCAGCCTCTCAGACTCTAGCATTATAACCTGTGTCCTACGGGGTTATGAAAGGTCCAATATTGAAAGACTTAATATGCTCCCCAAGCACTTTATGATGAGCAGTTGACTTGTATTGTCGATGTCATTACACTTCTGAAACAAGCAGAACAGCAGTGGCTCACACCCGTCACCTAGCTCAGGAGGCTGAGATCTGAGGATCACAGGGTGAAGCCAGCCAGAGCACGAATGTCTAGGACACTCTGACTTCCACTTCTGAAATGTCAGATGTTCAAGAGATTCCTGTGTTTCTCTTGGTGATTAGAAGTTACTTGCACTCTAAATGTTCTTAGAATTCTTGAGTTATAGAAGCAGAAAAGAAACATTTTTGACCCATCCTGGGTTCAAATGAAGTTTTCAGGATCCAAGCCCTAGCCGTGTTAGCAGGAAGAACTCTAGTGTATCACTGTATTTCAAAGACAGAAAACAGTTTCAAAAGACATGCTAGATGAAGAGACCTAGGCCTGCAGGATTAGGAGGCAGAATGTACATAATCAACAGGGAAGTCAGCTGCAAAAGCACTTCATGCATTCCAGGCACAGCTAGCAATGGGGGGTTCCGTGAAACATTTGTTAGAGTTACATCAGGGTCAGGCTTTTCTCAGCCTCTTCAAACAATGACTGATTAACTTTCTCCCTCAGGTGAAGGGAGCCTCAGCCTATCTTTAGGTTAACAATAGAGAGCCAGTTTAGTGGGGGAGAGTGGAGGAACAGAGAAGAAAAACTCTGCTCTGTGTCTTAAGGAGTGGGGTTTTGACTATACATCTGTCAGATTTAAAAGACTCTTCTTCTACCTCTGCCAGTCCATTCTCCTTCCTTCATTTTGCACATCATTAATGCAAATTCCCAGTCCAAGGAGAAGCAGGGCCCTTTCTCTTCTGTCTCCAAGCACCTGAGTTAGAACTTGGCTCTGCCCTCTTGGCTCTGGGGCCTTCGGCTGCCTGAGAAGTGGGACAGAGACAGTCTTCCTGCTCTGTGGTTGTGTGAAGGCAATGTGGTGGCCTGGCACCCTGCAGAAGGCCTCACACTGGGAAGTATTCCCTTCTTTCCTCCTGACATCCAAGATCTATCTATCCACCTACCTACCTACCTACTTTCCTACCTACCTAAGTTGCTATCGATCTCTTACCAGTTTTTGGGATGAATTCAAGGCCTGGGCACTGTCTCTAGCTCTCTGCTACTTGAGACAAAGTACCAATTCTGGCTTATTTTCTGTGTGCTACTGAGGAATCGAACCCAGGGCTTCTTGCATGCTAAGCAAGCACTCTCTCACTAATCCACATTCCCAGGCCCCTCATCTTTTTCTTCATGGTAGTTTTTACATAAGTATGCTCCAATTTTATGTCCCCAAGTTATATTTTCTGAATATTGGTTATTTCTATGAACCCTAACCTTTTCTTCCCCTTTGTGATTTGTGACTTTCCCTGCCTTGGCCTCATAATAAAATGTAAATAAAGGCTGCTGAAAGCTTAAGTGTGCATCATATAAAGACACAGGCCTGGAACCCTGGAAGAGAAAAGCTATGTACTTGAAATGAAGAGAATGATGCAGTATGTGCAATGAGTATATCTAAAAATAAATCAGTATATAACGCAGAAGCATTGAATATGGTCTGTTTGCACTCAGGGTGGGAATATACACACATAAGTAGGTAGGGCACTGAAACATTACTTGATATTCTCTTTTTTAATTTATTTTTTGGCCATCCCAGGGCTTAAACTCAAAGCCCGATGCGTTCCTCAGCTGTTTTGCTCAAGGGTGAGGCTCTACCACCCCCACAGCTCCACTTCAAGCCATCTGGTCATTAATTGGACATAAGCACCTTCCAAACTTTCTTGCCTGGTCTGGCCTGTTTTTCCTGCTGGGCTTTATGTCTCAAAGCTGGAGCTACCCTCTGGGCCAGTGCTCCACTTCTGGTTTTCTGTTGGTTTTTGGAGATAAGAGTCTCAAAGACTTTCCTGCTTGGGCTGGCTTTGAACAGCAATCTCCTGAGGAGGCTTCAAGCGGCTTTCCTCAAGGATTCTCCAAGGAGGTGCTCCACACAAATCCTTAGTCTACATCTTGAGACCATGAGCTCAGAGCAGAAGCCCAGAGCTTTACCATTTTGTGCCACAGCTTCATTTCTGATCTGTGTGTGTGTTTGTGTGTGTGTGTGTGTGTGTCTGTGTGTGTGTGTGTGTGTGTCTGTGTGTGTGTGTGTGTGCATGCACGCTTCTGCTCTGAGCTCATGGTCAGCACATAGGCCCTGCATTCAACCTCAAAACCTAGCCACTCTGGACCCAACTGAGAGAACTGAAACATTTCAAAACCTGATGAGCTTTACCATACTCATATGACAGGAAGCATTGTGATACCAGACATATGCTTGGATTTCCCAAGCTTCCAGAAACCTGGGAGAGGCATCATAGGTCCATCATTGCTGCAGGTCCTGGGGTTGAACTGTGAGCCTAGGCATACTCCCTGAGCTCCTTTTACTCAAGGGTATTGCATTAACCTTGAGTTCCAGCCTTAATTCTGGGGTTTTCTGTGATCTCTCAGAAATAACAATGTCAGGGACTTTCCTATGCTGGCTGGATTCAAACTAAGATTATCTATATCTCAGCCTCCTCAGGAGCTGGGATTACAGTCGGCAACCACTGGCACCTGCCTTTCTCTTCTTCTTCATTTTTTTAATCTGGACAACATGACTTCTTAACAGTGTCATTCCAATGGTTTGAATTTATAAGTAAACTACCCCAATGTTCTTTACAGCTGCTTTCTCTGAGGATTTTCTCTCCTCATCTTCTCCTCTAGTCACAGGTTTGAAGCCAAAAGTGAGAAATGAGTGCCACAGGATTTGGGAGCAAATGTCCACAGGACATGCCAGATTTGTCACTGCATTGAGCTGTAGTGAATGTACTGTGTCAGGATGAGAGGACCAAAAGCTGGAGTGATCCTCATACTCTCTGCATTGCACCTTTTGTCTATAAAATGACCTAATAATTATGAGTGCATTGTGTCTCCAACCTTAAGTATCTAGAACACACTAGAAGCATCTACATGTTTCTTTTTTTGTCTAGCACACACACATGCACGTACAGCTTCACTTCTGGTCTGTGTGTATGTGTGTGTGTGTTTGTGTGTGTGTGTGCATGCACACGCATGCACATACTTCTGGTCTGTGTGTATGTGTGTGTGTGTTTGTGTGTGTGTGTGCATGCACACGCATGCACATACACATGTGTGCATACATCAGTCCTGGAGCGTGAACTCAGGACCTGAGCACTGTACATAGTTTCTCTTATACAAGGATAGCCCTCTCCCACTTGAGCCACAGAGCCACTTCAGGCTTTTTTCTAGTGAAGTGGTCCTTAGAAATCAAGCCCAGGGTTTCATATATGCAAAGTACTCTACCTCTAAGGCACATTCCCAGCCCACTAATTCAGGTTTGTTTGTTTGTTTCTGTTTTTTATTGTTGTTGTTGTAGGTTTTAGGAGTTAAAGTCTGGGCCTGGTCCTGTCCCTGAGCTCTTCAGCTCAAGTTTTGTGCTCTACCACTTGAGCCACAGAGCTACTTCAGGTTTTCTGGTGGTTCATTGGAGCTATGTGCCTCAAGGTCTTTCCTGCCCAGGTTAGCTTTGAACCATGATCTTCAGATCTCATCTTCCTGAGTAGCTAGAATGACAGGCATGAGTCACAAGCACCCAGCTTCCACTTCAGGTGTCTTAGTGGTGAATTGGAGATAATGGTCTCATGGGACCTTTTGTGTCTGGGATAGATGGGAACCCAGATCCACAGATCTAAGCTTCTTATAAAGCAAGGTGACAGAATTCAGCTATCAACTGCTAGGCCGTGGCACTCTGCTGCAAGGGGGTTAGAGGCTCCACGTGGTGGAGTGTTAGCCATGAGCCCAAGAGGTAAGTGTCAGTGCCTAGGCCCCGAGTTCAAGGTTCATGACTGAGAAAAATCAAAACACAACACTTGTCCACAGGAGACAACTCACTAGTCTTCAGTAATACATAATTTTGTCTCTGCAATGGGGACATATCTGAGCCTCAATATTCTTGTCTGCATAATCATCTGAGTTGTGGAGGTCGTCGAGTACCAGGTGAAAGAATGCACCCGATGAAGGACACACCACATGTTACTCTTTGCAGAACTCAGCTGACAGCACCCTATGAAGGACTCAGCACATAGATCTATTCGATAAGTTGTCATTAAGATTAGGGTTCTTTCATCAGTATCACCATTCTTTGAGGAATATTTCACAAACAAAACAAGTTTACATCTAATGGTTTAATGGGATTTTTTTGGGGGGGGGGGAGGCGCTGTCCTTCAGCTCTTCAGCTCAAAGCGAGCGCTCTACCACTTGAGCTACAGGGCCACTTCCGGTTTTCTGGTGGTTTATTGGAGATAGGAGTCTCACGGTCTCTCCTGCCCAGGCTGGCTTTGAACCACGATCCTCTGATCTCAGCCTCCTGAGTAGCTAGGATTACAGGTGTGAGCCACTAGCGCCCGGCAGGACTGGGTTTTAAAGCCCCCAAGCAGCCAGGATGATAGGGGTAAGCAAGCAGCTTCTGGTTCCTTGCAGCTGGGTTGCAGGGGTTTACATCTGGCTAAGTCAGGTTAGGTGGCAACTGTCAGCACCAGACTCCTAGCTTGCTTTGTGATGAGGTATTTGAAGTCCTGTCCTTCTACAGTTGCAGTTAGAACATTCTGCCTTTTTTGGCAGCAGTACTGGGGCTTGAGTAAGGGCTTTGACACTGTCCCTAAGCATTTGTGCTCAAGGCTGGCACTCAATTGATTGAAAGACAGCAGAACTTCCAGGTTTTCTGTTTATGTAGCACTGAGGAATCAAAACCAGGGCTTCATGCTTACTAGACGAGCACTCAACCACTGAGCCCCAGGAGTGAACAAGATATAAATAGATAGAGATTGCTGTATATAAATATTATATACACAAAAAGAGAGATATCTGTGTATTATTAAATTATAGATAATATTACTACCAATTATTAGGTATTAAATTATGTCTCCGTTTAATGATGTGTCCCAGTTGAACCATTAATAAAGCATTAATTAATAATTACTCAATACCTTGTTATTATTTATCAAATATGTATATACATCCATACATATAATTACATATTCTATAGAATGAGACAGATGTCTATATATAATTAAATTATGTATGCATCATCTGCTACTACCAATTATTATGTACTTAATTATGTCTTCATGCAATTTTTATTCTGTTAGTGCTTAATAAAATATTAACCTTAATGCAGTCCTATACTTATTATATCTAATTTTATCTTACAATGATTCATTACTAATTCAATTTGTTTATCATTTATTGTAGTGATAACTTTTCCACTTATAACATTTATTACATTTATGACATCCTCTTACATAGCATATAGATTTGCATACGAATTATACATCCTACCTGACACCGAGCACTTTCAAAGAAAAAGAAAACATGTGTCATGCTCAGCTTTTCACTCCACGATTACGTTTTTGGCAGTGCTGGGATCTAAACTCAGGGCCTATAAGGTTCAATTCATGAATGGGTGACTGTCAGCACAGCAGCCTTTAGCCAATTCATCTGCCAGGCAGTTCCCAGGTCCTGAGATCAAGCCCCATATGTTGACTCCATATCGCGTTTAGTGTATTCATTTTATTTTTTGTAGTATTCATTTATCTACCATTTATTTTATTGACTGTTATTACACAAGGAATATTTATTACATTTATTACATAAGGCATAGATTTGCCTGTGTATGAAACTTCACACCGGACACCCTGGCCTTTCACAGAAAAGGAAAACGTGTCAAGATGGGCTTCTTAATCCACGATTCAATTTTTGTGAGTGCTGGCAACTGAACTTATAGCCTATAGGGTCCAACTCATAAGTGTGTGAGTGTCAGCACGTCAGCCTGGGGCATATGGAGCTGAGAAGCAGATCCCAGCACCTGAAATCGAGTCCCAGGGGTTGACAAAATAAGAACAGATTGACATGCAGATGGTAGTACACAAATAAATATAGATCTTTATAGTGCCAGAGATGTTTATACATTATTCAGTTATATATGCTACATTCCTACCAATTCGTGGGTATTCATTATGACTAAATGTAATTAATATTATTGTTTTCATCCTTAATGAATTAATTAAATCAACTAATGTGTCAAAAATATTAATTAAAATCCATCGGCCTCCTAAAATCACTCTAATTTTATAGTAGTATCATTCAAGAAGAACTAATTCAACCTTGACATTCAAAACCTTCCATTGGTATTCCTATGAATATGAACGAGACTCTTAGAATGTCCTGCCATTGGTAGGGGTCAGAACTGGGCTTTGAACTCAGGGTCTATGTTGCCATGTTGGCCTGTGGCTTCCCTGGTAGCCCGCCAGCTTTCAGCAAGCCACGTTAGGAACATTTTTCAGTTGTGTCATTCAGATCCAGGATGCTCACCTTGCAAAAAAAACAAATGTAAAACCGTCAGCCATCTGCAAGTTGAACGGTTTTATTCTGTGTTGATTTTTTACTTTTTTCCTGTCAGCCTTTGGGGCCTAGGAACCCAGGTTCGGCTGTGGATCCAGTGGCTACACCCCAGGCTAGAGTGATCAAAGCTGAGGCAGAGTTGCCACGATCTGGGTTCAAGCCCTGTGGCAAAATAAGATTACATACATACATATATACATACATACATACATACATTCATACATACATACATATGTACACTACAAATATTTAAAAAAATTATAAGGCTCCTTGGCTTGGAATTCATGCCATTTTTTTCTGGCAGACATGGGATTTGAACTCAGGATCGGGGTAAATCTACAGCACTATGGGGGAAGGGCAAGCTCACTGTGTTGGAAGACAAGAAACTCAGGCCTGTTCCCAGAACCTGAATTCAACCTTAGCACTCAAAACATAATATTCGTATTCATTTTAAATACATGACTTATATTTACTTAGAATTGTTTACTGCAGAGGCTGGGAAGGTGGCTCAGTGGTAGAGCACTTGCCTTGAATGCCTGAAGCCATGGGTTCAATTCCTCAGCATCACATAAGCAAAAAGCAAAAAGCCGGAAGTGGCAATGTGGTTCAAGTGGTTGAGTGCTCCTCTTGAGCTGAAGAGCTGAGGGACAGTCCCCAGGCCCAGAGTTCAGGCCCCACTACCAGACCCAAAATGTTTACTGCATATTGCAGTTAGTGTAGCTAATCATTTTGTTTTTAAATATTTGTTATGTATTTTAGTGAGTATGATTACACATATAACATTTTTTACATCCTATCACATAGGACATAGATTTGCATAACTATTGTACATCATACTTGAGACCCAGGACTTTCACCGGTAAGGAAACCATGTGGGACAATTGGCTTCTTCCACCAGGATTAAGTTTTTGGCAATTCTGTGATTTGAACTCAGAGCCTAGAAGGCCCACTTCATGAATAGATCAATGTTAGCATACCAGTCTGATGCAAGTGAATTTGTCGGGCAAATTTGAGGACCCTAGTTCACGACCTAGGAATGGCCAATATATAAACAGATAGATGTGTAAACTGAAATGTGTGTGTGTATTTACATATGTATATGCATCTATCAATAAATGTATACAGTGACAGACATTTATGTAGATTCTAGTGTATAACTCCATATAAAGTTTGATGTCTATATTGTGTGTATATATATATATATATATATATATATATTACTAACAATTATTTGGTATAAAATTATGCCTCCATTAATTAATCATGGTAGAAGATTTAATGAAGTATTAATTAAATTAATGATCTATATTTATTGTGTACAATCTTATACTAGAATGACTAGCTAATTAGTGATTCAATTAGTACATGTCAACATTCTATTAGTATTCCTATAGATAGGAACGAGTTTCCTAGGATCTTCAGCCATGTGTAGGTGGCAGTCTCAGGATCGAACTAAGGGCCTCTGTGCCTGGCTTGGGCTCAGGCTTCATTGACAGCCCCCCAGCTATGCAAGGTCATGTTTAATTTTCAAGCTTATTCACTGTCACACAGGATGATTACAGTGCAAAGGAAACAACGGTAATACTGTTGTGTATTATTCATCCTCCATTTTTGTTGGTTTGATGTTTTTTTTGCCAGTGATGGGAGTTGAACTCGGGTCCTAGGATACCTGGGTCATCTGTGGGTGTAAAAGCTGCACCCCATCTTAGGGTAATCAAGGCTGAGGCAGAGTTAGGACAACCTAATTTCAAGACCCATGCCTTCCCCCCCCCAAAAAATATTAACACATTGACTTGGAATTTGGGCCATTTTATCTGCCATACCTGGGATTTGAACTCAGGGGCTGGGTAACTCTATTGTGATCTGGGTGACATAGGAGCTCACCCACCTTGAAGAAAAGAAATTCAGGAACATTTCCCAAGGCATTAATTACAGGCCCAGGAGTGGCCAAAAATAATATTTATAAACATTTATAATGTACATCATATATATGTATGTATTTGCATAGATATTACATATTGTACCTAGGACACAACTCTTTCACAGAAAGTAAAACAGTTCAACGTTGGCTTCTTACTCCACCTATTGACTTTGGCACTGCTCTGATTTGAACTCAGGGCCTGGAATGTCCCCAGTTCTTCAAGTGGTCAGTAAGCACAGCAGCCTCAAAATAATTTACTGCCAGGCAGTTCCCAGGACCTGACTTCTAGCATATATATATATATATATATATATATATATATACAGAGAGAGAGAGGGCTGGGGGAGAGAGAGAGATTTATAGGTATATTCGATTGTATATTTAAATATATAAAAATATTTATAGAATGCGAGATGTCTACATATAAAATTACATGTAATATATTCCTAATAATTAATAGGTATTGAATTATGCCTCCATTTAATGATTATCATGTTTTAAGGCACAATAAAATGCTTCCTTGAGCAAAAGGAGCTCAGGGACAATGTCTAAGCTCATAGTTCAAGACTCAGGACCTGCCGCAAAAAAAAAGAGCCAGTAACTCCACGTATCTGTGTATATATGCAAGTATTTCTATCGGTGAACATCCAGAGTTACTATGAAAAAAGGAACCCAGCTAGGAAATTTGCTTTAAATAGAATGATTTCATAGCACAGCTTTCAAGACAGTGCATGTTCCAGAGCTCCCCTCACGGTTCCCAGTGTAACCTCAGGGTTTCTCCACACCCCAGGCTACTGGAGGAAGTCTGCTTCATTGTTGGAACCAGCAAAAAAAAAAAGCCTTACTCCTGTACAGCTGTGTAACAAACATTTCATCCAGGGCAATTAGTGAGGATGAGTGTGGGTGGGTTCTAAAGGCCAGGAGAAAAAGGCCTCCTTTTACCCCAAGCTATCTCTCTCCCCAGTGCTCTGTTTTGACAGGAAGTCTTCATTTGTGCCACCTCCTGTGGCAGGCCAAGTTCCCTGTACACATCCTGTCTTTGTTACACTGTGTTCCAAAGTTGAGACAAACTGCTGCAATTAATTAAAGAGTCCTTCTGGCAGACAACTAGGGCCATGAGTCTAATGAAATGATTCATAATTGGCAGTGTTGCCTCCCTAGGTTTCCGGAAGCTTGCTAAATCTAAGCACTTGTGCAAAATCACAATGCTTCCTGTCATCTAGGGCTGGTGAAGCTCATCAGGATTTGAAACCTTTGACCTCTCCTAGTTGGGCCCTCGGTGGCTAGGTTTTGGGGTCGGACACAGGGCGAAGGTGCTGACCATGAGTTCAGAGCAGAATCTCAGTGCTTTCCCATTTGATGTCACAGTTTCACTTCTGGTCTGTGTGTGTGTGTGTGTGTGTGTGTGTGTGTGTGTGTGTGTGTGTGTGCATACACCAGTCCTGAAGGACTCAGGACTTGATCACTGTACCTGAGTTTCTCCTGTACAAGGACAGCACTGTACAACTTGAGCTACAGAACACATTAGATTTTTTCCAGCTGATGTGGTACTGAGGATTCAAGCCCAGGGTTTCATACATACAAAGCACTCTACCCCTATGACACATTCCCAGCACTCCACTTCAGGTTTCTTTTTTCTTATAAGTTGGAGGAGTTGAAGTCTGGGCCTGGGTGCTGTCTCTGAGCTCTTCAGCTCAAGTCTAGAGCTCTATCACTTGTGCTAAAGAGCCCCTTCAGATTTCTGGTGGTTCATTGGAGATAACCATCTCAAGGAATTTCCTGCTCAGGCTGGCTTTGGACTGTGATCCTCAGCTCTCAGCCACCTGAGTAGCTAGGATGACAGGCGCGAGTCACCGGTACCCAGCTTCCACTTCAATTTCTAAGTGGTGAATAGGAGATAATAGTCTCATGGGACCTTTTGTGTCTGGTATAGTTTGGAACTCAGATCATCAGATTTCAGCTTCCTGAGTAGGCAAGATGACAGACCTCAGCTAAAGACACCTAAGCTCTGACACTTTTATACAAGGGGTCGTTGGCTCCATGTGGTAGAGTGCTAGCCATGAGCCCAGGATGAAAGTCAGCGCCTAGTCTCTGAGTTCAAGGTACATGATGGAGAAAACTGAACCTAAACAATTGTCTGCAGGAGACAACTCACTAGATTTCAGTACATACATTATTTTGGCCCTGACATGGGGACATATCTGAGCCTCAACTTTCCCATCTGCACAATCATCTTACTTGTGGAGCTCTTACAAGGACCAGATGAAAGAATGAACCCCATGAAAGACTAGGCACACAACAACTCATGAAGAACTCATCACATAGTTGTATCCCACATGCTGTAATTAGAATTAGGGTGCTTTCATCAGTATCACCATTCTTTCAGAATCACATCACAAACCTCACAAAGTTCACCTCTAATGATTTAGAGGGGAATATTTTGGGGGGGAGTCAGCCACGTGGATTGCACTCAGAGGTTGGGGGTACTATCCTAAGATCTTTAGCTCAAGCCTAGAGCTCTGCCACTTTGAGCCACAGGTCAGAGATTTGCAGACTTCATGCCAGGGCTGAGTTCTAAACCCACCAGTGTCAGATCTCAGCCCCCGAGTATCTTGGATGACAGGGGTGAGTGAGCCAGCAGCATCTGTTTCGGTGGAGCTGTGTTGCAGTGGTTTACTTCTGGTTGTCAGGTTAGATGTCACCTGTCAATCCCAGACTCCCAGCTAGTTCTGTGATGAGGTATTTGCAGCCTATCCTGATATCATTGCAGTCAGAACATTCTATCTTTTTTTTTTGGTGCCACAACTAGGGTCTTGAGTAAGGGTCTAGACACAGTCCCTATGCTTTTATGCTCAAAGCTAGTCCTCTACTACTTAAGCTAGACAGCACAATTTTTGGTTTTTCTGTGCATGTGGTAGTGAGGAATCAAACCCAGGGCTTTGTATGTCCTAGGAGAGCACACTACCACTGACACCCAGGAGTGACAAGTGTACAAACAGATAAATGTGTAGATTGGTATATAGGTAGGTAGGTAGGTAGGTAGGTAGATAGATAGATAGATAGATAGATAGATAGATAGATAGATAGATAGATAGATAGATAGATAGACAGACAGACAGACAGACAGACAGACAGACAGACAGACAGACAGACAGACAGACAGACAGACAGATAGACAGATAGACAGATAGATTAGATAGATAGATAGATAGATAGATAGATAGATAGATAGATAGATAGATAGATAGATAGATAGATAGATAGATAGATAGATAGATAGATAGATAGATAGATAGATAGATAGATAGATAGATAGATAGATAGGTAGGTAGATAGATAGATAGATAGATAGGTAGATAGATAGATAGATATAGAGGTATATGCTTAAAACAAGAAAGAAATGTCTGTATATTATGAAATTGCCTATACGATATTACTACCAATTATTGGCAATTAAATTATTCCTTACTTTTTTAAGTATCATGATTGAATACATAATAAAGTATTAATTGAAAATTAATGTAGTATAATTGTTTTATATAGTTTTATAATATAATCATACACTAGTAATTTATTTGTTACTTTTATAACATTTCATTTGTATGGATGTATATCAGAATGCACCTTAGAATCTCCCACCATTCATTAGTGGCAGTACCAGGATTCGACCTCCAGGCCTAAGTTGCCTCTTTTGGCTATGGCTTCCCTAATAGCCCACTTAACATCAGCAATGCAAGGTCATGTACACTTTCTGGGCCTTGTCATTTAGACCCAGGATGGCCACAATGCAAAGGGGGAAAAAAAGTAAAACCACCTTCTTGAACTTCTCAGTTTTTTTATTGTAAGAATACCATACAGAGGAGTTACAATTACATGGGCAAGATAACTAGTACATTTCTTATCAAGCATTGTTGCCTCCTCTTTGTTTCCCCTTTCCATCTCAGCTTTATCCTTGTCTTTTGATTTTTTTTTGCCAGCCCCAAGATTTGAACTCTGGTCCTAGGATCCCAGGGTTGGTTGTGGCAGAGATGCCAAGACCTGAGTTCAAGCCCCATGGTTTGGCCAAAAAATAATAATAATAAGGCCCTGACTTGGAATTTGCACCATTTTTCTGGCAGGCCTTTGATATGAACTCAGGGTCTGGGTAACTCTGTGACATTGTGGGTGAAGGGGAAGATCACTGTCCTTGAAAACAAGAAATTCAGACCAATTCCCAGAGCCTGAATTGAAGCACCAGCACTAAAAAAACTAATATTTATATATGAGATCTATTTATATTGCATGGGTGTACAGCATATGGCATTTATTACACTTATTAATTTAGTATTATTACACATATAATGTTTCATTACCTCATATCACCTAGGATATATTTGCATTTGGATTATACATCACACAGACCAAGGACTGTCACAGAGAAGAAAAAAATGTGTCAAAATTAGCTTCTTACTCCACGAATAAATTTTTGGCCATGTTGGGATTTCAACTCACAATATCCAATCCATAAATGGGGTCACAGTCTTAGCAGACCAGTGTGTGGCAAACTGAGCTGCCAGGAAGTTCTGAGGACCTGTGATCAAGCCACAGTAGTGTCCAATATATAGATAGACAGAAAGATATATATATAGAAAGATAGATAGTTGGATAGATAGATAGATAGATAGATAGATAGATAGATAGATGTGTATATATATGTATATATATACATATATATATGTGAGTGTATGTGTATATATGCATATATATATACAGAGAAGGAATGTGAAGATATTATATATATATATATATGTATATAACCAATTATTAATGATTACATTATCCCTCCATTTCATGAAGTATTTTGGTTGAATACTTACAAAATCTGTTATTAAAAATTAGTCAATATCCTTCCATTAGGTGCTAGAATGGAAGATATAAATCCAGTAATTTGTGTGTGGCATTCTAAAATAGAATCAAGAATTAACTGCAAATTATTACTTTTATAACATTCCATTAGCATTCACATGAATAGGAATGAGTTTTTCAGATTCTCCCTTCATTTGTGGGGGGCAGTCCTAGCATTCAAACTCCAGGCCTGGGTAGTTTACTTCGAATACAAACCATTAGAATGGCACTGTGAATACTTCAGCTTGTCACGGTTAAAAAAAGAACAGGAAGAAAAGAAAGCCAGGTGTCAGCGGCTTCTGCCTATAATCCTAGCTCCTCAGGAGGCTGAGATGTAGAGAATGCCAGTTGGAATTCAGCTGGGGCAGGAAAGTTCCTGACACTCTTATTTCTAAGAGACCACAGGAAAAAAATACACACATGGGTGGGGCTGTGGCTCAAGAGCAGAGCACTACCCTTGAGCAAAAGGAGCTCAGGGACAGTGCCTAGGCACATAGTTCAATCCCGGACCTGACCAAAAAAAAAAAAAAAAAAAAAAGGAGGCAGAATTCTGTGTCTCTGTGTATAGATGGATGATGGGCATTCAGCAGGTTGCCCATGCCCAGTTCCCAAAACTGGGTAAACTGGGATAAGCACTGAGACAATACTAAGTCTGAGCTGGCAGCTTGAACAAAGCATCCTTCTCTGCCATTTAAGTACTGAAACCCCAAAGGCTTTGCCTGGGCTTGTTTGTGCAACAGGTGCATTATGTTGTGGGTGAGGTGTCCCATCAGGACACCTAGAAGCCAGCCACTGCATCCAGGGAGACCACACTTCCTAGGCTGTAGGAGTTGTCTGAGGTTCTTGCTACATATTCTAGATCCCTCTGTAGGATGTGGGGCCTGGTGCCTATCACTCATTCATCATTCCTGATTGCCAAGTCTCAGGCTGGTCCCAAATCCTGGGAAAGATAGGAAATAGCCAGTGATTTCTGTGCCGAAAGGGGTTAGCCAATAAGTCCCACCCTCATAGCTCCTGTTAAAGTGAGCCTTGGGCTGGGGATGTGGCTTAGTGGTAGAATACTTACCTAGATTGCACGAAGTCCTGGATTCGATTCCTTAGTACCACAGAAAAAGAAAAAGCCGAAAGTGGTACTGTGACTTAAGTGATAGAGTGCGAGCCTTGAGCAAAAGAAGCTCAGGAACATGCTCAGACTTTGAGATTAAGCCCCAAGACTGGCAAAAAAGGGACCCTGGTGAGATATATTCTTCTGGGACTCAGAGGAGGGCCGAGGTTCAAAGTAAGAGGTCAGGTGCTGATGGCTCACCCCTGTAATCTTAGCTACTCAAGAGGCTGAGATCTGAGGATCAAAATTACAAGCAGGAAAGACTATAATGAGACACTTTTCTCCAATTAAACACCCCAAATGCCAGAAGTAGATCTGTGGTTCAAGTACTGGAGTGCTAGCCTTGAGCACAAAAGCTCAGGGATACTGTCAAGGTGATGAATTCAAACCCCCAGACTGGCACAAACACACACACCAAGATAGAGCATTTGCCAGTTGGCCTGCACAAGTTCTATCTCTAGAAACTCAATAATTAAAAAAAGAGAGAGAAGGGAAGGAAAGAGTTGCTTCAGGAGGTGATATAACCAGTGCCAAAATTCCACAGCAGTTCTAAGATATAGAAAAGGACAGAGAGCCTCAAGCAGAAGGTACAGCATGAGGTATGGTGTAGAGCCGGTGGTGTGGGTGGAATGAAGGTTCTTTGACTTCAGACAAGTCTGGAAGGAGATTCAAGGCTGGGTCAAGGTTTGTACTTGAGTCACAGGTAGGGCAGAGGGTGAGGACCCAGAATGGGGCCCAGGGGGAAGATTAGCTTGGCTTTTCACCATGGACCCCAGCCATTTCCAGTGGCTGGAAGCATATTTTTCACAGCTCCTGACCCTCAGAGGCCTCCTTTGCATGGAGGAGTCAGGGCAAATGCAGGGAAGAACTCTTTCTTAAGAAAAGTTTCTATCAACCAGTGGCTCAACCCCTGTAAATCCTAGCTATTCAGGAGACAGAGATAAGATATCATGGGTCAAATCCAACTCAGGGGAAGAAAGTTAGTGAGACTCTTTTCTTGCCAATGAACTACCAAAAGACAGAAATGGAAATGTGGCTCAAGTGGTAAAGTGCCAGCCTATAGAAAAAGTTAAGAAACCAGGGCTCAAACTCTGAGTTCAAGCCCCAGTACAAGCACAGAAAAAAATAAAGAAAAGCTTTAAGAAGCTCCTAGCCCACTGTGGTGAAAGGCCAGATCAGCTAAGAGCATGTGGCTCATGCATGTCCTCCTAGATCCTCAGGAAGCTGAGATCAGAAGATTGTGGTTCAAAGCCAGCCCTGGCAAGAAAGTCCAGGAGACTCTGATCTCCAAGGAATCACCAGAAATCAGGAAGAGGTGCTGTGGATCAAGTGGTAAGCTGAAGAGCTGAGCTACAGTGCCCAGGCCCAGAGTTTGAGCCCCTTGAAAAAACACCTGCTTGGAGCTCACTCTGTGGCTCTAGGCAGAGTGCTTTTCAATGGGCCTCTGAGGGTCGAGTCTCCCAATGTCTAGGTGTCTTCAGAGCAGTCTCTTTTGCGGCCTTTGTGTTTGGAACAGGCCAGAGTATCGAGAAGGGTCCCGCCTTGGGGCATGCAGGTCATCAGCCCGCTCATCAGAATGGCATCAGTCATGGGTGCAGTGTGCATCTGAACAGTAAACCGACATTTCAGACCACGGTTCTGGGCCAGGAGGAGCAGGAGCTGCAAGATGGCACAGCAGGTAATGCCCACTCATGCGGGTATCAAAAGTTTGTGACTCTGTCAGGCACACCTTGGGCAGGTGTTGAGGTGGGCTCATGAAAGACTTGTAGGCTCAGGTATCCACAGCTGGCTGGCTGATGCTTGTAGCAGTCACTATCCCAGGAGTCCCAGGGCTCAGAGCCCTGCTTTCCTCTCCACTGCTTGGGGACAGATGAAGGTCTTCAATCTTGGACTGACTACAAAGGAGCATTCATAGTGTCCTTCCCTTGGTCCTGTGGCCCTGTGCACAGATGGAGGGGCAGATTCCATGGAACTTACTGCCATGGCCCATACCCACTCAGCCCAAGAAGGACTTAGGGAGAAAGCACTTGATCTAATTTGAGAGTTTACTATGACTATGACTATGCCTCAGGACTGCCCCCCAGTTCTAGCTCAGTTCATGTGTGTGTGTGTGTGTGTGTGTGTGTGGTGTGTGTGTGTGTGTGTGTGTCTTTGTATGTGTGTCTGTGTGTGTGTGAGCATGTGCGTGTGTGCACGCACACCCATGCATCTTGGTGCTAGGGCTTGACCTCAAGGCCTGGGCTCTGTCCCTCAGTTTTTTCGTTCAAGGCTACCAGTCTACTACTTGAGCCACAGCTTTTCTTTCAGCTTTTGGGTGTTTATTTGCAGAAGAGAGTCTCACACACTTTTCTAGTTGGACTGGCTCTGAATGGTAATCCTCACATCTCAGCCTCCTGAGAAGCTATGAATAGGACATCATCAGCTATTAGCATCTGGCCACACTTTCCTTCTTGCCTAAAACAGAGTACCTCTCTCCAAGCCGAGTACCCATCTGCAGCTACCCCTCCTAACCCTGGCTTCAGAGGAAACATTCCCTTCCCTGAGGAGAAAGAAATAGGATCAATTTTGAGCTTTATGGTCTCCACACAGTCAGGGGCTGATGTGGAGGTCAGAAGATCTAGGCCAGGGCAAGCAGACAATGTGTTAGAACAGAAGAGAGTATGAGAAGACATCTTTGTAGCTGGATGCCAGTGGCTCATGTCTATAATCCTAGCTACTCAAGAGTGACACCTGAGGATCAATCAAGATTCAAAGCTAGCCTGGGTAGACTCTTCTCTCCAATGAATCACCAAAAATCTGGGAAGCAGAGATACCCTAGTTCAAGTGGTACAGCACCAACCTTGTGCAAACAAGCTAAAGGATACCACCTAGGCTCTGAGTTCAAGCCCTGGTAAACACACACACACACACACACACACTTACATGTGCATGTACACACACATACACACGGTAACATCCTTAGCAGTTGCCAATGGCTCATACCAGCAACCCCAGCTACTCAGCTCTTAAGATGGCAGCTTGAAGCCAGCCCAGGCAGGAAAGTCCACGAGACTCTTCTCTCCGCTAAACGACTAAAAAGGATGAAAGGTGAGCTGTGGCTCAAGTGGTAGAGTGTTAGCTCAGGGACAGTGCCTAGGCCCTGATTTCCAGATCTGAGATGTTTTTCTTAATAGACACCCTTTGCCATCCCCATCCCCACAGGCCATATATCCAGATTTTGGTTATCCTAGGTCTCACTTCCACTCCTGCTACTTCCACAGTACTGCCACAAAAGGCTGGTGTGTGGCAAACACTGGATTAAGAAATGAACATACACAAGGGGGGGCATAGCCAGGTCATGGCTAATGCCCCAGAACATTGAGGAATTGGCCATACCAGTCTCTCATCCCCCAGTTCCCTAGCCCTGGAATCTAAAGTCTGTGTCTCTGTGTTCTGGGCATCCAGAATTGTCTAGAAGGACCTAGAGAGGTCCAGCTGGGGCCAGAAGATAGACTTTCCTGTGGTAAGGTACATTGACATTTCCTAGACACCGACAGATACTTCCAAGCCACCTTGGCCTCACCTCCCATGTAGCTCTGGAAGATCCTTGGTTGGGCGGCCTTCAGTCAGCTTTCATGCTTGAGTTGTCCAGAGCCACAGGCAACCACCCTTCCCCCACTCCACTACCAGCCTTCAGGAAGGGACATGCAGCCAGAGGCCCAGCTGAGGAAAACGACAGGACATCACATGACTGTGCCTCCGCCCTTCCCCCCACCCTGTGTCAGGGGAGAACCTATGCCACCTGCCCTGCTAACCGAGAATCCCCTGGAGGTGGCCAGAAACATGGACGACTGGATTTGGGCCCCAAAGAAAAGCTGAAATTTGCAGGTCTCTGGCAATTTAAGACTCATTGTAGACCCTGATAAGGGGCTAAAAGCAAGGTTGCTGTGCAGGAGGGGCACCATGTGAGGTCAGAAAGAGGCAAACAGGCACCAATGAAGGGGACAGACAAAGACGATGGAAAAATTCACACACACACACACACACACACACACACACACACACACACACACACACACACACACACATCACATGGGTAGCCCAAGGCCTCAGCAGTCCCTGAGCACCTGAATACCCCAACCCTTGAGAAGATGGCACTACCATCCTCAGACCAACCATAGACAAAACTCAGAGCTTCTCACATGTCTGGAATGTCTCCCGGCACAGCATGCCATTTCCTACTGTACACATCGCTATGTAGAAAACTCAGCTACCTTATTTTTGGTTGCTGGTCATGGGGTTTGAACTTTGGGCTTGTGCGCAGTCCCTCAGCTCTTCAGTTGAAGGTGCACGCTCTACCACTGGAGCCACAGCGCCACTTGCGGTTTTCTGGTAGTTCACTGGAGAAAAAGTCTCACAGATTTTCCTGCCCGAGCTGGCTTTGAAACTGGATCCTCAGAGCTCAGCCTCCTGAGTAACAAGGATGAAAGTTGTGAGCCACAGGCAATGCCTGGCTTCAGCCACCTTCTCACACCCAGGGGAAACCCACCTTCAGGCCACAAACCACATGCAGCCCTTCCCTTCAGACTTTAACACCAGCATACAAAACCATTCTTCCATGGATGGCGAGAATATAATTGACACTACCCTCCCACCCCTATTCCCATTCGCCCACTCCTTGCTTAAGAAAGGCCATGACCTCTGGAGTTCTTGGTAAGGCAAAGCCCACCATGCTGTAACTTCACCCTTGGGCAAAACTGGGGAGTTCTTAGAAATGTCTGTACCCTGAGGCCAGCACCTGGTCTCCCAACCACAGCAACCCCTCTCCTTAACCATCTCTTGTAGGCAAGGAGTGTCTTTCTTTCTTGGATTTTTTGTTTTTTGTTTTTTGGTTGAGGGGCTTAAACTCAGGGTTTGGGTACTGTCCCTGATGATGATTTTTGCTCAAGGCCAGTGCTTGAACCATGGTGCCAGTCCTGGTTGGAGATTGGAAATGAGACTTCCCTGGGACGTTCCTGCCTGTGTTGGGGAAACAAGATACTCCCGAGTAGCCAGGATGATAGGCATGAGCCATCAGAGCATGCTTTATGGTGTCTCATTCTTTAGAATTTCCAACTAGTCCTCCTTTAGACACTCCAACCTAGTCACTCCTCTAGATCCCTTAGGGACAGCAAAGGGAGGCTCAGAATCTGGGTAGGGCCATAGGCATTAAAGTGCCCCTTGCACATCACTACCCCTCTCTAACCTCCCAACCGCCTCCTCTGGAAGGCATGGCCATCTGGGGCAGATCAGACCCACTAGGATTTCTGGGTCCTGCCCTGTATCCCATTGCGCCACTCAAATGGTATCTGAGGATTTCTGGGGCCAGCTGCTCCATGTCCTGGTGGAAGATGTTGGGAGGTTTGCTGATAACTGGGTCCAGGAGATGCCAGGGCAGGAGTGTCCAGCTTCCCTCTGTCAAAGAAGGCGACACATAAAATGGATGGATCTACTAAGAGCTACAGGGCATAGCCATCCACCTGTCACCAAGGACCCTTGGAGTGCTGTTTTATGTTGACAGTCCTGGGGCTTGATCTCGGGCCTTAGGTGTTGTACCCAAGCTTCTTTTGCTCCAGGCCAATGCTCTTCCACCTGAGCCATGGTGCCACTTCCAGCTTTTTCTGTGTATGTGGGATCTAGGGATTGAACCCAGGGTTTCCTGTGCGCTAGGCAAGCCCACTACTGCTAAGACACAATCCCAACCCTGGATAGCTGTTCTTCTGTAACCATTTGGGCGTGTCTCAAGACAGTCCTGCACATCTGTACCGAGTTTCTCAGCAGCAGCTCTGGCTGGAAGTGAACATGCTCCTCTATGTTGTCCTTTATGTACAGCATCTTTGCTCTGTGTGCTTCCTGTCAGATACTCCTTGTTAAGCAAGACCCCTTTTCAAGTGCTGCTTCTAAGAATCCTGCTCCAATCACCCTGGCAGAGTGGGGTCTTCTCTGCTCTGCAGTCACACTCTCCCTTCCTGCTGGAGTGGGTTGAAAGCACATGAAGGGGAAGGCCTGGTTTCCACCACCCAATTTTTGAAGGCTCTGATACACTAACCAGGGACCAATGCTGTATCACACTCCGTGAGAGGACACTAGAGGCCCAGGCAGTCTAGGGGCAACAAGATGGGTCCATTACTTTGTGTGGGCTTGAACTGAGGATCTGGGAGCTGCGTCTCTGAGGTTTTGTACTCAAGGCTGCTGCTTTACCACTTAAGCCATAGCTCCACTTCTGACTTTTTGGTATTTCCATGGAGAGAAGCGTCTCACCAGCTTTCCAGCTTATGGCTGGCTTCAATCTTTGATCCTCAGATGTCTGCCTCCCAAGTAGCCAGGATGTCAGCTGTGAGCCTGAGCCAGAGGTGATGGGCACCAGAGCCTTTCTTTTGAGCTTCTGTTTATCTCATGTCAACTAGCAAGCCCTAGTTAAAATACTTAGTTACAGGAAATCAAGTTCCTCTCCTAGGCCAGTTAATCCAAGGAGATGAAGTGTCTTTGGAAAAGGCTAGTCTGAGTTGGCCTGGGTGAGTATGGGTGTATGTGTGTGTGTGTGTGTGTGTGTGTGTGTGTGTGTGTGTGTGTGTATAAGTTTCAGGGATACCTACCCTATTTCTCCGGTGCCTCATCCTCCCAGTGATGAGTACATCCAGGATCCCCACCCCAAGGAAGGCGGGTAGGGGAGGGTACATAAGGTCACATTGAGTGGAATGATATGAATTCTATCCTGCAACTGAAGCCTGGAAAGATAATGGAGAGGAGAAGTTTAGAAGAACATCAAGAGAATCCCATGACCTTTGGATACAAGTACCAGAGAGAAGACTGAATCCATCCTTTTTGGTAGTAAGGTAACAGATGCCCACTATTCATTTATTTCATTATTTTTTTGTGAGTCCTAGGGCTTGGATTCAGGGCCTGAATGTCATTCCTGAGCTTCTTTTACTCAAGGCTGAGGCTCTAACACTTGAGCCACAGCACCAAATCTGGCTTTTGTGTGTGTGTGGGGGGGGGGTGGTTGTTGGTTTATGGGAGATAAGAATCTCACAGACTCTCCTGCCTGGACTGGCTTTGAGTCACGTCCATCAGACCTCAGCCTCCCCAATAGCCAGGATGATGTGCAGGAACCACTGGCACCTGACCACCACCATCCATTTATAATCCCCTAGGGCCAGTGCTGGACCACCTGCACTGCACCTCCTTGTTGTGAGTGGGCAGCAGACATGGGTGGGTTTGATACTTCAACAGCCTACATACCTTTGAGCATTGTTCCAGGTCAGTCTGATGGTGGCTTCCTCGTCATACACAGCAAAGACTTGGCTCTGTCACAAGAAGAAATGTCCCCCAGAAGGTGTCAGTTCTGGGGTCTTTCCTCTTCACACTGCCCCCGCTCCCCAAAATGACATCCCAGCAAAGCGATGTAGACATAGAGTGAATTCATTTTCTTACAACCAGGGTCTGGCCAGAAAGGTAGCAGTGGGGAATCCAATCCAGACCAGCCTGAACATATATTGAGACTCTATCTCGGAAATACCCAAGACAGAAAGTCTTGGCTCACATGTTAGAAGACCTGGCTGGCAAGTCTAAAGCCTTGAATTCAAACCGTAATATACCAAAAAGAATCAGAGGCCCTGGTGCCAGAGGCTTATGCCAATAATCCTAGTACTCAGGAGGCTGAGATCTGAAGATCACAGGTCAACATTTAAAATAGGGTTGGCCTCGCCCATCAAACATCATGATAAGACCCAAAGTCTGAACCATGAGAGTGCACTCCATATTAACAGGGCTCTCATCCTTACTAAGTGCTGGCCATGCTCTCTGTCCCCCTGGGGAGCCACCTCTGCAGGCCTTACCCCCAGGTCCTCCCAAGCTCCTTCTGCCACCAACCATGCCCAAGGGAGTATGCCACACCTATTCCAGTGGAGTCTGCTTAGCATGGAACATCTGCTATCAGATCTGAGAGTGGGGCTTCAAAGAGGCCTACGTCCTGGAAAGTCTGGCAAGCCCCTGGGAAAGATGTGTTCCTGTTCCTGTTTCTCTTTTCTTTGCTGCATAGGAGTACCCATTATTCTTTTACTGTTCCTGCTGCTTGTTCTACTTACTCATGCTCAGCATTCTCTTATTCAGGGCTCTTTCTTGGAAGTGATGATGACTCCAACATCCGATGAGTTTCCTGAGAATATGACTAATCCACCAGATTTAAGTGATACGCTGAAAGCCCCTCTTATAGAGGCTATTAAACAAGTCATAAGTGAAAATAAAAGCATTGGGGGTTTTATGACTTCACTTCAGCAGAAGGAATTGTTTGTAAGAGATTTACAAGAAGCTGTAGGCATGGCTAGAGCAGAAAGAGTGCATGGCTATTGGAGACTTCCCTTTAATCCTGAAGTATCTACAGTAGATAAGAAAGATGTAGAGGGATATTTAGACCAAAAACTAAATAAGATTCCTAAAAGATTGGTGGATGGAAGATGGCAGTGGCATATTAGGGGATGCTGGTGGGATCCTGCCTTATCAAGAGGGCCTCAAAGACTTTCCCCAGATCCATAGCCTTTTACAGGTGTGTATGATAAATATAGCAACCGTTGGGAAAATTACTTAGGAGAAATAATTTCCTATTACTCTTTTCCATTTACTGAGAGACTTGCTAGATCTAGGACTCGTTGATGCTTACTATCAAAAAGAATAAGGAAGATCTTATGAGACAGTTAAGGCCTCTATGGAGAAGAGTAAACGATTATGTGAAAGGGTTACAGAGAAGACACTATGAGCCTGAATTTGATGTATGGCCAGATTTAGCTATCTATACTGAATATCATGATTTTTGGCCACAAATTGGGGACTTTCTAAAGAATGGCAAAGAAGCACAATTGCTTAGAAAAGATTTGAAATGTATAAAGTACAAAACTAAGCAGAAGTAAAAATAAAATACTAGAGTTTATGCCTTTCTGCCTAACACCTTGCCCATACGCTCTGGTTAATGGTTAATAGGTGATAAGCATCTCAAAACCGATTAACTTTGCTATTCTTATGGGGTTGATGAGGTAAAGCCTGGAACAAGTGCCTATCATCATAGCTCATCATCCAAGAACAAGATCAGGCGACCAGCTGGTGACCACCCAAAGCCTTGCAACAAGATTGTGTAACCGTTTGCCCTTTCTCATGGAGCCTTTTTTCTATAAAAGCTTGTCATCCTTTGCAACAAATCGCACTCAGCATTCACTCCTCTTGTGTGTGAGTTGTCTGTTTGCCACCTCCCTACCTGTTCCAGTTACCCCTACTAGGTGTCCTCCGTTGTCCCAACAGAGCCAGTCCGCGGCACGAGTAGACATCTCCAGGGCACACAGATACCTTGGACTTATAATTTAAGTGCTGAGTCCCCATTAAGCATCTCACCCTTCCAGGTCCCTCTCTCTCTGGAAGGAGAAAAGTGCTGGTCCATCCCAGGAATGTTCTTAGGTTGTGAGTATCCTCAAAGAAACAACCCTGCTCAGAGCTCAGTGCCTCTTGTTTTCCCACCAGCCTCAACCCAAGCCTGCCCCACCTTCAGTCAGCCCTCTCTGAATCCCAGACTGCCATGTAGACTAAAGGTTGAGCCACCAGAGACCCACCTCTGCCCCTGAGAATGGCAGACACGTAGTCCTAGCACCCCCTAGAGGAAGTCTCGAAGTCACTCAGGTCCTGACTCCCGTCCTCATTCCCTGGCTGCGCTGTGCCAGTGGCCCACTTACCTCTGTCTCTGGTGGAAGAATGAACACCGGGGGTGTCATCTTCTGATTGAGCCATGGAAAGTCCCAGTCCCCAAGGATGTACTGCACAGGCATCCTGCAGTGGACAACAGCCAGGCAGTCAATGGTGAACCTAAGGTTCTAGGACTCTTAATAGAACTGTGGCTGGGTCAAAGACTCCATAACTGGTGGTCTATGTTGTCAGGAGAGATCATGGCTTCAATGTCCTGACACACCTGACCTGGGATCGTCCGACCTCTTCATCATCCTGCTTATGCCTTGCCCCGCCCTTGACACTCCCTCACCCCAACACCTCCCTAGCCCTTAGACAATTTCTTATTATCTGACCAGGAAATAAACTTGCTAGGGCCGGGATAATTGAAACCTGGTGACGCACCCTGAGCCCTAGGTCCTTCCTGAGGCTGCTTCCCCCTGCATTTGGTGACCACACAGCTCCTGGATGTCATGAAGTTGCTGAAGGGTCAGTGGCTTAGTCCTACATACTGGCTTTAGGCTCTGAAATGTTACCCACAGAGATTGTGAGTGGTTGGCTCTCTTGATCCAGGGACTCCAAACCAAAGCTCGCATGCTCCCTTCTTCCTTCCTTTCCTCTTTTATTCCCTTCGTCCTTCCCTCCTCTCTCTCTGTTTCCTTTCTTTGTCTCACTCCTGGCCTTGAATTAGGAGCCTGGATGTTGTCCCTGAGCCTTTTTACTCAAGGCGACCAGTCTACGGCTTGAGGTACACATCCATTTCTGGCATTTTCTTTTTGGTTGTTAGTGGAGATAAGAGTCTTACAGTCTTTCCTGGCTGGGCCTTAAGCTTTGATCCTCCCATCTCAGCCTCCTAAGTAGCTAGCATGACAGGCATGAAGCACCAGCATCCAGTTCAAACCAAGGTTTCTTCATGTACTGTGGAACCAGCACTGGAACCTTTCATCTTCTATGACAACCTCCACCCCTTCGAGCATGGCGCACACTGTAACTATTTGTTGGATAACTAAATGAGCATCTGTCTATGACCATATTACAGAAAAGTCCCATCCGATTCATGTAAGCATCCTGGGGTGGGGGGAGAGGGGGCAAGGCAAAGCCTGATGTAGCTCTCCCACAGTTCTCCCTCATCCCTCTTCCCACCCTCCTGGTGCCACCGCATTTAACTGTTTTGGCTCCCAGGATGTGAGCCACAATGTTCTCGCTGGATTCTGGGGCCACTGGGATGTCTATATTCTCAAAGATCTCTGTCCAGTGGCTGACCAAATCTGTGGCACTGAATTCCCCCTCAGGTGTGAACGAGGTTGCCATGAGCTGAACCCCTGGCTCAAGTGGCCTCCTTTCCTCTCTGTGGGACCAGACAGGATGGCCCATTATATCTGGCCCCCAAGTTGCATGTTACAGAGAAAGGATTCTCGAGGCATCCCGGGTTCCACTTCAAGTGCTGAAAATCATCTCTGCTCACAGCTGGCAGGCTGGGGATGGCAAGGTCACTCTCTGCTCCCCATGACATCCTCAACTCTGGTGGTCACCCTAGAGAGAGCTGTAGAAGAATCAGCAGCTGCTAGAGAAACGCAGTCAAGGCATGACATTCATAGCAGGAGACCATCTGGCTTGGGAACTCTGCCTGTGCCTCTTTTAACGTCACTGTTTGACAGCTGAATTGGTTCATCTAATTTAACCCATGAATGCAGGCATTAGTGGAAATTGCCAGCTTCAAGAAAAAAAAAAACCTGGAAAAGGTGGCATTTCACTTGTCCCAATCAAGCTTAAACGGTTCCAAAGTCAGTGGTCCCCTTTTTCTTCCAAGCAGCCTACAGCAGGTTACAGAAACTGGCATTCAGAGAGCCCTAACTAACTGCCACGGTATGATACCGAGCAGGCTCCAGGAGGGGAAACTTGCCTACCACTGTCCAGCTGGAAACGGCCCAGGTGGGACACAGATTGGAGACTGCCGGACTCCAGGAAGGACTACACATGGATGCACTGTCTCAGGAGGGAATCCACGCCCTCAGTGGGGGTCCAGAGCCCCTTGCCCAGATGCCCACAGACACCGTCAATGCCCTGGGTAAGGTTCTCCTCTCATCCTTGGTTGTGGTGAAGCATCTGCCATGTTACACCGTTCGCCACTCCCCAGACACTCCTAGCTTCACAGTCCCTGCCCTACTCCCACCCATCTCGTTCCTTAATTATGTTTGGCAGACACATTCCCAACCCTTGAATTAACTCCAACTATACACATGAGAGCAGAGCGTCTGGCTGGAAGAGTGCGGCTGTGGTCACACTGGCCTCACAAGGGTCTGGCTGAAGACAGGACAGGTGTCCACTCTGTTCTGTGGTTCACACAGGCCTCCTAGGGAGTCCCATGCAGGTCCAGCAGCTACTGTGGGCTGCAAGAAAGGGGAAGAGGGAGGTGGAAAGAGGTGGAAAGGAACATATACTGAAACCTTCCCCAAAGGAGCCATGAAATGGTGAAGGAGAAAACAAAAATTGTGGCTGGGCTCATACTGAGCATTCTGAAAAAAGAACAACAAATACACACATACACACAAATAAACTGCTTTTGCTCTTTTTACATATGGTGACTTAAATATATTTTCATTTTTCTCATCTCCTAATCTCCCAACACACACACACACACACACACACACATCCAAATGGGTCACACAAGACTCACCATGAAACACCTGCAATTTGCCAACTGATCACTGACCTGAGCACAGTCAGGCTGTATGAGGAGAGAGATGATCGATATCTCCCTCCCTCCCTCCCTCTCCCTCCCTCCCTCCCTCTCTCTCTCTCTCTCTCTTTCTCTCTCTCTCTCTCTCTCTCTCTCTCTCTCTCTCTCTCTGTCTCTGTCTCTGTCTCTCTCTGTCTCATACACACATACACACACACACACACACACACACACACACACACAAACAGACTCAGAGCAGTGCCTCTCCTGAGTTTGTTGGTTCCTCATCTGGGCAATGTACAAGCTCGAGCATGGCAGTTCCCTTGTCAGAACCAGGGGCTCCCAACCAAGGGGAACACTGCTCTAATAATGCAGAACCACCCTCCCTCTCCCTTTACCCAGGGCCAGACCTTTCCATTGGGAACAACCAGCCTTGACTCCCCATTCACCAAAACCCTAGGCCCGGACACTGGGTCAAGGAATCCAGAGACAGATGACTCCTCAGAGCCCTGAAAGAAAACACAGCAGGCAGTCCTGGTGCCTCCAGAGAAGTGTCTGACTTGGGGTGGGACTGTTGTTGGGGAATTTGATGGGGTCATAAAGGCTACATACATGGATGGACTCCCTATTTCCAGCCTAGATGCTTCTGGGCTAATTGGCGGATTCTTGGGGAGGACCAGGAGCTTCCAGAAGGACCAGGAGCACCAGCAGAAGCAGGCAGAGCTGGGAAATGTGATCACCCTGCGAGTACTGTTGACAGCTGGGGGGGGGGGGACAAGACAGGTGTATGTATGTCAGAGGGGTGTGTTCCTCCCAGATAGTCACCTTCTGACCCCCAGTACCCTCACCTCCCTAGTGGGTTCTTCTGGGACCTCCTCAGGTGAAAGGGTGACCTAGCACAGAAGACAAGGGCTCACACAGCAAGGGGGGCCTATCTCTTGCATCTAACACCCCCCAACCCCAGCAAAAAGGAAAAGACCCTAGAAGGCAGGTGTGGAGGTGCTCCTCCCCACATCTGACTAAAGCCACTAGGTTCCCACCAAGGAGAGGAAGGGTGCAGATGTGGCTTTCCCTGCTCTAGGCCAGGGGTTCTGTGGTGCCCCCTCCTCACCAATCCCTGCATCTGCCCTTTTCCTGGGACACTGGCCCTAGGAATGGGGGTGGGATCCTTGGGGCAACACCCACCCCCCTCTCCTGGGGCGCATTTGTGGCAGAGCCAGGGTGGACTGTGGAGTGCAGGGGAGGTGCAGGCAGGATGGAGAGAGGAGACAGGAGGCGGGGTCCGGGTCTGTGGGGGAGGGGGAAGGAGGGGGTCAGGGGGTTCGCCTTTTGCAGGAGTCACCAGGTGTGGTCCCATGGAGTGGCCACTCATGCGTGCTGCTGGGAGAAGCTATAGGCGATGGCTCTGGGTGCACCCAGGCCCGGAGTGCAAGGACCAGGTCCAGGGACTGGGTCGGGGCCTCATGCCAGGCAGGGACCCACCATTTCTGCTGGGCCACTGCGAAAGGGGCCTCGGATCAGACCAGGCAGGGCCATGTTTGAAATGCTGCGCTGCTGGGAGGTGGAGGGGGCATCTGCCTGCAGCTGTGCTTGCTGCCACCCCTGCCTCAGCTGCCATCACCACCACCACCTCCGTCTCAACTGCCTGCTTCCGTTGCCACCACCACCGAAGCCACCGCAGTGCTTCCCATGCCAGGACCTCAGATTCAGGGCAGCCATGGCCGCCGTGCCCCCGTGGGGCTGCCCGCAGTGATGTACCTGCCTTGCCGGCTCCAGGTGCTCTGTGCTACTGTTCAGGACTGTGCTTTGATGGCAGCGGCCGCCAGCCTCTAGAACAGCTTCCCCTCATGCTTGTGCTTGCTCTTCTCTCTGCTCTCTCTCTCTCTGCCCCCACTCCACTCCTGGGCCAGCGCACAGGCGTGCCTGCTCCCCCCCATCGCTGCCACCACAGTTCACCCCAGGGCCCCTCCCCCTCCTCCACTTGGCCATGCCCACTCCTCCCCTAGGCCATGCCCCCTATTCCTAGCTGCAATCACAACCCTGACTGGGCTCTAAGGCTTCCAGGCCATGGCAATTGCAGCATCACCTCAGCTCAGCACTTTCCCCCAACCCCAGTACCTGCCCCAGGGATCGAATCTCCCCTCAGCTCCACCCCTAGAGGAGATTCTCCTCCATCCCCCTTCAATCCACACACTAAGAAGGTGCATGGTGACCCTTGTGTATGTGTGTGTATGTGTGTGTGTTTTTGTGTGTGTGTGTGTGTGTGTGTGTGTGTGTGTGTGTGTGTGTGTGTGTGTGTATGTGATGTTGGGGATAACTACTCTCAAGGACTCAGAACATAGCACTCTTTGGGATGACACACAGCACACTTCGAAAAACAGCACACAGCACAAAAGTAAAGGACTGAGCACACAGCTCCCTTTGAAGGACTCAGCATATAGTACCCTGTGTAGAGTACTCAGCACACAGCATCCTTTGAAGGAGGGAGTCCATAGCTTGCAGTGTAAAGGACTCAGCACATTGCATGCTTTGAAAAACTCAGCACATAACACACTTTCCCAGGGGCTCATTACATAGCACCTTCTGTGTTAAGACTCCACACAGCCCTTTGAAAGGCTGAGTAAAAAGCACCTTTTGTAAACCACTCATTGCATAGCACCCTTCAAAGAACTCAGCACATAAAAGAATTTTGAAGGTTTCTGCACATACCACACTATGGCAGGACTCAGCATGTACCACACTGTGGAAGCACTCAGCACACAGCACCGTTTGAAGGACAATACAGAGCACCTTGTGTAAAGGACTCAGCACACAGCACTCAAAAAACTCACCTCATCCCTCTCTTCTCAAGGACTCAGTACACAGCAGGACCCTTTTGGATGAATTAGCACACTACAACTTTTGAAGGACTCAGCATACAGTACATTGTGTAATGGACTCAGCACACAGCACCCTTTGAAAAACTCAGCACGGCCCACTCTTCTCAGGGACTCAGCACATAGCAACCTATGGGATGACTCAGCAAACAGCACCTTTTTGAGGACTCAACACAAAACCCCCATGTGGGAAGGACCCAGCAAATAGCGCCCTTTAAAGGACTCAGCACATAGCTGTATGTCACAGGTTTAGCTTTCATTAGAATTAGGGTGCTTTCTTCAGTATCCCCATTCTTCGGAAACACTTCACAAATCCTACTAGTTCACATTTAGCCAACCTGTGTTTTATGGGGGAGGGTCAGCTGGGGGTCTCGAACTCAAAGTTTGGGGGCCATATCCCTGAGCATTTTGATTCAAGGCTAGAGCTCTATCACTTGGAGGCACAGCTCCAATTTTGTTTTTTTGGGGTTGTTCTTTGACAGGTCTTATGGTGATAAGGAAGGCCAAGTTGGGGTGTCTGTGTGCAAAGGCTCTTAGTTCAGCCTGGAGCTGACCTCCCTCTTCCTTGTGCTCCTGGGAAGCTGGGCCTCATGGAGCTCTCTTGGCCTAGGCTGGAAAAGACCTGCTCTGGTATCAGCAATCAGGGTGAACAAAAGTCAGCTTGGCCCCTGGTCACTTCTCAAAATTGAACTCTAGAGGACAATGGCATGGGGCTGCATATCCCGCATCTGGCCACCAGGAGGCAGGAGTGGCCCACCATAGGGATTGTACCTGGGAGTTATGTTTACTCTTGCTTCCCTGGGGTCTCCATCATGCTTCCAAGTCACCCTGGACAGGAAAATCCTTGAGACACTTACCTACAATTAACAATCAAAAAGCAAGTGGGGCTGTAGCTCAAGTGGCAGAGCAGTAGCCTTGAGCAAGAAAACTGTAGACCCTGAGTTCACACACACACACACACACACACACACACACACACACACCACATGCATGAAAAATCAGAGATTTCTATACTGCAATCTTTGGATATTCTCTACTTTTTCCCCACTAAGCCTGGTGGCTGCTGGCCTAGGTGTCATGCATACACCACTACCTGGCATCTTTAATTTTGGGGAACAGAATGGGTAGAAGGTCATCTTTCTCTGATCCCAGCTCCTTGATTGGGTCATGGTCTATCCAGGCCCTTTGGGGCTCCTTTACAAAATCGACAAGATGCCTTCAAAAGTCATCACATACTGGGCACTGGTGGCTCATGCCTGACATCATAGCTACTCAGGAAGCTGAGATTTGGAGGATCACGGTGCCAAGCCAGCCTGGGCAGAAAGTGTGTGAGACTCTTATCCTCGATGAACCGTCAGAAAACAAAAGTGGTCCTTTGGCTCAAGTGGTAGAGTGCCAGCCTCGAGAATAAGAGGTCAGGGACAGTGTTCATGTCCAGCAACAACAAGGAGAGGCTTTGCATGTTGGCTTTGGGATTGGCATTGGCCAAATATAATTGGAATTTTCAAGTGCTCCAAGACAAAGCAGTGCCTCCGTTAGTCCTGTACTGGTCCATCTTGTCTCACCCCCTGGCCTTGTCCATGCTTTGAGTCAGCATGGCTCTGGATGGAAGGAAGGGCTCCAAGGAGGAAGATCCCAGAGCAATCACCCCACCTCCTTCTGCCATGCTCACCCTGCTGCTTCTGCTCTTTGCCATAAACTTTCTTCCTTGAATCCATCCATGAGGTCATCACCACCAACATAGTGGTGAGTGGTGGGTCTGGCCTAACTCGGGGAAGTCAGAGGTGGAAGTAGGTCTGGGATTAGGAACTTCCACCGTGGGTGTGGGCTGAGCCCAGAGTTGACCTTTATTTCATCCTGAGCCTTACAGTGGTGGGAAGACAGTGTAGACTCCACATTGAGTCAGGTAAGATTGGAATCTAGAGGACCCCTTGTGTGGGGGAGGATGTAGGGCCACTGCTCTTGATACTCCTCTCTCAGGACTCCCCTGTCCCTCCCTCATCTCTCAATGGTAGAAGATAAACTTCCACTAAGGGTGTGGGATTAGGGGGCGGGGAAGTATTTTGGTGTGAACCAGAAGTGCTTCATATTCATCCTAGCCCCTACTTCCTATTTATGTGAGGAATGGCCATATGGGTTTGGGAGTGGTGAATCATCCTAGCTGAGAAGGTGCGTCAGTGGTAGAGTGGTCGCCTAGCATGACTGAAGCCCTGGGCTTGATTCCACACAGAAAAAGCTGGAAGGGGAAGTGGGGCTCAACTGGTCGAGCACCAGCCTTGATCAAAAAGAGCTCAGGGAGAGTGGCCAGGCCCTTAGTTCAAGCCCCAGGACTGGAAGAACAAATCTTTGTTGGAGGCTTTTTTTCCCCTTTCAAAACAATTTATTGTGATAAGCATAACATGGGTCTCTTCCCTGGCCACCAATGGGCCATTATATCTCTTGAGCTTGGGCCACCTCCCGACAGCCTCTGCCCTATCCAACACCCAGTTTAACCTTCCCTTCACCCAGCAGATTGAGGCCTGAGAGAAGGCCACCTGACCACCTACTTCTGGTGGCTTCCAAGGCTTTTGAGAGTCAATATGTCACATGGAGAGTCATTATCTGCATCAGTCTACAGAAGAAAGGGAGGGAGCACTCCTCGCCTGAGCTGTGGGCAGATCTGTATCTGGGGCATCTGCAGCAAGACGTGCTCCTTGAGGGAGTCCTCTATGGTGACAAGAACCCTGACCTATCCTCTGGCAGTTTCCACACTGTCTTCAAGTTGCAATTCTTCAAAACCTTTCTGCTCCTCCCTCATTTCACCCACTACAGGCCCTGATGCATCTGAAGCAGCATTGGTGGGGTGGGGGGGGCTCACATTTGCTGGCATCTGGAGCATGCTGTCCATGCCTTCCTCTGTGAGGATCAACAGCAGCTCCAGCAGCACTCTCCCCTTCTTCATCTTCTCCTGGGACAGCCAGCACACACACTTAGATTTCTCCCAAAACAGCTCATTCAGAGCCAACATCTGCTCTTTACACACCACGAGGGATTCCTCAATAGTTTGGATGTGTGCTGACCGCTGGATGCATCGATGGTGGAGCTCACCTGCTGGATTCTGGAAGTCCACCTCATCAGGCAGGTTGTGGACGAAGCAGATTTACTTCTTGGACGCCCACATGTCCTGCTTCCCATCCCCATGAATGCTGTGGTGGCAGCACATGTGGCAGGGGGCTGTAGCTCCAGCTCAGTCTGTCACTGAGCTGCCAGGTAGGCCAGGTGCCTGCAGCTGGCCCACTGCTCCTGAGGTATGATTTTCCCCCCTCTAGATCTCAGCCTCAGTGTCTTAACAGAGCCTCATCCATCTACCAGGCAACATGGAATGTGGGCGTAGCCACATTTCTTGTATCCTATTGGTCAGAAAGAATCATGAAATAATAGGGGTGTGGCCAGAATCCTGTGATGCAGGCAGAATGGACAGAGTTAAGATGACAGGTCTCCCCCAGCTCCTTTCCCAGGGAACTCTGTCCAGTTCAGTTAGGGACAGGATGACCTGCTTGAGCCGGATGGCTGCACAGATTGTTGTGTATGTCCGTTTGTTGCCAGTCTCGGACATTGAACTTAGGATCTGGCACAGTCCTTGAGCTGTTTTTGCTCAGAGCTAGCCCTCTACCACTGGAGCCACATGGCTCCACTTCTGGCTTTGTTGAGATTGAAGTTGGACAGGGGTCTCAAGGACTTTCTGGCTTAGAGTGACTTGACCATGATCCTCCTATCACAGTCTTGTAAGTATCAAGGAGGAGCCACTGGTGCCTGCCTCATCATTGGTTTTGCTGATGTTCTTGGACACACCCATGAGTTCCCTATCCTCAGGTTTAAGTGGTGGGAGCTGGAACTCGTGGTTGGAATCCTGGTCCTGCCACTTCCAAATGGCAGGAGATCCTAAGAAACAAATTCCTATCCATATGAATACCAATGGAATGTGATGAATATCATGATTGAATGGGCAGTTCTTGCATGATTCTAGGATAAAATTATACACAATTGTATTCTAGGACACTGATTGATTTTAATTAATACTTTATAAAGCATTTAAACAATCACATTCATTAAATGGAGGCAGAATGAAATACTGAAGAATTGGGCATCACATAGTATAGAGATGCCATTTTTTCTGCCCGGACTTTCTTTACTTAATTGCTATATACCATTTTCTGAATGTACATTGGTATATACAACTAGCATATATTATACTTGATCTGGAAATCAATTATTCAAACTGTTTTTTATCAAAAATGCTTATAGCAAATTAAAGAGGTAAATCCAAATTATGTATATTTGAAGACAATGCTTGGTTAGTCCTCTTCTCACATTACCTATTCCCTTCTTGAGAATAATACACATTGTAAGGAAATGCTTAGAATGTTTTGGAGAACTAGGTTAACTTTAAACCAGTTATTCTACGCTGCATTTTGTTTACTTTGTATCTAGAAAAGCTAAATTCTTACCTTATCATTTTCCTTAGGCTTTATATTCAGGTTTAATCTCTGATGGGTGACAGATAAAGATATAAACATTTTTTAACAGTTGTTAAATTTAGGCTGAGGAATCTAGGTACAATTATGCTCATGCAGATAGGCCTCATCAGTCATGAGACCATGATACCAAAATGTTAACCAATGCTTACTGCTGTCATCCTTATGAGATTTTGTGTATTATAAACAATGGTTATTACCATTTGTTTTGTAATCAACATCATTTCATGGGTTAGGAATTGATGTGCGACATTATACTCAGAACTATATTGAAGGAGGAATCCAAAATTAGTTACCAAGATATACACTTAACGCACTGTTTTAAAAATGTAAGCTAAAGGAAATAATTTATGGAAAAGTCCACATTTACAATAAATACAGAATCAGTATGACTGATTTTTCTTTTATCCCAGTTGCAATACGGCTTGCATGATGACTTTTATGGTTATATGTTTAGTTAGGTCTTGATATTTAGTTGAATTTCTGTTTTTTCATATATTCATTTGTCAGATCAAAGAGGAAATTAATTCCATGCCAGAGTCAACATCCATAATAATGTTACAGTTGTATCCTGCTACTTTGCCAAAGTTTCAAATGAGCTTGAGTATCTTGGGTCTTTTTTGGATTGAACAATATATGTATGCAATTTTGTCAGTAGTATAAAAAATTTTTTACCACTATTTATTAAACTATTATTTTCCAGAAACAACTACTCTCTTTTCATGAGATTTTTTTTGGGGGTCCGGTCGTGGGGCCTGAACTATGGGCCTGGGTGCTGTCTCTCAGCTCTTCAGCTCAAGGCTAGTGCTCTACCACTTGGGCCACAGCGCCACTTCCGGCTTCTTTATTTTTGTGTATGTGGTGCTGAGGAATCAAAACCAGGGCCTCATGCATGCAAGACAAACGCTCTACCACTGAGCCACCTTCCCAGCCCTTTTCATGATATTTTTAATGTCATTTATATCATGGGTTGATGTTTTCCTTTAGATAACCCACATTCTGTATTCTACAAAATGTAATTTGGAGTAGTTTAAAATTATGTACACTCAGGTACACTGCTCAGATTCTACTATTGGCATATTTTGTTCTTGTTAAATCAGTAGGATTTAGGTCTCAATATGGATACTATTAGACTTATTCATTGCATTTCTGCATTTTTTAAGATGTCATGATTTTTGTTATTTTATTCTCTTAAATATGTGCAGATCTTACTCCACATACAGTCACATTTCTTTTAAACAATTTGATCCATTCAAGGGATTTGCTATATCAGGTTCATCTAGATGAATTTAATTACAAATGAACACAACCGTATTTTTGAGACACAGTTATCTTTATGGTTCTAGTCAAGGGTAACATGTATTTGAGATTTTTGTGCTTAAAAATAACTGGGCACAACATGTTTTTATTCCTGGTGGAGTTCTACTTTGTTGGTTGTTTTGCAAGCTGTGGTGACTTCAACATATGTGTGCATTTTATTTCAATTGTTTTGTGTCTATATTTTGTTTCATATAACAGAAAGTACAAAAAGAATCAGTGATTTGGAACTTTTTGAAATAGATTTCTTAGAGAGACACTTGAAGTTTTGTGACATCTGGGACCGGATAAGTCTTGTTAGTGGAGGGGGTAGTAGAATAAAACAGACATTGTTTGACATGGTTTGAATTCTTCCTCTTATTGCCTCACTATTTCAAATAGTATTACTTCAAAGTCTTTAGTGGAAAGAAAATAATTTTGTCTGTATGAACTCAGAATTTTTGCTTTAATTGGGACACACTACACATTTATAATTGATTTTAACTCTAAAACCTTCTTTCCTTCTTTTAAAATCACAGATGTGAATTTATAATGCTAAAATAGCATCTACTAATTTATATGAAATAGTCCAAACTATGTTCTCTTCACACTATATGTAATATAGACTGTAATAATAGTGAGTAATATAATATGTAATAATTGACTTTGGGGAATGTCAATTACAGTGGATTTTTTGAGATACTGAGTAATAGTAAAAATTATATTTTATTCTATTAAAAACTTCACAGTTACATCTAAAAATAACTCATAATTATAAACTAATGCTAAAAAGTAAGATTGTTTATTGGAAAAGCCAGACGTTGCAATAAGCTTGCTTTTTATACATTGATTTGGATCTGGGCTTTGGTGGCTCATGCATGTAATTCTAACTAGTCAGGAGTCTGAGATCGAGGATAGTGGTTCAAAGCCAGCCTGGACAGAAAAGTCTGTGAGACTTTTATCTCCAATAACCCACTTGAAAACTAGAAACAGCACTGTGGCTCAAATGGTACAGTGGTATCAATGAGCAGAAGAGCTCATTGAAATCTGCAACCAGGCCCAGAGTTCAAGCCCCACGACCACCAAAAAAAAAAAAAATGACATGGATTTTTACTTTATTATTTCATTATTTTTTATTGTAAAAATACAGAAGGGTTACAATTACATGAGCAAGGTAATGATTACATTTGTTATCAAACATTGTTTCTCCCTCCTTTGGTTCCCCTTACCATTCCTTCCCATCTACCCCTCAAAGCAACCCAGGCACCAACGTTGTAAAGTTCATTTTCCGACATAACTTGTTGTACATCTGATTATTGCATGGGACCACCTGTATCCCTATTTATACTACTTGTTTTTCCCTTCCCCTCCACAAATTATAACAACATCAAATACAGTGAAAACAAGGGTTATGTCATGGGGGAGGGACATACAAAGCAACAAAGAAATCATCTTATAAATATGCTAAAAATAATAGCAAGAGAAATAAAAAACATTTGAGTCCTTATCTTTGGGTTCATTTCACCTAACATCAACTTATCTGATCATTGCTGCTTGTCCAACACATATACTAATAATTGCAAATAAGGGAAACCATGAGACTTATATTTCTTTGGGTCTGGCTTACTTCACTTAATATAATTTTTTCCAAGTCTTTCAATTTCCTAAAAAAATAGGGCAATGTCTTTCTTTCTGATGGAGGCATTGAATTCCATTGTGTATATATACCACATTTTCTTGATCCATTCATTTACTGAGGGGTATCTGGGTTGGTTCCATATTTTAGCTATGGTAAATAATGCCTTAATAAACATAGTTGTGCTGGTAGCTTTAGTATGGTCATGTTTCTGATCATATGGGTAAGTGCCCAAAAGAGAAATTGCTGGGAAATAGCGGAGCGCTTTGTGGAGTCTTTTGAGGAACCTCCATACTACTTTCACAGTGGTTGAACAAGTTTACACGCCCACCAACAACACAATAGGGTTCCCTTCTCTGCAAATCCCCTCCAGGTTCTGTTGTTATTAGAGTTCTTATTTATAGCCATTTTAACAAGGGTGAGGTGGTATCTCAATGTTGTTTTCATTTGCATTTCTTTTATGGCTAGGGAGGTGGAGAATTTCTTCATGTGTCTATTGGCTATCTTTCTTTCTTCTTCAGAGAAGTTTCTCTTTAAGTCTTTAGCCCACTTATTTATTGGGCAGTTGTTTCTTTGAGAATTTGTTTTTGGGGGATTTAATTTTTTGAGTTCCAGGTATATTTTAGTTATGAGACCCTTGTCTGTTTTATGGCTAGTGAAGATCCATAATTTAACTTGTTTTGCTACAAATTTATAGAATAGTGTAGCTTTGGAAAATCAATAAATGTTGCATTTTCATATAGGATTACATAACCTTGCAAGTGTTGTCTTAAACTGATCTACACTGAAATGATTGCCATTGATAGCTTTCTCAAGATTCCAGATGTTTATACTTTCAGCTGACCTTCCACAAAACTCATACCCCGAATATAAGTTTTTAGTTTGTTCATGCAATTATAGAAACATAAACATATGAAGCAAATGTTAATTACTTTTACCTGATGTCATTAATGTAGTATAACTAATACAATTAAGTATATACCTTGAGGAAAATAAGATTCTTCCTTTGAAATACATGCTTCAAGGCACTCACACACACACACACACACACACACACACACACACACACTTACCACTCTGACTCAGGTTAGGTTCCTGACATTGGGTATCAGACAATCATCTAATAATCAAACTTTCCTGCCCAGACATAAAATACATTCACAATTCCACACATATAAAAATACCAGATCATTCAAAATAATGAGAATATTTAACGGAATCACTCAGTTCCTGTACCATCTACTCCCTGATTTAATTCATTTATGACAATGCATTTTTCATATCATAATTAAAATAATTTTGAGTCTCTCTGATTAGCAGACAAAAATATGTTATCATATAATAGAAAATGTAGGTAAAATTACTTTCCTCTGTGTAATCTTTTATATAACTTATCAAAAACTTCTTTTTCTTTGCATACTCTTTTTCTGGCATTTTGCCCTAATGTCTAATATTAAATTACAAAGGACATGCCATATTCCTTAGTTCATTTTTCCTAAAGGTTATGCTATGGAGTTGAATCTGATTTGTTTGATTATTCTAAATTAAATTTTCTCAACAACTTGAATTATTGTTTATGTTACTCCTAAGCCATTTGAAATATCAAAAAGAACTGCAAATTCACTTTGGCAGTGATTTGTGAATGGCAGCAATGCTTGTGGATGGAATGAAGGACTTGAATTATATAGAGTGCCTTAAAAATGGTACTGTTCTTTATAAGGCTGATCATTTAGTAAGCTTTTGAAGTGTGATCTTCATATTTCATCTAAGAAGATAACAGTATGCTTTTCATCACATTCTTGCCTGCAAAGCACTTCATGTCTATCTCCTACTGTAGTGAAACCCACAAACAACTGCACAGCTGTGTTAGCTGCTCTAGATTTTGAAATTTTCTTCCAGTAGCCCTAGTGATTTGAGCCGAGATTCATGGGATAGGCACATAATATACAATTACAAAGCACCACAATATACAAAGACAAAGTACAAAATGAGGTTCAATATTTTTCTTTGTTGTTTCCTTTTTGTCTTATTGATTGTCTTTTAAGGAGTTAGGGGCTGTTTATTTCTCATTACTGTTGATGTAACTTAAATAAATTACCAGATTTTTCAAATAAAATAAAGAGATATAAAAAAAGACATATTCAGTCATAAAATAAACATTTCGGTGATGTTTTTTATTCTAGTCCTGTTCTCAGTTATTTTCATATAATGTTAAGATGAGTCAAGCATATGTATAAATTGACATGTATTAAGCACACCGAACTCTGGAATCTTTGGGTTTGATTTCTATATCAACCACCTAGAAAAGAAAATTATCACTTGCTTCATGTCTTAAGTAATCTACTTAAAACAAGTTGTATTAATTTTTTTTCTCTTAAAATATGTTTTCCTAGTCCTGGGTTTTATTATATATATAATTAATTGTGAAAATACCCTACAGAGGGGTTACAATCACATGGGCAAGGTAATAAGTACATTTCTTATCAAACATTGTTGCCTCTTCCTTTGTTTCCCCTTCCCATTCCTTCACATCTCCCAGTTGGTATAATTTGTGGAAGTGAAGGGAAAAAATAAATTGTTTAAATAGAGATACAGGCAGACCCTCACAACTATAAAATGTACAAGAAGTTCTGTCTAAAAACCATTTTACTAGTTTTATTAATTTTATCAATAGATCTCATAATCTATGGAATTGATTCATTGCAAAACAATTTGATTTCTTATTTCCACTGGATTAATATTACATTTATTTTAATTTTTTTACACATGAAATAATGACATTCTTGTGTATAAAACATCCCTGATTTTCATTTTGGTTGCCAAAATGGAACTATTACACACTTTGAAAATTTAACTTTAAACCTGAACCTTCAAATTTCACTAGGACTTGAATTGTGTTACTTACAAATTTAATGTTAAAAAAAGCATTATTTAATAGAAAGCAACATTATAAGTTATCATACCATAGTCCCTGAATTGACTTTTATGATAAAAAAAATTATATTTATATAACATGATATACATACTCAAACAAACTATGAGACATGGAAACAGAAGTCTCCTTTTTTGTTTTGTGTTTGTTGTTCTTTATACTTTGTGATGAATCTGTCTTTACCTTACGCCTGATATATTCATTGTACGTCTTCAGGAAGGTGAGGGGTGTGCACAGAGCTTTAGGGAAATGGGTAAAATATTGCAGCAGTGGAGTTCATTGAACATTGATGAAAGTGAACTATTTAACACATGGATGGGGACAGGAGTGAGGGACTAGGAACAAGTGAGGGAACCAAAGACATTTCATAAAAGGAAATGTACTCATAACCTGACTCATGCAATTGTAATCCCTCTATAAATCACCTTAATAATAACAACAGAGAAATTTTTTAAAGTCAAATAGAATATTGCTTTTTAGAATTCTAGAAGTTTTTTTTGTTCACTGGTTTGAGCTGTTTGAGTCTATCTCTGAAAATAGCTACATTGACATTCATTGAGTGAATTTGTGAGTTACTAGTAGATAAAAGTCAATTATGATTGCTTGTATGTTTTTTTGAAATTCTGATTTATTTATTGCTTTAATCTAATTTGTATTATTTCTGTCTACAGGTTTTTGGTTTGGCTTGTTCCTGTTTTTCAAGGACCTAGTGGTGCACCATTAGTGCTGATTCAAGATTGTTCTAATTTATTACCGTACATACTCAAAGTTATAAATTTTCCTCCAGGTATTGTCTGTGCTGTTGTGTCCCAGAGGAAGTAGTATTTTGTGTGTTCATGTCCACTGAATTCCATAAACGTTGGAACTTCCCTCCGTATTTCTTCAGTGACTCACTGATGATTTAGAAATGTTTTATTCAGTCTCTGTGAGTTTCAGAATTTTCTATGATGCCTTTTGTTGTCAATATCTAATTTGGTCCCATCATAGTCTGACAGGATACAAGGAGTAATTTCATTTTTATTTTTGAATTTTCATAGATTTTCCTTGTGATCTAAGATATATATTTTGGAGAGTATTTGATGGGCTGCTGAGAGAGATATATAGTATGATGCTGCTAGGTGAAAAATTTTGTAGATAACTATTAGGAATAGCTTGTCATTGCAGTTACTTAGGTCTGAAGATTTTTTTTGCTAAGTTTTTACCTGGCTGGCCTATCCAGAGGTAAGAATGATGTGTTCAAGCAACCAATAATGTGTTTGGATGTATGCATATTTTTACGTTAAGTGGCATTTTTCTGATGAACTTGGGAGCTCTAGGATTCAGGGCATTGATATTTAGAATTGTTATATCCCCGTTTTCTTTGTCAATATTTAATGTCGTTTTTTGTCTCTTTTTACTTTCATCCAACTTTTGATTTAAGCCTATTTTATCTAACATTTGTATACCTACTCCCGTTTTCTTTGTCAATATTTAATGTCGTTTTTTGTCTCTTTTTACTTTCATCCAACTTTTGATTTAAGCCTATTTTATCTAACATTTGTATACCTACTCTAGCCTGTTTATGAAGTCCATTTTTAATTTGTGAACCCTAAGATGTATATTCAAATGTTTTTTTCTTTCATGCGATTTTTTCCAACATATTTATAAGATTATTTTTTAGTTGCTTTGTATGTCCCTCCCCAACGGTATAACCCCTGCTTTCACTCTATTTGATATTGATATAATTTGTGGAGGGGAAGGGAAAAAACAAATCGTTTAAATAGGGATACAGGTGGACCTATTGCAACAATGAGACATATAAGTCGTTATGTCGAAAACGAGGGGGGAGGGATGGAGGTGGATTCAGTGAGGGGAGAGGATGGGAAGGGATGGGAAGGGGAAACAAAGGAGGAGGCTACAATGCTTGATAAGAAATGTACTCATATCTTGCCCATGTAATTTTAACCCCTCTGTACAGTATTTTCACAATAAAAAAAGATGATGTACAGAAGGGTTACAATTATATAATCAGATATTGGACACTCTTTTGAACAGTCTCACCTCTTCCCTCATGTTCTCCCAGATTTTCCATTTGAACCTCCCTCCCCAATAAGTTGTATAGTTCATTTTCAATGTAGTGTTTATTGAGTAGCACTGCTGCCTTTGTTCACCCTTTGCCCCACCATTTCTGTTTCCCCTTGCCCTTTCCAAACTTACATATAAGACCAAAGGTACAAAAATCAAAACAGCAACAGAAGCCAGGAGGAAAATGCAAAATAATAAAACTCTCATGATCATTTCTTTTAGATAGTTTTGCTGAATATTATTTTATATGATAATACTCATACAGCTATTGAGCTTTTGTGATCTTCTCCAAAGGGCGTCCTCCGTTGATCTCACTGTATAAATTTTTAGAATCCCATATAACTTATCTTGTCCAAGTCTAATGTTTTCTCTTTTACCATCTAAGTGTGTTTACTTGTAGAATTATAGGCACATTTTAATGCAACAAATAAGGGAAATCATGCAACCTACATACACACACACACACACATACACATACATACATATGTAAATATATACATATACATACAAGACTTATATATATATATATATATAATTTTATTGATCCCTATTTTTAAGTATGTATGTATGTATATATACACACACATATATATACATATATATATATATAAATAATCAAATTCCATTAATCCATCAGAAAGAATAATATTGCACCATTCTTAAGGAAAATGAAATACTTAGAAATAATAATATTAAGTGAAATTAACTGTACTCAGAGAAACGTAGGTTGCATGATTTTCTTCATTTGTGGTAGATAGAAGGTTCTTATAAATGTAAAATTCTTCTTTAATTAATTAATTTTATTGTGAAAATACCATACAGAGGAGTTACAATTATATGGGAAAGATAACAAGTTCATTTCTTATCAAGGATTGTTGCCTCCTCTTTGTTTCCCCTTCCCATCCCTTCCCATACAATCCCCACCTCTCCCGACCTGATCCTCCCCCACCTCCACCAAAGTTGTAAAGCTCGTTTTTCAACATAACGATTTGTACATCTCATTGTTGCAATGGGTCCACCTGTATCCCTAGTTAAACGATTTTTTTTGCCCTTCCCCTCCACAAATTATACCAACATCAAATGCAGTGAAAGCGAGGGTTATACCATGGGGGTTAAATATACTGGATGGTATACAAACAGGTACAAATGAATTATCTCAAGTATCAGAGTCCATGGAGAGTGAAATACTGTTATTATTCTCTTAAAAGATTAAGTCAAAGCCCCACAAAATAAATACCAATAAATGTGTACTGCAAGAGAGGACACTGTGGACAATGTGAGAGGGGTAGGAAATTGAAGGGGAAAAGGATAGAATACAGGCATTAAACTATTGCATACTTCCCAGAATTGAAATATACAAAGCAAGGGGTAGTATGAAATGGGAGGCAAGTTGTTGAAATGGTAACACAATTCCAGGTGCATTGTACACATAAATTGCTTTGTTAAATGGCAAGTAATTCCATATATAACATAATATTGAGATACGTAAAGACTGGGGTTGATTGGGAGGAGTGAATGAGAATATTGAAAGGGTGACATTGACCAAGATGCACTGCAAGCATAAACTGTTTCAGTGAATGGCAACTCCCTTGTACAACTTCTTAAAATTATTAAAATATTCAAAAAAATAATTATGATAGTTGAATAGAGAGTTGCACATCAATTCAATTCCCATTTAAAAATATTTTTAACCTGAAGGTTTGGAGAATAATATTCAAATAATAAAACATTATGAATCTTTTTTTCTGAAAATTTGAAATTTAAATCAAAACTACTTTGCTTTTTGTCAACCATTGGGCTTTTATAAGAGAATACTTCAAAGTAAGTGGCTTACAAACATCAAGAGTATATTACTTATAATCTAGAAGCTTGAACATTGATTATAAAAATGGTTATTCAAATCAATTCCTTGTCTTACGGGGGTCTACTTTCTAGTTCATTATACTTTATTTACTGGATGTTCACATGGCAGAGTAGTTATATTGAGCTTCTTTTATCAGGATCATTATTTCAGGGTCATCTCTGAAAGGGTAATTCTAATGTCACCAGACAGGTGAATACAATTTCAAAATATGTATTTGGGAGGAGTTACATCGTCCAATATATTTTGCAACTTTTAACTCAGTGTAGTTTATCATTTGGATATTATTTCATAGAAAATAATAACTTAAGGACAAACCTATAACAAGTAAATCATATGAATGGTTCTTCTTACAATGGGAATATTTATAGTGATGACAAAGCGAAGTATGATTGTTTTGTGGCTCTTGAACTAGATCAAAGGTAATCATGTAAACATGGTTTTAACCTTTCTAAGGCCCTTCTGATGTATTTGAACAATCTCCATTGAGTTAATTGCTTTCAGAAATACAGATCTCCTTTGATTTTAATAATGTCTGCTATTAGGACTCCCACAGACACCAAAATTAGAGGATGCTAATTTCTCTGATAAAATAAATAATTGTTATAATTAATATAACATGAAGATTGTAATATTATTAGCATTTTAAATACTACTGCTCACATTATATAATACATTTACATCCTTTGGTTGCATCAATTTTTAGAATATTTATAACTAAATGTAAATTGCTTGTAAATAGTTATTTGATGATGTATAGAAAATGAGAAAAAGCTTTGTGTACATATTTACTACAGATACAAACATTCACGTGGTTATTTCTGATCCTTCATTTGTTGGTTTCATTCATGCATAGAGAACAGGCAGAGAAATGACAATTACAAACTTGCAATTACTAAAGGGTTAACTTACATGAAATTTATGTTGGGCTAAATAGCAGATTTTATAAATTAAATTGTTTTTGTCCCTTCCTTCCTTCATTCATTTTTTTCTTTCCTTCCTTCCTTCCTTCCTTCCTTCCTTCCTTCCTTCCTTCCTTCCTTCCTTCCTTCCTTCCTTCCTTCTTTCCTTCCTTTCTCCCTCCTTCCCTCCATCCCTATCTCTCTCTTTCTCTCTTCTTTCTTTCTCTTTCTTTTTCTTTCTTTCTTTTCTTTCTTTCTTTACTTCTTTTTCTTTCTTTCTTTCTGTCTGTCTTTCTTTTTCTTTCTTTCTTTCTTTCTTTCTTTCTTTCTTTCTTTCTTTCTTTCTTTCTTTCTTTCTTTCTTTCTCTCTCTTTCTTTCATTCTCTCTTTCTTTCTTTCTTTCTTTATTCCATTCTTCCTTTCTTTCTTTTACTCAGAATATTTCTTAAGACTATAGAAAAATACCAAATGTTCTACTCCAAGGTGTTATGAGGAATTATAACTATTAAGTATATTAATATTAATTTTAATAACCTATGCTATATCTTAAAACAAATTTTACTAAAAACCACTTCACAAAAGTTGCAGTATATGTAACAAATATGACTTTTCATGATATTGTTTATTTCTTCAAACTAAAATAAGAATTTACACATAATATTTTCCATGTCTCTCTGTGTATGTGTGTGCGTGTGTTTTGTTCTTGTAATTTGAACTCAAGGCCTATCCCTTAGTTTTATTCACTCAAGTACAGTGTCGTAACATTTGATCCACAACTCCACTCCTGGCTTTCTCTCCCTCTCTCTCTCTCTCTCTCTCTCTCTCTCTGTATGATTGAGATGTGTCTCACAAAATTTCTTGCCAAGGCTGGCTTTTAACTCCAGCTTCCAGCGTACCCAGGATTAGAAGCTTGAGAGACTCATATTCAGCATGGATATAATATATTTAAATATAAAATAAATTTCTTGTTATTTGAATTCCAGAGGTCAATTTAACAAATTAACATTTAGATATTTATTTAGTTATTAAATCTGAACCTGCACTGTGGAAAAATACTTTTCATTTTTATGAAAAAATATACACTCGAAGGTTTAAATGACAGAATCTTTGGACAAATTTAAATACTCTATTACTCAAAAGCGACAAAAAGATCATTAATCAAATGTCTCATGTAAGCTAAAATCAATAGGCTCTGTCAGTCTGAATGAAGCAATTTGTCATTAACATTAATTTTTATCTATTGTGGCTAGACGATTTTCTATGCTTTTTACCCTAAACGTTTTTGACATAAAATGTAGATTCATATAATTTTTGAGTATGCAGAAATCTTAGTTACTGGTCATGTATTTCTGAGGTTCGAGTAGTAGTGGTTTCAGAGGTTAATTTCATGTATTTTATGTCAACACTGACTTTTGGAAATTGAATCAATCTAAATATGAGATAACTAAAGCAAGATATTCCATGACTTATCCAATTATTCCTATAGATCTGAATATAACTTATTGTTGAATGGCAGGAAAATCATATTATACCTACTCTCTATAGAAGTGATAGTATTCATTTTCCTTCTACTTGAAAGAATGAACCTCGCTATAGATGACAAAAAACTTGAATAAAAATGCCATAAAATTAGGAAAAATTCAAGCCATTATGAGTTAGATGAAATAGTCATTTTTGAAGATAAAAAATGAAATATCTTGATGCTTCCTTATCTGTTAAATAAAATGTATTTGCACTCAAAATATTTCATTCACCTCTCCAGCAATTGTATAACCTAACCAACTCCAAGCCAAATATCTCCTCTGATTAATTCAAGTAAATATTTAGGAACAGAAGTTATACAATTGTACAGAAATATCTACCCACCACTCTAGAAATTAAATCTGAAGTCATAAAGGATTGGGATTAATAATTAGTTTTCACTATGTTGCCATAAAGAGGTGGTGAACATTTTCAAGTGGGCACAATTGTAGAGATTTGGTCACTCTGAACTTGTGATCAAAGAGGACAATAAAATCAAAGACCTTTCCTCCTCTTCCTTCTTTTTCTTCTCTGTCTCCTTCTCCCTTTCCTTCTCCCTTTCCTTCTCCCACTTCCTCTCCCCCTCCTCCTTTTTCTCCCTCTCCCACTCCTATTCCTCCTCTTCTTTACTTCCTCGCTTCCATGAAAACACATACTCCATTGCATGTTCCTGACATGGGGTACTGTGCCACCACCAACCCAAAGCAATGAGGATAAGAAACATGAACTGACATGTATAAAATCAGAAGGCAAGATTAATCTTTCCTCCTTTTAGGTTGATTTTATAAAGTATTTTGTCATATTAATAGGAGACTGACATAGCATGCTCTCATTTAGTACAAGGGATAAGATAATGAAATGATTGATTAAATTAATATTATAGTAGGGCAAATCTACTTTAAAATATCAGATGTACTTCAACAAGAGGCAAAAAATTCATCACTATTCTTTGCTATGAAAAGACAGCAGAATTCAATCTGTTCCTCAATGAAATTGACCTATAATTGGCAGTGTTGTCAATTTTATAAATTATTTATTAAGAGTGAAGAACAAATGCCAACTCAAACTGCGTGATATAAAATTTACTTTGCCCCTGTAAACAGCCTTTGAATTCTATCTATATTTGGTCCCTAAAATGACTTGTATTTTATTCTGAGCATATTTTTAATTAACTTTAAGTACGTAATTGGGGGTTGCTGTTTGACCATGCAGTTTATAAATAGTGTTTAGTGAGTTATTTTGGTTTCCTTTTTTATCTCCTGAGGTTTGAACTCTGGGCCTGGGTGCTGCCCCTGAGCTCTTTTGGATGAACACTAGAACTCTATTACTGGAGGAACAGTAGTACTTTCAGATTTTTCTGAGATTTAACTGGAGATAAGAATCTCACAGACTTTCCTGCCTGGGCTGGCTTCAAACCTCAATCCTCACCCTCCTGATTATTTAGGATTACAGGCATGAGCCACTAGTGCCTGTCTTAATACATTGCTTCCTTTTTTTTTGGCCAGTCCTTGGTCTTGAACTTAGGGTCTTGACAATGGGCAATGTCCTTGAACTTCTTTTCCTCAGGCTAGCACTCTACAATTTGTATCACAGTGCCAATTCCAGAATTTTTGTTTAAGTAGTACTGAGGAATCAAACCGAGGGCTTCATACTACCACTAAGTCTACCACTAAGCCACATTCCCAGCCCAGTATAATGCATCTTGATGATCATTTTCCCTCATCCTTTTCAATCCTCTCTCATCCCTCAATTTACATAATTTTGTAGAATATTCACTGACTCACAATATCATATATAGTCACGTAGAGGATATGCCACAGATCATATTTTATAGATAATCTCATTCATCAACATACTAAACTTATGCATTACAGAATTCTGTGATTTTAATTTCTAAATTATCTCTCAGATTCACCCACTACTATTCTAAAATTTTTCCTAAGGTTAATGCAAATGCAATCTGTAATTCGTCGATAAAGTACAATGATTCATAGAATGTTACAGTTGGACTATGAACATCACCTTCAGTTCTAGAATATTTTGTCATCACAACCCTCTCAAAATACTCCAGTATTTATTAGTAGTCACTTCCTGTCATCATTTCAACCTACCATCCATTGACAAACCATTACTTCATAGTCTACCACTACAGTTGTGCCAATTTTAAAAAGCTAATTTAATTAGAAAATGAAGTTTATTTTATGTATTTCTCCCATGTAATATTAGTGTTTCCCAAGTAAGTTCATATAAATTTTTCTCAATTATAGAGCATATTGTTTTGTATGCATTTGAATAATTGTATAATGTCCTCAATTGGCATTTCAATATTTTATTATATATTATTGTAAAAGGTTTTGCTATGTATATGCTTGTACATGTGTCTCATTGGGCATGTGTTGAAATCAATTTTGTATATAAAATTATGATTCAAAATGCTGGATAATAGAGCAACTATATGTGTAATATCTTAAAGATTGTCAGTATGTTTAACAAACTGACTATATCATTTTAAGTGCTAAACACCAATGTATAAGGATTCCAATTTCTACATAGTGGTTGTGCAGTGCTATCTTGTTTCTATTTCCACTAATCTCTATATGTATGCAATGTCTAGGTAGGTTATGTTCTTTCCAAATATTATTTGGTTGTTGACATATTATTACAAAGATATGTATTTGGACTTTTTGATAACTTAGTCAGGATGGTTAAGTTTTTCATTGGCATTAATATGCCCTTAATATATTTCTGATTCAAGTCTCTTTAAATCAGTGTATATGTATACCTACTATGTGTACGTATGCATATATTCATACTTACATGTGTATATATACAAATAACTATATATGTATACACATAAATGAATATGCAGAACTATTTATACATGTATATAGACATATATATTTTTATATATTATTATTATTTTCATTTGTCTGTAAGCTATCATTTTACTTTATTTGCCAAACATGTCCTTTAGTGGCTTTAGCAATAAGCAGTCTTAAATATAGGTTCAAGTCTAAGGTTTTAGTATTATCTTAGACACGAATGGCCTTCTATTCTAATGAACCATGAGCCCCGACTGTTGACCAAATTTCTTAGTTTGCTTACACAATTACTATAATCATGTATTTTCTCATCTATCATTGTTTCATTTCACCACAGAATCTGTATTTATCCTTTATGTCATGCTTGAATACCAATGCCTTTGGAAGATATTTATTAATTGCTGTATATTAATTTTATGAAGAAATCGTATTGAAATATTTTGCACACTCACATATTAATCAATGGCCCGATTAAACTGTTTCTGTCTTTCTCAATTCCCATAGCCCTTTATTTTGCAATGGTTTTCTGTGAATGTCTTTGTGCTATCTCCACACATCGTCAAAATCTATTTCAGTGCTGTTCACCCACCATCATTGAAAATTATACCATGTTGAATATAAAGACAAAAATCTAAATAAATATAGACATATAATTTTTATGGATTGGAGGATGCATATTGTCTCCTGCTTCCTCCCCCCCATTTTTTGGTCATTCTTGGGGCTTAAAATCTGGGCCTGGGTACTGTCCCTCAGCTCTTCACCTCAAAGTGAGTGCTGTACCCATTGAGCAACTTTGCCACTTCTAGATTTCCCATGGTTAATTGGAGATAAGAGTCTCACAGACATTCCCATTCCAGCTGCATTTGAACCACAATCCTCAGATATCAGCCTCCTATGCAGCAAGGATTATAAGCATGAGATATCAGCGCCCAACTTCACAATTTTATTTATAAGTTTTTGACAATTTCTTAAAACACCTGACCAACACACTTTAATTCATTGACAAAGGAATATAAACTGGAATATATTTCTCTGTCCAATATTAAAACTTTTAGTGTAAAATTGTCATATTTGTAGAGGAAAGATTATATAGCTAAATGTGTCTGTAGGGCACCATATTAGAGCCACATACATATTATCAAGGAATATTTAATAAAAGTGTAAAACCAAACACTTGTGGAATGACATTTTCTTTAATAGTGGTGATAGATTAGACAGTATTGGGGAGAATTAAAAAGTGAATGTTGACTTAAATATAATAATTTATTCAAATATTCTCTTAAAGCAGGTTTTGAAGGTGGCATATAAAACAAAAAGAGTGATGTAAATATAAAGCAAAGGAAGATGTCTTGACAATTTTGAGATGAAGCATACTTAAATATGGCATTAAAATTATAGGAAAGGAAAACTTGATATAGTAGAACTCAATAAAAGTGTAAAATAATTTAGTCTGTAAAAGCTCATATACAAGTAATGAATAGAAGTTGGGAGCAGGTGGCTCATGTATCACATCCTAGCTACTTGGGAGGCTGTGATTTGAGTATTGTGTTTGAAGGCAGCCCACAAAATAAAGTTCCTGAGAATCTTATCTCTGCTTAATCAGCAAAAAAGCCAGAACTGAGGCATGACTCAAATGGTAAATTGTTAACAAAATGCAACAAATCTCAGGGGCCCTGAGTTCAAACCCCAGGACCATACATACATGTAAAAAAGTAATAGTAGTAATACTAATAGTGATGATGATGATGATGATGGAAGGTACCCATAGTCAAGGATAAAATAGTTACAAATCCTGTATCTGAAGCATGCCTCAAACTTAGAGTCTACATAGAACTCTCAAAACCTAATGTTAAAAAAATCAATTAGAAAACATCAAAATACCTCTTGTGAAAAATAAGCACAAGAAAATTATCATCAGTCATCAAATGAATGAACATTAGAACTAACATGACATCATAAAACATATATGAGAATTACTTCACATAATACAATAATGTCCATACTAAATGCGATCAAGAAACAGAGAAACTGGATGCTGGCAGGAAAACTCAAGATATAAATGAATGGTATTACCACTCCATACTTCATAAATGTGTAAAAATAGTTATGTAGTAGGTGCCAGTGGTTGATAATTGTAATCCTAGCTACTAAGTATTCGGAGAGCTGAGAATCATGGTTCAAAACCAGCCTAGGCAGGAAAGTCCCTGAGACTCTTATCTCCAATGAGCCAACAAAAAACTGGCAGTGGCTCAAGTGGTAGAGCACTAGCTTTGAGCTGAACAGTTGAGAGAAAACGTCCAGGCCCAGATCTCAAACCACACAGCCGCCAAATGTAAAAATAAACAGGTAAAAATAAATATTTTGACATAAATGTTAAAATATATATTCTAAAACTCTTTAAATCTTCACCAGATATAATAGTTTACATAAATGTAGGGAAGTGTTTTCTGGTCTTAGTCATCATTGAATCAATTGTGTAAATCACATATTTCTCACTCAATTCATATTTATGTTTATATACTCATATGTCATAAATATAATTAACTGATAAGTGATAGCCAGTGCTGTTTATGGAATCTCTCTTGGCTTTCTAACATTAACCCTTCTACCCTAAATCTATATGCTCTCCAACCTTGCCAGAGGTTTCATTTACAGTAAAGTTACTCATTTTATTGAAGCAGAAAAGTATAAGCCATAGTCATTGTTTGGAATAACTGTCACATTTACATGCATTTCACTTAGTTTAAGAACCATGCCAGTAATGGCAAAATGTCTTCTGACCTATTCAATCTCGTAAGTGATGAAAATCTTTGTTATACACCTATTTTTTGACTAACATCTTATTCCTTAGGAAGATCTTTTTGTAAACTCTGTGCTCCTAATTACAGGATGGAACAAAGGCAATAATGAAAATAGCCAAGGAAAATACTTGAAAACATTTTAAAAAGCAATAACAGACACTCTTGTTTTCACTGGTTTCAATGAAAATGTACATTAAAGTATCACGTTTTTGTTATCATTTAATCTTCAATTAGCAGTGTAGAAGGGAACAGAAAATTTTGTTTGAAGAAAGCTTGACTTTGAACAATTCAACATAAGCATAATGGATTTATCTTGTTTTTTTGTGTAGTTGCCAAAATAATAGAGAGCAATGCCCAAATGCAGGAAAAAAACTAAGCCAAAGCAATAAACTTTTGTCTATAAAATAATTATGAAGTTCTGACTCTTTCAAAATCAGGCTTGCAAAGAGGAAAAGTGTATTTGCTTTAGTGTGAACAATAAAAAATATAAAAAAACTTTATTAATGTTTTACATATCTTGACTAGGATTTCTCTTGTTGAAGAAGAGGAAAGGTATGAAAAAGATCAAGATTGTTTGACTATTCCCAAAGATCATTCTTATTTATTAGCTATAGCAACACAAGTAGCCTTCATTACTCTTAGTATCATTCTTTTTTACATTTAGAAGCATTATTTGTTGCTGGGTTATAAGCTGCAAACCCTTAAGTATTAATAAAGAGGCCTTTCCTATGAGAGGAAAGTTGCTGTGTAAACAAACCTAAAATATCAAAGACAGAATAGTGGAAACTATTTTCTAGCTATATCACAATCTGTAGGTGTAGATTTTGTTTCCCATTGTTCCAAGGGACCCATTTTTGTTATCTTCTTTTTCACCATCTAGTGATCTTATAACATTCCATACAATTCTGGGATTGTTGTATCTTTACTGGATTCTCTAATTTCTGTTGGAAAGTTAGGAAGGATAGAAAATTGAGTTTCTGTTTCTGTTTTACTTCATTTTTTATTACTTTAGAAAATATAACCCAAAATGACATAAATTATCTTTATAATATTAGGAGACAGATTTCATTTCCCTATTCGTACCTTAGCTTTCTACATAACTGTAGTACTTAGTGATCCCCAAATGTGAAAATAAAGATAGGGAGCTCCTTATTTAGATATTATTTAGAATTTCAAGACTTCATTAATTCAAGGCCTTTAGTAGTATGTACTCATACATGTATACAAAGCCAGTGGCAACTTTTTCATATTCTCAGAAACTAGGAACTGGTGTTGTCCCTGTAGTTGCATCAGTAAAAGGCTGTAGTTGACTTGGTTTACTCTATCAAATCTGTCAAATTTCGACAAGTTAAGTGGCTTGTATAATCCGTATTTATCATTTTAGTTCTAAAGGACAGAAATCTAAAAGAAGTCTCACTAGATTAAAATCGAGCCACCGACAGAGCTGAAATACTTTTCAGATGATTCTAGTGGAAATGGCATTTACTTCCTGTTCCGCTTTCCAGAAACTTCAGAATGTGGGTTGTTGTCTTTTCCTTTATCTTCTAATGTAGCAACTTTACATCTTTCTGAGGGTTCTTACCCTAATCATGCCCCTTTCCCACTACAGCTGGGACTTTTAAGTACCCATTTGAATATACTTCCCCTATCTGATAATTATTCAAATTTGCGCTCCTTGGGTAATGAAAAGTGATTATTTTTACAAACTTAGATAGATAGACAGACAGACAGATAGATAGATAGATAGATAGATAGATAGATAGATAGATAGATAGATAGATAGATAGATAGATAGATAGATAGATAGATAGATAGATAGATTAGATAGATAGATAGATAGATAGATAGATAGATAGATAGATAGATAGATAGATAGATAGATAGATAGATAGATAGATAGATAGATAGATAGATAGATAGATAGATAGATAGATAGATAGATAGATATGTATAAAATGCAAATCTACATTTAAGGAATTAGATATTTGGGGATGATATTTTGGGAAGGTATTTCACTGCCTACCACAATAAGTGTGTAGCATTCTTTCTAATATGAACTGTTATCCTTTCATTAAATTTGAACAACATATTTCTGCTATGAATTATAACTAAAAAAAATTTAGTCCCTCAAAGCAATTAATCTTGGTTAAAACATTCTCATGTACTAGAAGCCCTAAATCCCAGAGAGCAGCTACTGAAGCAGTGCTGGCACTGGCACTTTTTATACATTTTGTTTAAAATCTTCTCTTTTCAAGAACATTTGACTGCTATTATTTTGGAATTATGGTTAATATTTATTTGTCAGCTATTTTTAAAGACTATACTACCCAATACTGGTTCTCTTTTACTAACTTATTGTGTCATCTATTTCTGAAACACAGTTATTTGAATTACATGAACTGCTTAGAATAAAGATGTCTCTGTGTGTATGTCACGTTAAAAATGTACCTAACGGGGGCGGGGGAGGGAGAGATTGGGTGGGTGGGTGGGAGGAAGCAGGGAAGGGATGTGAAGTGTAAACAAAGGAGGAGGCTGCAATGCTTGATAAGAAATGTACTCATTACTTTGCCCATGTAATTGTAACCCTTCTGTACTGTATGTTCACAAAAAATAAAAAGTAAAATTAAAAAAATAAAAATAATGTACCTAACAGCTACTTATCTTAAAATCATTTATTTTTCATTTTGTTTAGATTCTGATAAAATTTAGCCTCTCAACTCACAAAATGTTAATGCAGTCTTATTTCATGCCTGCCAAAAGCAAACAACAAATTACTATTTATTTAAAAATTATTTTTAAAGTTTTTTTTAAATTACTATTTATTTAAAAAGCTATTTTAAAAAAATAGCCAAGGCAAATGGTTTATTAGATATTTAGAGTCATGGTCCCACATTATGGTGGAAACCAGACAGGGAAAAATCATATTTTTATTCTTCTTCGAGCCACTCTGATTTACTTGTAAGTGGAAGCAGAATGTTATGGATGTCGGAGATGACTGTTAATGGTGCTTTACATAATAATGTCACATGTAACAGCCCCAGGAGTCCTGCAGGTCTTAACACTGTACTTCATTAGTGATGTCTGGCTTTTCCTGAACAGTTTATTGGAGATAAGAAGCTAAGGAAACTTCCTGCCTCGGTGGGCTTTGAACCATAATCTTCAGATCTTAATATTCAGATATTCGGATCTCCTGAATGTCTATGATAGATGAAATAATAATAATATATAATAAAATAAATATAACAATAAATAATATTTGCAAGTGTTCTGATCTCAAGAATAAAACTTGGGGGAAAATGATGCAGCAAAGTTTATTGTAGTGTTCTTCGCACAATTCGGAGGGTATCACAGCAGAAGTGTAGTATTTTTTCACAATAGTGATAAGCAAGTCATGATGTGAATTTAGGAAATTTTAAGGTGCACTTTACAAATTGGAAACTGTTTTGCTAGGATGACTTTATGGCATAAAAATTTGGGATTGATTGTCATAGAAATAATAGCTTACTCTGATGAACAAATGTATACTCTTCAGGAATTAATTATTATAGTTAGTTCATAGGTTTATCTTCTACCAGAATGTGGCCATTTTTTGTTGACTTTTAAATATGTAACATCCCATTGGAAACTGCATCTATTGCAGAATTAAATAAAAGGCAAACTGATACTATTTTAAATGTCTCTGGTATGGTATGTTCAGAATTTGAAAATGAGTATTTAGTAGTCATAGGAATTTTTAAGAACACATATATTTTGTCCTCTTAACAATTATTCAGTTTTAAAAGTTAGTACTTTCCATAGAGTAGAACTGTTTTCTGTTTTAGTATAAGACATTACTAAAATAATGTTTTTTTCAAAATAATGGCAAGTATATTCTGAAAATATTGTATAGTTTGATAACATTCAAGTTGATGACCCTCTGATAAAGAAAGGAGTAATTGAATAATATTGACTATACCAATACAGTGAAATTATATTTTATGTAGCTTATATTTTAATTAAATTTTATTGTCAAGGGGATATATAGAAGGGATTGAAGTAATTGTAAGGTAGTGAATATATAACATGAACTTTTTACCCACTCCCTCATTTTCCTTACTGTTTTCCTTCACCCCAATACCCCTCACAAGTCGTAATGTAAATTTCCAAAATTTTGTTTTGTGAGTATTGCTATTGCATTGGTTTGCCCTTTGACCTTTGTCTCGCCATTTTGTTGTTCCTCTTCCCTTGCCAAATTAAGATAAATATATATACAATGACACATGATACTGAAAACAAATACAGCAAGGAACAAGCCATAGGAGAAAACACAAAAGAAAAAAGAAATCACATAGTACATTAAAAACAACAACCACAAAGAAAAACCTCTGTTTCCATATGTAGGACTTCATTTTGCTCAGCATCATCTTACACATAGCTATTGAACAATTGTGCTCATCTGCTAGGACAATCCTAGATATTCCTACTTATTACAAATGAGGGAAACCATGGAATCTATTTCTTTGTGTCTCGTGTATTTTACTTAGTAGGATTTTCCCAAATCTTTCCATTTCCTTATGAATTGGAAGGATATAATTCCACCTGGTATATATATATATCACATTTTGTCAATTCGCTCATCTACTGAGTGGCACATTGGTTTGAAACAGATTGCATGTAAGTATCACGTAGGGCCATTCAAAAATGACAGAGCCACTTCCCCAGACATTTTAAAATCATGATTTCTATATAAGATAGGATTTCATGGTGGTCCAAGTATTGAGACATGTGTATCAGCCTAATATATATCTTGCACTGGATTAGGCAGGAAGGTATCCAGCATCATATAGGATAAAAATGGTAGTGACAAAATATTCCCTTGAGAAAGATATAGGACGTTGCCAGAAGTATGAAGCAGTTCAGATAATTTTGAAGGATTTAGAAATGCAAGCGCAAGTATGTCTCTTTAAATAAAAATTATGCAAGTGAAAGGGCAAAAGAAGCAGAAGAGAAGAAATAACTGACCGCAGATCATTGTCCCAAGTATAAAAGGACACAATCTATAACTTCCAAGTTAAAAAGAGACCAATAGAATACGTCTCACTTAATTTAGGTGTTTTTTTTCCAGGGCTGAGGACTGAACCCAGGGCTTTGTGCGTGCCGGAAGGGCGCCCTTCTGCTGGGATAACCCCCCAGCCCCAGTCCCACTTAATTAAGGTACTTGCAAAATGTTTACTTGGCTTTTTCCTAGTTTAATGCTCCAAAATAAATGAAGACGTACTTCAACCTGAACACTAACTCTGATGAGCCCTCTTTTTCTCACTTTGCACATGGAATATAATCCCTAAGTTGATTATGTTGTAGCTGATTAGAGTCAGACTAAGGGGTTTCTACTTGTACAATTATCCCAGAATAGTTTAAAGAAGTTTCGCCTGAAGATATCCAATTACATTGTCTGAAGCTATACTTTGAACACTCCCTCACACTTGAACACATAATTTCAAATTACACTTCAGCATTTCTGTGGCACATTCTACTTTGTGCCTCTGTCTTTTTGCACATTCCTTTTGAGTTCATAGTTGCTCTATTTCCATTTCATCTGTAAAAATTGCTAAGAACACTGTTCAACTACCACTTTTAGTTTGGTACTTTGTCCATGTTAAGCAATAGGGTAGTACTCACTCTCTGAGGCGAAAAGTTCCACAATATAACCGTATGACCACATTAGAGAATGTAGAATTTAAAGCATTTTGAGACAAACAGTGATATTAGAATTGAAAGGCTTCTTAGGGACATTTTCTTGGAGCTCATTAGTTTACCCAGGAGAAATATAAATATCCACAAAATCTGGAGCTAATTAGTAAGTATCCGAATTAACACTAGATCTTAGACGTTGTGTTAAAACAAGTCACCATTGTATTGTTGTTACATCAGAATCCTTCCCTACTTGCAAATGGCTATAAGAAAATGAAAGAAAGGCATTAAAGCAAAATGTCTTACCTCTATAGGCATTTAATCCTAGTGGTGAGGGAAATGTCTGAACTCTTCCATTCAATAAAAGCTTGAAGTTTATAAGAGTAAGTCCTACATATAAGAATTTGTGGCCGATTCATTGATTTATTTCAGCGTGGAGATATCCCTAACAAGAACTAGAGTTAAATAGAGTATACGGCAGTTATGATGTGTCAATGGCTTTTGAGGCATTTTCTACTCTAAAGAGGAATCAATTCCAGAAGTCTTCAATCACATCAGCAAAGCTGTATGTTCAACCTAATACTTGGTTTTACTTTTCCTACATTTATAATGAATAGGCTGATAAAATATCCAAACATATCTAAAGATATTTCAATAAAATCTCAAACTGTTGTGGATACATGGGTCACTAATTGGAACTGTAGGACAAATTAGGCTTGTCTGTGCTGTAGTTCAATCTCTAATCTGCTGGCTGAACAAAGTATTCAAAAATATTCACAGAATACCTCTAAGTAAAGTTCATGAGAGTTATATCTGTATAATTTTGCTAAGGTCAGGATAAAAAGCATTTGTTCCCAGCATTTAAAATCAACAGGATCTGTTGAATTCATGGATCCAGAATTTTATGGGCTCAAAATTTTATCAACATAACTTTCAACAAAACACTGTTCTTTTTAAACTTGTCTATATCCTTTCACTTTTCAAATCCAAATAGCATATTCCCTTCAATATCTTCCTGAAAATTCTTTCCTTCCTTTACTTAGGAAAATGTGTGTTTATTACTTTTTTGGTTCCTTGTTTTTCACTTTGTTCCAATCTTGTCCACACTGGTGCTCACATTGCTCACATTTGTGTGAGAACTTTTCTTTTCCTCTTCTCTTCAATAATACTCCCCCTATTTTATTATCCTTTTTCATATCCATGGTCGTTGATATTTTGATGATGTCTAAACATACCTATCTTTGCATCTGTTTAATATGAACTTTAGACCTATCAGAGTTTTATCCCCTAAATCCATCATTTCCACCTGTGGTCCTTATTACTAAGAATATCACTAATACAGTTGCTAGCCAGACCTGTGGAAGGACCTTAGATTTCTTCTTACCCTTCTACTCCCTCCCATTAGATAAGATGAATGATCAAGATTTTCTCAGGTTTTGTCTCTAATATGATTTCTATGTACTCCTTTTCATGCCCCTGACACCAGCTTGTTTCATTTACTCATCACTGTCACCTAGTCCTAAAACAACCATTTCCAAAGTATGCTTTTTCCCCATATTCTTTTCATATTGGTCCTCTCCATCACCAAATTACTCTTTGTAAGCACACAGAGTGAAGACCTCAGACAAAAATTCTGCTATCATTCTTTGCTCACTACATTGACTGTTGGCCTTACATTTCCCATCTGTAAATGGATGTAATCTACCAGAAATAATGAAGAATATATTTGTTGACTTCTAGAGCAAGAAAAGAGAAGAGTGAAGAGACCTTACATTTTCCAACTTAACATACAAATAAGGAAAGAGTCAAATTCAGTTTGTTGGTATAAAGTCACAAATTATTTCATGCAGAAATAAAAATAAATTTTACCTCCTTGCTCTAAGGCCTAAGTACTTTTAAGGTAACTACAGATATGTAAGTAGTATTATGTAAATTTTGTCATGTGTTACAGCTGTATTGAAGAACATACTCTTAATATATTACTGGAAAACATTGGTTATTGAATTGTATGTATATGAGAGCCATGGCTTTCATGTTATTTGAACTAATCACACTAAGTTGAAAAGTACAACTTATTCCATCAAAATGTGGAAATTAATGATTTTATTTATAAGAAAACAATACCGCCAAGAATAGTGAGCATACATGAAAGAGACTGTAGGAATTACTTTATGGTTTTACTATCTGTGATTACATTTCTTGATATTGAAACTCTCGTCTTGTTATTCTTATTGTATGTAATCCAAAGCTGTTGATTACTATGTATTCAATGTGGGAAATCTAGCTTCAAAATTGTGTAAAGTTTTTTTTTTCCTTTTGAATCACAACATGGTCATTATCAGGGTACACTGTGGCCCTCATCATCATCATAAAATTAATATTAGCATCATATTTGCTAACTATTGAAGTCTGATATGTATCTATGATTTTGCAATTATTTCTCTGTTGATTAATAATTTTAATGTTACCACTGTGCATACATCCATATTAAAATTTTGAACAAATAAAGAAACAAAAAAATTAAGCCATAACAGGTAACTTGACTATGTGCTTATAACAAATTATGGAATAGAAATTTGAAGTATTGCAAATTCCTAACCAGTGTGAATTCGCTTCCTCTTTCCCCACCACTACACACAAATATTTAAGAGTTTGAACAGAATCATTTCAAGTAATATACTGTAAATGTTACTACAATATCATGTGTATATCTAAAATACCCTTGAAAGTAATAAACTCTACTTTCTATTGAAGGTTAGTCATTCTATTCTAGGAAACTTTTGGAAAAATATACTGTATATTTGTGAAATGAAAAAAGGTCAAAAAAGAGCATAAAGTTTTAGAAGGTGTCTATCTTCAGAAATGTGTGTGTGTGTGTGTGTGTGTGTGTGTGTGTGTGTGTGTGAATAGAAAGACATACATTTTTAGAGATTATTTGTCATCAGAAATATATACATATGTCTACATTTATGTGTAGAATGATGTACATTACAATGAAACAAACATCTTAAAACATATTTAAAATTAAAAAAAATACATCAAACCAAGTGCCACTGACTCATGCCTATAAATGGAGCTATTCTGGGTAATGAGATCTTAGATTTGTTTTTGAAACTGGCCCAGACAGAAAAGTACTTGTTAGATTCTCATCTCCAATTAACCACTATAAACAGGAATTAGCTCTGTGCCTCAAGTTGTAGAGTGCTGGCATTGAGCATAAAAAGGCTTAAGGACAATGCACCGGCCTTGTAAACAACAACAACAACAACAGCAACAAAATATATTACATTAATTTCACAAAAGCATCTTTTAACTGCTGTGTACATTTCTTAGAAACATGAATACATGCCCCTGGAAAATGTTCAGAAAAAGTATAGAATATTTACATCTATGTTAAATACATGACTATTTAGATTGTTTAAGATATTTAGGTAATGATTAGGAATTAAAAATAATGATAACATATCAAGACTGGTGTTTTATTCTATTTTGCGATAGTAATAAAATAATATTTGTAATGAATATGTAAAATTACTTTTGTTTGGTATTTGAATTATAATAAATGTTAAACATTTTTAAATGATTTCCATAGTAAAGAATCATTTTTAATGGTATCAATTCTTTTGTAATTTCAAAACTATTAAGAAATTGATTCCAAGGCTAGTTACTCTAAGACTGTATTTGTTTTCTTATTCTAGTTTTCATATGTTGGTAGAAATTAAAATTCCAAAAATTCAGTGGATGTTGACATTCAGGAACATCTTCATAGATACTAATATTAGAGCCCCTTAAATGGAATTGCTTTATTTCATTTGTTATTTTCACAAATAAATCAAGATTATTGTGTATTTTGTTTCTTTTCATTGCTATTGGCTCTTATCCTGAGAATACTTTTTTTCTTAGCAAAGTAGAGAAAAGCAATTGGATTGAGCAAGTAACATATGGTTTTCATAAATCACAGGTGTACATATTTGGGTCTTCTGTCATTTGCTAAACGTTTCTTCCAGCAAAGGTTATCAATTACTTATAAGTGATGCATAATCCCTAGGTATTCCAGGTATCACATACACTTTTTGATTGAGCTATCTCTGTAAAACTAAAACAAACAGACCAAAAAACTCAAAATAAACAGAAATCAAATCTCTGTTCTAAAAGCTGTAGTTTACAAATAGATTTAGCCAACACCGAAAACATCTTTTTAGGTATTCTTCAATTTGTGTGAAGTATCATTAACAATAGTGGTTTTTTTTTGTTTTTTTTTTTGCTAACATGTAATTCACATGCCATATATTATCTCCTTCTATAGTATACAATTTAGTGCTTTGGAAGTGAATTTTACAATCATAGATTTTCCAAGCCTAATTTTCCCTTGCATTTCTTCAAATAGAAATGGTGTAAATTTTAGAACAGATATTAAAATAGATATAAAATTCACTTACAATAATTTGTCCAGCATACATCCTCAATTGTGTGTCTTATCAAAATTCGTTTTGGGGGATTATTTCCAAGGTCTCACACAGACTATTGAAGTGCACTGTCAGTGAACTACATTCTATGTCCAAATAAGTTTTTTAATTCTCTTTAATACACACATAGAAGTGTAATGGCTGAATCATATACAATTCTCTTTGACCTTTTGAAGACTTGAAAACTTGCTTGCTAAAATGATTGCAGTATTATGCAAATCAATCTACTATGTGGAGTATATCAATTTCTCCACAAATGCATTACTATATTTTGCGTCATCTTTTTATATTATGGTCATACTTGTGAGTTTTCATTTTATTTTTTCTTAGAAACTAAAGAGGAGCTTATTTCATATGCTCCTCCTATTGACTATTAATTTACATATGTTCTTTAAAGAAATATCCTGTTTGGGAAAACATTATATAAAATTAGAAGATATAAAAGTACTTAAGACTCAGTATCATTGTAGCATTAACATTGTACCATTAACAAATATGTGCCCTCTATCTGTTGGATATGTTTTCACTTCTTTCATAGAATTATAAAAGGTTATCAGTTGATATTAACCAGTACATTCTTCTTTTCTTTAGCCACTAATGCTTTCCATGTCAAATTTTTAGAAACCTTTACTGATCCAATGCCATGAATTTTTACATTTATGTTTTATAGGTTTTTACATCTCACATTTAGTTTGATAATCATATTTTATTTTAAAATTTTGTATAAGGTTTGAGGAAGTAGTCTAAGCTCATTCTTTAAATCTAAAGAGGCAATAGTGCAAATACACCAATTTAAGATTCTATTTTTATTTAATAAAGTCATGGCATCCTCTTCAAAATCTGTTGACCATAAAACTAAGAATTTATTTTTGACAAATCTGTTACATTCTTCTATGTGTCTGTTCTTATAGTAGACTAAACATGGTAATATGATTCAAATCTAGTATGAGGGCTCAAGCTACAGCAGTTTACAAAATTATTCTGACTGACCTGTATTCCTTGAATTTACATACAAGTTTATTGAGCAGGTGGACCAGTATTTAACAGTTATCTAGATGTTTGATAATCAATCATATTTGGCACTTTGTGAAAACACACGATTCCAGATATTACATATAGTAAAATGTCTTAAGAGAATGCTTGAAAAAACTAAAATTAATTTAGGAATGAGTTAAAATTTAGATAACACTATAGCACAATAAACCTGAATGATAATGATTTGAGCTGTACTACAGAGGAGAGTGAGAGGGGATAGAATAGAATGATGGACCACATACGAGCTGTATGTCATTGGTTTTGTGTATGTCATTGGTTTTGTGTTTCAAAAAACAGAAAGTCTTGAGAGAGGAGGAGGAGGAAAATAATTAAAGTGTCCTGAATCAAGTTTCTTTTTAATCCACCTAATAGTGTGGACTGAGAGTCAGAGAAGATGGGAAAAAATAAAATTGAAAATAAAGCATTGTATAGACCTGTTACAATGTAAAGAAATTGTAATAAGATTGTGATAATTAATTACCAAAGAAATAAGAGAAAGAATAGGTAAAATATAAAGGCAAAAAGAATGAAGAGAGAAAAGAAGCAAATAAAACCTTTATCAACAAACGCAAGGGTTTGGAAGTGGAAATATTCTAAGTAACAATAAAATTTGCTAACATGGATAGAATATGGATCACATTGTAGCATATATAATTTTGAAAAAACATACTAGGAATGAAAATTTAAAAGTCATAATTTAAAGCACTATTTACATTATAACTGCACAGTATAGTTCAGAGGTAAAAACTTGGTTTAGCATATGTGAAACAATGTTATCCCAAGTGATATCCCAAGCATTACAAAATACACACAAATCATACACACACAAAAACCACATAAACACACACACATACCACATACACACATTGGGATTATTATTATCATATTAAACAAAAGAAATTACCACAAATAGTAAAAAGTAATTTAATATAGTAAATCATAATATTACTTGTACTATTTAAAAGTTTAGTAGAAATAAAATAGTCACAATATACTTGGATTCTTATAGATTAAGTTAATTGAAAAATAAGAAATTGAAGACATGAGAACCTTTGCAAACAAGTTTTAAATAATGAACATTTTGAAGCATTTATCCTTTTATTTTGACAAAATATTGATGTTACTGGTGATAACCAGCTGCTCTATATCTCACTAGGGATGGCCATATCTCTAATCATTTCAATATGGATATTTTTATAATGAGGTCTCAGTTTCTCAGGCTCTCCTGAATTACAAACCCTATTCACAGTTACTACCATAACTAGAAAATGGAAGCCACAAATCACCTTGCCCAGCTCAAACTTATTTTTAATTCAAGTACAAATATTTACAAAAAATAACCGGGTTATGAAGTTTTTCTTAATAAAGTATGTGTTTCTTGGAAATATAGTAATATTTGTTACCTGGAAAATATGTTTAGAACTATAAGAAAATAAATTTATTTAAATTCACCTTCCATATATAAATTAAGGAAATAATTTTAGATATTCACATGTTAAATATTTTAAAAGCAAAATATATGTGCCTGAATAATTTACATGTGTTAAAATCATGCAAAATTAAATTAACTAATCCTACAACTATGAAAAAAGAATTACCCTAAAGAAACAAAAGAAGTTCAAAATTTGAAATTTAGAAAATAAAATGAATTGTACTGTTTAGTTGACCTAAATAACTGCAAACCATCTGTATATCAATTTTATAATGAAAATACATGAACAAAGAAAGCAAAAGTACAGTAGTTGTTTGAGTGTAGAAATAAAACCCATGGAGGGGATATCAATGTTCCTTCCATAAGAAATGTACTCATTATCTTATGTAACTGTAACCCCTCTGTATATTACCTTCACAATAAATAAAATTGAAATTAAAAATGAAACAAATAATATACCAATTAAGAATTCTTAAAAGCCATTGGTTAAAAACTTTGTAAAATCTGCCCCCAGTACCCGAAGGATATACTTTGATGATAATATTTAAACACATAAATTTCAGCAGAGAAGCAAAAAGTTTAAAAACTGTTACAAAGTAAAGTAATAAGTCAGAATATAATACTATAATAATACTAGATGATTATTTTTAATTTTAATTTTTACTGTGAAAATACTGTACAGAGGGATTACAATTATATTGGAAATATAATGAGTACATTTCCTATCAACCATAGTAGCCTCCTCCTTTGTTTCCCCTTCCGATCCTCTCCCAGTCCCCCCACCCAATCTTCCTCATCACCCACCAAAGTTGTAAGTTTGTTTTTCCATATAACGACTTGTACATCTCATTGTTGAAATGGATTCACCTGTATACCTATTTAAATGATTTGTTTTTTCCCTTGCCCACCACAAATTATACGAACCTCAAATACAGTGAAAGCAGGAGTTATGGTATTGGGGAGGGACATAAAAAGAAACAAAGATATAATCTTATAAATGTGTTAGAAACAATCACCTGAAAGAAAAAGAAAACATTGAAATACATATCATGGTGTTCATTTCCCTAACATCAACTTATCTAACCTTTCCTGCTTGACTCAGACATATAATAGTTATTGCAAATAAGGGAAACCATGGATCCTAAGTTTTTTGGGCCTGGATTACTTCACTTAATATAATTTTTTCCAAGTCTTTCCATTTCCTAAGAAATGGTGCAATATCATTCTTTCTGATGGAGGCATAGAATTCCATTATGTATATATACCACATTTTCTTGATCCATCCATCTACAGAGGGGCATCTGGGTTGGTTCCATATTTTAGCTATGGAAAATAAGGCTGCAATAAACATAGACGTGCTGGTAGCTGAAGTGTGATCTTGTTTGTGAACATTTGGGTAAATGCCCAAAAGTGGGATTGCTAGGTCATAGGGGAGCTCTATGTGGAGTCTTTTGAGGAACCTCCATACCATTTCCAAAGTGGTTGAACAAGTTTACACTCCCACCAACAATGCAATAAGGTTCCCTTCTGTCCACATCCCCTCCAGCATCTGTTGTTATTATAGTTCTTGATTATAGCCATTCTAACTGGGGTAAGGCTGTATCTCAATGTTGTTTTGATTTGCATTACTTTTATGGCTAGAGAGGTTGAGCATTTCTTCATGTGTCTATTGGAAATCCTTCTTTCCTCTTCTGAGAAATTTCTCTGTAAGTCTTTAGACCACTTATTTTTTGGGCAGTTGTTTCTTTGAAAATTTGTTGCTGGGGAATTTAATTTTTTGAGTTCCAAGTATATTTTAGATATGAGACCCTTGTCTGTTATATGGCTAGTGAAGATCTTCTCCCAATCCGTGGGCTTTCTATTCATCTTGCTAGCTATGTCCTCTGCCATGCAGAAAATCTGCAATTTCATGCAATCCCATTTGTCGAACCTTTCTTTGATGTGTTGTGTTTCTGGGTCTCTATAAGAAAATTTCGGCCTGTGCCATGGAGACCTGGGGTTTCTCCCATTAAATCCTGTAATGTTTTAAGCGTGGCTACTTTGACTCTGAGGCCTTTGATCCATTTGGAGTTAATTCTGGTGCAGGGTGATATATAAGGATCTAGATTTAGTTTTCTAGAAGTGATGAACCTATTTTGCCAGCACCATTTACTGAAGAGGCTGACTTTATTCCATTCTATTTTTTAGCTCCCTTATTCTTATCCAAGATTAAATGTCTATAGGTCTGTAGTTTTATTTCAAGGTTTTCAATTCTATTCCTTTGGTCCTGAGGTCAGTTCTAGTGGCAGTACCAAGCTGTTTTTATTACTATGGCTTTGTAGTAGAGTTTGAAATTTGGTACTGATATTCCTCCATCACTATTCTTTCTGTTAAGGATCATTTTAGATATTATTGGGTCTTTTATTTTTCCATATACATTTTTGGATTGCCGCTTTTATTTCCTTGAAGAATGAGGATGGAATATTGATAGGTATCGCATTGGATTTGAAGATAGCCTTGTGAAGTATCGCCATTTTAACGATGTTGATCTTTCCAGTCCAGGAGCATGAGAGTTTTTGCCACTTGTTTTTTCATAAGGCAAAGTTCTTTGATTGTTTAATCTCAAAATTAAATGATGACATTACAATTCTATGTGTGATTAAATAATTCTTATAAAACTCATTAAGTGTTTTAGCTACTTTAAAAGCTCAGGTATTTTTTTTTAATTTTAATTTTATTTTTTGTGAACATACTGTACAGAGGGGTTACAATTACATGGGCAAGATAATGAGTACATTTCATATCAAGCATTGAAACTTCCTCCTTTGTTTGCTGTCACATCACTTACCAGCCCCCCCCCCCCCCCGCGCTCCCACACAATCCCCCCCCCCCCCCCGGGCAACAAAGTTGTAAAGTTCGTTTTGACATGACAACTTGTACTTCTCATATATGCATCGGGTCCACCTGTATCCTTAAACGACTTATTTTTCCCCATCTCCTCCACAAATTATACCGACATGAAATATAGTGAAATAGAGGTTATACTGTGGGGGAGGGACATACAAAGCTACAAAGAAATAATCTTATAAAAGAGTTAGAAACAAATGCACGAAAGAAAAAAAACATTTAAATACATATCTAAGGGTTCATTTTCCTAACATCATATTATCTGATCTTTCCTGCTTGACTCATATATATACTAGATATTGCAAATAAGGGAAACCATGTGACCTATGTTTCTTTGGGCTTGCATTACTTCACTTAATATATTTATTTTCCCAAGACTTTCCATTTCCTAACAAATGGGGAAATGTCATTTTTTCTGATGGAGGCATAGAATTCCATTGTGTATATATACCATATTTTCTTGATCCATTCATCTACTGAGGGGCATCTAGGTTGGTTCCATATCTTAGCTATGGTAAATAATACTGCAATAAACATAGTTGTGCTGGTAGCTTTAGTGTGCTCTTGTTTGTAAACATTTGGGTAAATGCCCAATAGTGGGATTGCTGGGTCATAGGGGAGTTCTATGTGGAGTCTTTTGAGGAACCTCCATACTGCTTGCCAAAGTGGATGAACAAGTTTACATTCCCAAAAACAATGAAGTAAGGTTCCCTTCTGTCCACATCCCCTCCAGCATCTGTTGTTGTTAGAGTTCTTGATTTTTGCCATTCTAACTGAATTGAGGTGGTATCTCAATGTTGTTTTGATTTGCATTTCTTTTATGGCTTTTATGGCTAGGGAGGTTGAGCATTTCTTCATGTGTGTATTGGCCATCCTTCTTTCTTCTTCAGAGAAGTTTCTCTTCAAGTCTTTAGCCCACTTATTTATTGGGCACTTGTTTCTTTGAGGATTTGTTGTTGAGGGATTTAATTTTTTGAGTTTCAAGTATATTATAGATATGAGACCCTTGACCGTTGTATGGCTAGTGAAGATCTTCTCCCAATCTGTGGGCTTTCTATTGATCTTGCTAGCTATGTCCTTTATGCAGAAGCTGTGCAACTTCATGCAATCCCATTAGTCCAACCTTTCTTTGATGTGTTGTGTTTCTGGGTCTCTATTAAGAAAATTTCGGCCTGAGCCAAGGAGACCTAGGTTTTCTCTAATTCCATCCTGTAATGTTTCCAGAGTGTCTGCTTTGACTCCGATGTCCTTGATCAATTTGGAGTTGATTCTGCTGCAGGGTGATATATAAGGATCTAGCTTTACTTTTCTACAAGTAGTTAACCATTTTGCCAGCACCATTTACTGAAGAGGTTGTCTTTCTTCCATTCTATTTTTTAGCTCCCTTATCAAAAATTAGATGGCTATAGGTCAGTAGGTTCATTTCTGGGTTTTCAATTCTATTCCAATTGTCCTGAGGTCTGTTCTTGTGACAATACCAAGCAGATTTGATTACTATGGCTTTATAGCAGAGTTTGAAATTTGGTATTGATATTCCTCCAACAGTGTTCTTTCCATTGAGAAGCGTTTTTGCTATTCGGGGTGTTTTATTGTTCCATATGAATTTTTGGATTGCCTCTTCTATTTCCTTGAAGAATGAGGTTGGAATTCTGATAGGTATCGCATGGAAGTTGTAGATAGCCTTGGTAAATATTGCCATTTTCACGATGTTAATCTTTCCAATCCAGGAGCGTGGGAGGTTTTGCCATTTTCTAAGTTCTGTTTAATTTCATTTTTCAAGATTTTAAAGTTTTCATCAAAGACATCCTTCACTTCTTTGGTTAAGTTAATTCCTAGGTATTTTATATTTTGAGGGGCTGTTACAAATGGAGTTACTTTCCTAATTTCAGACACACTTTTCTCATTGTTGGCATACAGAAAAGCCATTGATTTTGCCAAAGTTTTGAATCACCCTGAGTAATTTGGGAGTGGAGTCTATGGGATTCTTTAAATACAAGATCATGTTATCTGCAAAGAGCGAGAGTTTTATTTCTTCTTCCCCTATTCAGATCCCCTTTACGTTTACATCTTGTCTTATTGCTGTAGCTAGACATTCTAATACTAGAATGAAGAGAAGTGGAGAGAGTGGACATCCTTGTTTTGTTCCTGAGTTAAGAGGAAATGGCTTTAGGTTTTCACCATTAAGTATAATGCTGGCTGTAGGTTTGTCAAATAAAGCCTTTATTGTATTGAGGAATGTTCCATGGATTCCTAACTTTTCCAAAAACTTCATCATAAAGGGGTGTTGGATGTTCTCGAATGCTTTTCCTGCATCTATTGAGATAACCATGTGGCTCTTATCCTTGCTCCTGTTGATGTGATGAATAATATTATTTGATTTGCGCATATTGAACCAGCTTTGCATCCCTGAAATTAATCCTGTTTGATCGTGGTGTATGATTTTTTGGATGAATTGTTGAAGTTGATTCGCCAAAATTTTGTTGAAAAGTTTTGCATCAATGTTCATAAAAGAAATGGGTCTATAGTTCTCTTTCTTTGATGAGTCCCTGCCTAGTTTTGGGATGAGGGTTATGATGGCTTCATAGAATGTGTTCGGTAGTGAACTTTCTCTTTCAATTTCATTGAAGAGTTGGAGCAGTATAGGTGTGAGCTCTGCTTTGAAGGCCTTGTAGAATTCCGCTGTAAAACCATCTGGTCCTGGACTTTTCTTAGCTGGAAGGTCTCTTATTGCTGTTTCTATTTCAATGCTTGATATGGGAATGTTAAGATGGTTTAACTCATCTTGATTTAGTTTTGGCATGTCTATGTTTGCTATGAAAAGGTCCATTTCTGTCAAGTTCTCAAACTGATTAGCATAATGTTTTGAGAAGTATTCTCTTATAATGTTCTGAATCTTGGTTGTTTTCATGGTGATGTTTCCATTCTCATCTCTAAGTTTATTTATTTGGGTGTGTTCTTTTCTTTTTCTGATAAGATTTGCTAAGGGTTTGTCAATTTTGTTAATTTTTTCGAAGAACCAACTCTTCGTTTTGTTCTTTCTTTCTATAGTTTCTTTGGATTCTAATTCATTTAATTCTGATTTAATTTTAATTATTTCTTTCCATCTACTGGTTTGCGGTTTTTCTTGATGCTCTTTTTCAAGTAGGTTCAGATGTCTCATTAAATTGTTGATTTCTGATCTCTCCAATTTGTTGATGTAGGAGCTCAGAGGTATAAACATCCATCTGAGTACTGACTTTGCTGGGTCCCAGAGGAGCTGGTAATTTGTGTGCTCATTTTTGTTGAATAGCATGAACATTTGAATTTCCTTTCTAATCTCTTCCATGACCCTCTCATGATTCAGCAGTGGGCTGTTCAGCCTCCATGTGTTATCAGACTTTCTTTGGTGGCTTATGGTTTTGAGTTCTAATTTTATTCCTTGTGTTCAGAGAGAATGCAGGGTATAAATTCAATGTTTCTGAATTTGGACAAGATTGCTTTGTGGCCTAAAATGTGCTCTATTTTAGAAAATGTTACATGAGGTGCTGAGAAAAACGTGTGTTCTGATGCTGCTGGGGGAAATATTCAGTAGATGTCTGTTAAATCTAGTTGATCTATGCAGCTGTTTAGATCTGAAGTTTCTCTGTTGAGATTTGCCGAGTTGATCTATCTAGTGGGGAGAGTGGTGTGTTAAAATCCCCAACAATTAATGTCTTTGGATCCATGTGGGATTTGAGGGAAAGTAGTGTTTCTTGGATAAATTTGGGTGCTCAATTGTTTGGCGAATAGATATTTAGAATTGTAATATCCTCCTTAAGGAGAGATCCTTTAATTAGCGTGTAGCAACCTTCTTTATCTCTTCTCACAAATTTTAATTTGAAGTGTATTTTATCTGATATTAGGATTGCAACTCCTGCCTGTTTATGGGGGCCGTTTGCTTGGTAGATTTTGCTCCAGCCTTTAACAGTGAAAATGTGTTTTTTTTTTTTTTTATGGGAAGACGTGACTCCTGAAGGCAGCAGATAAAAGAACCTTGATTTTTATTCCAACTAGAGAGTCTATGTCTCCTAATTGGAGAGTTAAGTCCAGTAATGTTAAGATAAATGACTGAGAGGTATTTGGGGGTTCCTGCCATGTTATCCACTTTCTTGGGTGTTGCAAAAACTGGATTCTTCCTATGGTTCTTGGATTCTCAGTTTGGGTGCAGTTTCTTGGCCTTTATTGTGGTCTTGTTGGTTTTCTATGTGTAGGACATCTTTAAAATCTTTTGTAGGGCTGGTTTGGTGGAGATGTGTTGTTTCAATTTTTCTTTGCTATGGAAGGGTTTTACTTGGCCTTCAATTATCAAGGAGAGTTTACCTGGGTACAGTATTCTTGGTTGATAGTTGTTTGTTTTTAGGGCTTGGCATATATCATTCCAGGCTCTTCTTGTTTTGATTGTCTCTGCTAAGAAATCTGAGGTGATTCTAATTGGTTTCCCTTTATAGGTGATTAATCTATTCTCCTTCACAGCTTTTTGGTCTGAGTTGGTCCTGTGTGGATTATAATGTGCCGGAGGGATATTCTATACTGATCTGGTCTATTTGGAGTTCGAGAAGCTTCTTGTATCTGAATAGGCCTATCTTTTTGCATGTTTGGGAAGTTCTCTGCTAGGATCCTGTTAAACAAATTTCCTAGACCATTAACTTCTGTTTCTAGATGCTCCTCTACACGCATTATCCTTAGATTAGGCCTTCTGATGGTGTCTTCCTAGTGTTGGATAGATCTCTCATATTTCTTGGACTTGTCTTGGATGATTGTATGCTCTTTCTCTATAATATCTAGGCTATCTTCAGTCTCCGAGTTTTGATCTTCTGCATGGTGTAACCTGCTGTCAAGACTTTCTACTTTGTTTTTTATTTCTTTTCCTTCTAATTGTTCAGCTTTAATGGCTTCAAATTCTTTGTTGAAGCATTGTTTTAGATCTTGTACGGACTTCTTTACTTCCTTAGTTTGGCATTTAGTGTTTATTCTCAAATCATTTAATTGATTGTTTATGGTGTCCTTGGACTCCCATTCCTTCTGTTGGGTTCCATTCAGCATTCCCTTTGTGGTCTCCCTGACTTCCTTCAGCTCTTTGTTAATGGATCCCATGAATGCCTTTAGTGATCTTTGTGTATTCTCATCCTCCTCTCTCAATTCCTATATTACTCTCTGCTTAGCTTCCTCCCGTTCATGCCATTCTTGTAGTTCTCTTTGAGTGTTGTCAGCCTGTTCATGCCATTCCTGCCTTTCTTTTTGAGTATTCTCAACCTGCTCGTGCAAATCCTGTATCAGGTTTTGAGTAGCTTCCTCACGTTCATGATATTCCTCCATAAACCTTTGGATTGCTTCCTCTCTCTCCCTCTCACGCTCATACAGAATCCTTTGTATGTTTTCAATCTTTTCCTGCATTGACCATTTTTGGCCTCCTCTCTCTCCCTATCACGCTCATACAGAGTTCTTTGTATGTTTTCAGTCTTTTCATTTATCATGTTTGCCAGCAGTGTTTGTAGAGCTATTTGGGAAATCTCTTCTGGATTATTCATTATCTGTTCTGTCCTCTGATTATCATGAGTGGGAGTGGAGATACCCAGACTTGCCATTTTTCTTGTGGTTTTCCGGCTTACTCTGCCCATTTGGAATGAAAGTAACACCAGTTTTGTGCTAGAACACTTACTTAGGGCAAGCATCACCCAAAGTCTGTATATACACAGTCAATAGTCTGCAGATACAATCTAGTTCAACAGATACCTCTATTCAACATCAAACAAGTATATATTAATGGGCTATAAACCACAAAGAAGAATTTGGTAAACCAGAAATTATTAGGGTTAGGGAGAGATGTAGGTAAAAAATAGGAATAGAGTGATGTGGGAAGGCACAGGGAGAGTTAACTTAACTAGTCCTAGTCTCAAAGCAGGAAACAGTTTGGAGAGGATTAAAGTAGTGAGAGAGAAATCAAGAAGAAAAAGAAAGGGAACAAAAAGAGACCAGAAAAAAATAGAAGATTAAAAATTAATAATATGCAGATCGAGAACAAACTATTCAAAGAACGTTAATATAATGAGAGAAGGGGAGGGATATAAACGAGATGTGAAAAACTTAAAAATAAAAATACCTAAAATATTATATAGGTATAAAGAGGTAGTACTGCCATTAAGGAATTTAAGTCTCAGAAGTTTTGAATTGAGTAATAAATTTATGGATTAAGTGTGTACACAATGGGTGATAGGGTCCAATATTCAACTAGGGTTTATCTGAGGATGTGCAGAACAACAATTTAGTCTCATAAAGAAGAACAAAAGAGAGGAAAAGGTGAGAAGAATAACGATGAAAGAAAAAAAAGATCAGAAGTTCAGTCGAGCTAAGCAAAAAACAAAAAAATTTTTTTAAAGAAGAAAAAAAAAAGAAGGAAAAATGCACACACATATGTACCCCTAAAATAAAGATTATAAGGAGGAAAAAAAGTTACTAGAAAACAATTTTTTTCAAAAAAGGTGAAAATTAAAAATTAGAAAACGTTTTAGAAAAGAAAAAAAATTGTAAAAGGTATAAAAAAAAAAACAAGAAGATTAAAATAAAACAGTTCTTTGATTTTTTGGGGGAGGTTTGGGAAAAATCCTATATCTCCCTTGTGTCTGTAATCAGCCTCTGGTTGGAGTCTCTGGTCTGCTTATGGTCCTGTGGCTTGGTTGGTTTCTTAATTCAGTTTGTTTGGACAGGCAGAAAAATGCTCTGCTTTGCCCAGGATTTTTCGATCCTCCTCCCAAGTTAGTTCAATGGGAGGGGGGTTTGCTTTGAGTATCACAAAAGACGGTGATGGCTTTTTCCTCAAGTTTGGAGATGCCGTGATGAGGCCAGGTTCTGGGTAGAGTTGAGGTCTTTCAGCAAACAGTAGCTTTTCCTGGGGGCTAGTTTGTGAGAAACTCACAGAGCCCAGCCAGGAGCCACTCTCAGGGTTTCTGTTTACTGATGTCGAGGCTGCTAAAGGGAGGGGCAGCCTCTGGCTCTGATTACCCAATGAAGAAATCCACTCCTAGGGCTGGTGCCTGAACTGGGTGACTTTTCCCTGGGTGGAGCTGAGTCTGGCAGGTCACACCATTAAGTTCTTGTGACCTGCTAAATGACCCTAGTTTTATTCCAAGGCTTGAGTTGGAGCTAGCAGCTCCTCGGAGCTTTGTTGGTATCCAAGATGGAGATCTCCGGTACTGGGGCGGGGGGGGGGGGGGGGGGGGGGGGGAGGAGTGGCCTTCCCTCCTCTGCTTCCTGAGAAGGAGTGAGGACGTCAGGCTTCTACTGAAGCCACGTCTTGGTTCCTGGGTCATCTCTGGTCTGGGAACTGGAGGATAAAGATGTGTGCTCCGTGTCGGTTCTTGCTGGTGATGAGTAGAATTCGCTCACCTGCTCCGTATGGTTCTTTTGTCCTGGACTCTCTCTGTTTCAGGTATGGCATCTGTGGCCGCCACAGCCACCCCTGTCGCAGATGCTACAGCGGCAGCTGCTGGCAAGAGCTCAGATCTGTCTCCTTGCCTGGATATTCCCTCTCTGGCCTAACTCTCTGATCTGTGATGTCACACTTGGTGTGATTCTCTGGCTTGCGACTGTTCACTGGAACTCTAAAACTGCTTTCGATGTGAGAGCTTGTTTTGACTCCAGCTTCTCCTCCGCCATCTTCCCATGTCCTTCCGTTTTTGCCACTTTCTAAGTTCTGTTTTGAATTCCTTTTTCAAGTTTTTAAGGTTTTCATCATAGAGGTCCTTCACTTCTTTGGTTAAGTTAATTCCTAGATATTTTATTTTTTGTGGGCTATTACGAATGGAATTGCTTTCCTAATTTCAGCCACACTTTTCTCATTGTTGGCATACAGAAATGCCTTTGATTTTTGAGATTTAAATTTATACTCTGCTACTTTGCCAAAGTTTTGAGTAATTTGGGAGTGGATTCTGTGTGATTCTTTAAATAAAAGATCATGTCAACTGCAAAGAAGGAGAGTTTAAATTCTTTCCCTATTTGGATCACTATTATGTTAGCATCTTGTCTTATTACTATATCTAGGCATTCAAATACTAGATTGAATAGCATTAGAGAGACTGGGCATCCTTGTCTCATTCCTGAGTTAAGAGGAAATGGCTTTAGTTTTTCAGCATTATGTATATTGCTGGCTGTAGGTTTGTCATATACAGCCTTTATTGTATTGAGGAATGTTTCATGGATTCTTAATTTTTCCAGAACCTTCATCATAATGGGAAGTTGGATTTTGTTAAATAATTTTTCTGCATCTATTGAAATAACCATGTGGTTCTTATCCTTGCTCTTGTTGATGTGATTAATTATATTAAATGACTTGCCCATATTGAACCAGCTTTGCTTCCCTGAAATGAATCCTGTTTGATCATCGTGTATGATTTTTGGATGAACTTTTGAAGTCGATTGGCCAAAATTTTTTGACAAGTTTTGAATCAATGATCATCAAAGTAATGGGTCTATAGTTCTCTTTCTTTGATGAGTCCCTGCCTGGTTTTGGGATGAGGGTTATGATGGCTTCATAGAATGAATTCGGTAGTGAACTTTCTCTTTCAATTTCATTGAAGAGTTGGAAGTGTATTGGTGTGAGCTCTGCTTTGAAGGACTTGTAGAATTCTGCTGTTAAACCATCTGGTCCTTGGTTTTTCATAGATGGGAGTCTCTTATTGATGTTTCTATTTCAATACTTGATATGGGCCTGTTAGATGATTTAACTCATCTTGTGTTAGTTTCGGCATGTCAATATTTGTTAGGAAAAGGTCCGTTTCTGTCATGTTCTCAAACTTCTTAGCATAAGGTTTTCAGAAGTATTCCCTTATAATGTTCTGAATCTTGGTTGTTTGTGGAGTAATGTTTCCATTCTCATCTCTAAGTTTATTTATTTGGGTGTGTTCTCTTCTTTTTCTGATAATATTAGCTAAGGGTCTGTCAATTTTGTTTTTTTCGAAGAACCAACTCATTGTTTGATTGATTCTTTCTATAGTTTTTTTGGATTCTAATTCATTTAATTCTGATTTAATTTTAATTATTTCTTTCAATCTACTGGTTTGGGATTTATATTGCTGCTCGTTTTTAAGGATGCTCAGATGCCTCATTAGTTTGTTGGTTTCAGATCTCACCAATTTGTTCATGTAGGAACTCAGAGCTATAAACTTACCCCTGAGTAATGCTTTGTTGTGTCCCAGAGGAGCTGGTAGTTTGTGTGTTCATTTTTGTTGAATATCATGAACATTTGAATTTCCTTTCTAGTCTCTTCCATGACCCACTCGTGATTCAGCAGTGTGTTGTTCAGCCTCAATGTGTTACAGGAATTTCTTTGGTGGCTTTTGGTGTTGAGTTCTAATTTTACTCCCTTGTGGTCTGAGAGAATGTAAGGTATAAATTCAATGTTTCTTAATTTGGACAAGTTTGCTTTGTGTCCTTCAATGTGGTATACTTTGGAAAATGTTCCATGTGCTGCTGAGAAAAACGTGTATTCTGAAGCTGTTGGGTGAGATATTCGGTAGATGTCTGTTAAATCTAGTGGATCTATGCAGTTGTTTATATCTTCGGTTTCTCTGCTGAGATTTTGCCGAGTTGATCTATCTAGTGGGAAAGTGACGTGTTAAAGTCCCCAACAATTAATGTCTTTGGATCTATGTGGTATTTGAGGGAAAGTAATACTTCTTGGATAAATTTGGGTGCTCCGTTGTTTGGCGAATAGATGTTTAGAATTTTAATATCCTCCTGAAAGAAAGATCCATTAATTAATATGTAGAGACCTTCTTTATCTCTTCTTACTAATTTTAATATGAAATCTATTTCATCTGATATTAGGATTACAACTCCAGCTTTTTTATGGAGGCCATTTGCTTGGTACATTTTGTTCTAACCTTTCACATTGAAAATGTGTTTGTTTTTATGGGCAAGATTCCTGAAGGCAGCAGATAGAAGGATCTTTTTAATCCAGCTAGACAGTGTATGTCGCTAATTGGAGAGTTAAGTCCATTAATGTTAAGAGATAGGACAGAGTGGTACTTAGGAGTTTCTGCCATTTTATCCACTTTCTTGGGGGCTGCGGCAACTAGGTTCTTCCTATGGTTTTTGGATTCTCAGTTTGGGGGCAGTTTCTTGGCCTCTATTGTGGTCTTTTTGGTTTTCTATGTGTAGGACATCTTTAAGAATCTTTTGTAGGGCTGGTTAGGTAGAGATATATTGTTTCAATTTTTCATTGCTATGGAAGGTATTTAGTTGCCCTTCGGTTATGAAGGAGAATACAGCTGGGTACAGTACTTTTGGTTCATTGTTGTTTGTCTTTAGGGCATGGCATACATCATTCCAGGCTTTTCTTGCTTTGATTGTCTCTGCTGAGATATCTGAGGTGATTCTAATTGGTTTCCCTTTATAGGTGATTGATCTTTTCTCCTTGACAGATTTAAGGATGTTTTCATTGGTCTGAATTGATCCTGTGGGGATTATAATGTGACAATAGGATGTCCTATTCTGGTCTGGCCTATTTGGAGTTCTAAAAGCTTGTTGTATTTGAATAGGCCTATCTTTTTTGCATGTTTGGGAAGTTCTCTGCTAGGATGCTGTGAAACAAATTTCCTAGACCATTAACTTCTGTCTCTAGGTGCTCCTCTGCACCCATTATCCTCAGATTAGGCCTTCTGATGGTGTTTTCAAAATGTTGAATAGATCTATCATATTTCTTGGATTTTTCTTGGGTGGTTGTATGTGCTTTCTCTATAATATCTAGGCTGTCTTCAATCCCCGAGATTCAATCTTCTGCATGGTCTAACCTACTGTCAAGACTTTCTACTTTGTTTTTTATTTCTTTTCCTTCTAATTGGTTGGCTTTGATGGCTTCAAATTCTTTGTTGGAGCTTTGTTTTAGATCTTGTATGAACTTCTTTAGTTCCTTAATTTGGTGTTCAGTTTTTATTATCAAATCACCTAGTTGATTGGTTATTGTTTCCTTGGACTCCCATTCCTTCTGTTGGTTTGCATTCAGCATTCTCTTTGTGGACTCCCTGAGTTCTTTCAGCTCTCTGTTTATGGATTCCATGATTGCCTTTTTGTATTCTCATCCTGCTCTCTCAATTTCTGAATTACTCTTTGATTAGATTCCTCACGTTCATGTGATTCCTGTTGCTCTATTTGAGTATTTTTAGCCTGCTCACGCCATTCCTGACTTTCTCTTTGTCTGTCCTAGGCCAGTTCCCCCAAATCCTGTCTATCTCTTTGACTGGTCTCAGCCTGCTCATGCCATTTCTTTATTTCTCTTTGAGTGCTCTCTAGCTGCTCACGTAATTCTTGTATCAATCTTTGAATAGCTTTCTCACGCTCATGGTATTCCTGTATTGACCTTTGGTTTGTCTTCTCTCTCTCCCTATCACATTCATACAGTGTCCTTTTTAGGTTTTCAATCTTTTCATTTACCATGTTTTCCAGTAGTGATTGTAGAGCTTTTTGGGAACTCTCCAGTGGATTATTCATTATCTGTTCTGTCCCCTGAGTATCATGAGTGGGTTTGGATACTCGAACTTGCCATTTGTCTTGTGTTTTTCTGGCTTGCCCTCCACATTTGGGATGAAATTAACACGTTTTGTGCTAGAACACTATCTTAAGTTAAGCATCAAACAAAGTCTGTAGTTGCATCGTAAAAGTCTGAAGATACACTTTAGTTCAACAGATATATCTATTCAACATCAAACAACTATGTATTAATGGGCTACGAACCACAAAGAAGAATTTTGCAAACCATAAATTATCAGGTTTAGGGAGAGATGTGGGTAAAAATAGGAATACAGGGATGTGGAAAGGCAGAGGATGAGTAAACTTAACTAAGTCTTAATCTCAAAGCGGGAAATAGGTTGAATAGAATGATAGTAGAGAAAGAGAGAAAAAAGAAAAGAAAGAGAAAAAATGAGACAAGAAAAAAATAGAAGAAAAAATATTAAAAATTAAAAAGTGAAACACTTAAAAACTTAAAAATTATGCAAAATGCAGACATAATATTCAGAGAAGAAATTGTATAGGATAAGATAAGGGTAGGGCTAGAAAGTAGATATGAAAAACTTAAAATTAGAAATGCTTAAAATATTATATAGATATAAAGAAGTAGTGCTGGTTTTGAATTGAGTAATAAATTTCTGGATTAAGTGGGTACACAATGGGTGATAAGGTCTAATAATAAACTATGTGTATATCTGAAGATGAGCAGAATAGCAATTAAGTCACGTAAAGAAGAACAAAAGAAAAGAAATTGTGAAAAGAATGAGAAGGAAAGAAAAAAAATGATCAAAGTTTAGTAGAGCTAAACATAAAAAAGTTATAGAGAAAAGAAAAAACACATGAAAAAAGCACACACACTTATACCCTGAAAATAAAAATTATAAAAGGAAGAAAAAAAAGTTAATAGAAAACAAAATTTTTTTAAATGTTAAAAATTAAAATTAAAAAAATATTTTAGGAAAATTTTTTTATAAAAAACTAAAAAAAGAGTTCTTTGATTTTTTTTGGGGGGATGGGAAGATCCTGTATCTCCCTTGTGTCATTAACCAGTCTCTAGTTGGAGTCTTTGGTCGTTTTGTGGTGTTTGATTTTCCTGTGGCTTGGTTGGTTTCTTAAGTTGGTTAGTTTGAGCAGGTAGAAAAATGCTCTGCTTTACCCAGGATTTTGTGATCCTCATCCCAGGCTTATTCAATGGGAGGGAGATCTGCTGTGAGTATCAAAAAAGTGGGAGATGGCTGTTTCCTCTAGTTTGGAGATACTGTGATGAGGCTAGGTTCTGGATAGAGTTGAGGCCTTTCAGCAAACAGTAGCTTTTCCCTGAGGGGCTAGCTTGTGAGATACTCACAGAGCCCAGCCTGGAGCCTTTCTCAGGGTTTAAGTTTACTGAATTTCAATTGATTGTCAAGTCTGCTGTAGGGAGGGGCAGCCTCTGGCTCTGTTTATCCAGTGAAGACATCGACTCCTGGGGCTGTCAGAACTTGCTCTCCACAGGCTGGGTGACTTTTCCCTGGGTGGGGCTGAGGCTAGCAGGACAGGTTAGGTTCCTGTGACTTGCTACATGACTCTTGTTTTCTTCCAAGGCCTGAGTTGGAGCTAGCTGCTCAGCCAGGCCTTTGTCAGTATCTGTCTCCTTGCCTGGATTTTCCCTCTCTGGACTAACTGTCTTCCTGTGATGGCACACTTGGTGTGACTCTCTGGCTTAGGACTGTTCACTGGAACAATAAAACTGCTTTCTATGCAAGAGCTTGTTTAGCCTCCAGCTTCTCCTCTGCCATCTTCCCGGAACTTTTTCTAGAAGAATTTTTACTGATACTCAAATATGTAAGAAATGAGGTAATTTGCCATTCTTTTGCACTTCATAAATGAGAAAGAATTTTCTAGGTGTTTTTAAATATATCATAATATAATGTAGAACTATTCTGTCACATCGTATGATAATCTGATAAAGATATTAGAATAAAGGACACATTGTACTAAGTTTTGGGATGTTAATGTATATAATTATTTTGATTGTGGAAAATTGTGGGGATTTCAACTTTGGGTATTTTTCTTGTTAGGCTGGCATAATATCAGTGGTTAATTTTAGGATAGTGATTCCCTTTCTACAAGAACATGCACCTTATCTGTCCTTTTAAACTTCCAATCATCAATGGCATCAGAGTTGTACACCAACTTGTCTAGCTTCCGACCTTAGCTGGTCTGGATCCTGCAGTCCTTCCAATCCTAGTTCTTAGATAGTGCAGGATGGTGGAAATGATCCAATGCACCCAGCTATAGATAGAGAAGAAAGTCCACTAAAATTTGGCCTGGGATCTGTTCTCAAGCCTCCTAAATAGTTAAGAGTAGAGATGGGAGGCCCTGGTGCCAAGCAGTAACATTATTTTTAAAGCAATTAGACATATATGAGTTACGCTTCTGATTACCGCAGGAAAAGAATAAAAGAGCAGTGAAGCATACAGGACAGTCAGAATTTTAACTAGAAACTCAGAGGCTGAATCAGCTTAGCTAGCTACTCAGGAGGCTGAGATCTGAAGACCACTGTTCAAAGCCAGTCCAATCATGAAAATATATGTGATTATCTCTAAAAAATCAGAATGGAATAGTGGTAGACAACTATCCTTGGGCACAGAATCTTAGGGATAGTGCCCAGGCAGTATCACACTTCAGGAATGATGAATACAGGCATGAGCATCTGCATATGTGCATGTGCGTACCCACGTGTGCGTGAACACACAAACACACCAATGAGTATTTCAATATGACCTTCTTTATTTTTTTTACCTTGTTGTACTCTGTTTCCCTGAATTAGTTCACAAATTAACAAAATCAGCTAAGCAGCTATTTACATCAACTCATCATGTTTCTCTAAAGTCTATTCTCTTTTTGCAAGCCTCCTTTTATTTGACCCAAAAGTAAATTATTCAGGAGGCAATTCATCTCCCTCAACTCTGTAGTATTAGATTATTGTTTAGGTTCATATCCTAAAGAGACACATTATAAAAATTACAGTAAAAAATTTAGAATTCATCAAATGATAAAATTACAGGTAGAAAGGATCAAATGCTGATCGTTTTTCCAAGTATGTTATCTATGGTACCTAATTTAATCCTCACAATAATCCCATAAAGTAGAACTACTTCCATTTCTAATTCTCAGATGATGATATTGAAGTCTTCAGAGTTGGAATTACTAGTACAACATTGCACAAATGGTAAATCTTAGCCTGCGCCCCATTCCCACCGTATCAAATAACTTCATTCTAAATTATGACTAAAATACCAGCACATAGTCTACTAATTCTAGGAAAATTTCCCAGAATTATTGTCCACATTCTAATGATATTTCACTTTATCTTTGTTAGAAAATAGGAAAATAAGCCTGATGCCGGTGGGTCTACGTGTTACCCTAGCTACTCAGGAGGGTGAGATCTGAGGAACGCGGTTCAAAGCCAGCCCAGGCAGGAAAGTTCGAGAGATTCTTACCTATAATAAACTACTAATAAACCAGAAGTTTCACTGTAGCTCAAGCGATACAGTGATCACCTTGAGAGGAAGAGCACAGGGACAGTACCCAAGCCTAGAGTTCAAGCCCCACGACTAACCAAAACAAAAAACAAAAAGAAAGGAAATATGTAGCTGTAATATGAAAATTCCAAGTTCATAATCAATTTATACCTCCCTGGTGAAAGGAACTGCTAAACTATAACATTCCTGATTTCTAGCTCAAAATTGTAGAAATCATATTCTATCCCATGACAAGACTGCACTACCTTGGGACCCAATCTCTCTTTAACACAGTCATACTGAAGGAATGACCTCCCCAATTCCTGATGGAAACAGACTGCAGGTCTTATGGACCAATCATTTCCACATTGTAGCTCACCTAAGTTGTTTACTATTAGAGGTATTTTGAATGCTTTTTATACCCAACATTTTGAGAGAAATGTACTACTTTAAAATGCTATTAACAAGCAAGACTGATATAAAAATCACCTTTGACCTCAGATAAATATTTTTCCAAAATGCAGTCTCACCTATCATTAATGGTAGGAACGATAGGTTAAAAATAATAGACACCAAGACCTATGCATGAATTAAAGATTCTCCAAGTTGTGAATACAATTGGTTTAAAAAGACATCAATACTACTGCATATTTTTCAAAATTTATTGTGATACTGAAGATTCAGTCATAAAATATTAACACTTGAAAATAACTCATTTTCTTGGGAGTAGGACACAAAACACAAGATTAATCCTAATCATTTTCAAATACATTTATTTTTTCCACAAATTCATTCTTACAAAGATTCTAAAACTAACTGAAGTACAGATATACAAACAAAATAATTTAACTGCATCATCTACATTAAAAAAACTTGCTAGAAAACAAAGTTATACTAATAATTAGCTTACCAAATTTACTTATACTCTTTTATTCTATTTCATTTACTTTCATAAAAACTGGGTTTTCATAAAATGATGCATAAAAAACCCTATATACCCACTTACATCTTCAGATGTTAATAATATTTATTTCAGAAATGTATTTAGCCCTATAGTCAATGAAGTGAAATAATACTAAAATATTCAAAGGCTTTTCAGAAATTGCAAGACTAGCTCTGGGTTGATATTTATATTGGAAAAAATATTCAAAAATCCTTATTTGTTAAAGTTATGAGAGTTACTCACAAAAAAGGGCCATTAGTGAAGATCCCACTGCATGTACAAAACAACTTCAAATGCATCCACAATCTGGAGGTGACACAGGCTTTTTGTTTGTTTTTGAAAGGTATATCTAACAAGCATATCCACAATACTGATTTTCAGTCCATATGGTGGGATATTCAAACTTAATAAATACAGGGTAGATTATCTTAGTGAGATCAGATATGATGTTACAAAGAAAGTTATTTTCAACAGAAATCCGGATAGAATTTATCCACCTTGTGTTTCACAGGAATAACCAGAGAGTAATACCTGTTTGGTCAAGTAGGTCAAACTCACTCCATGATTATATCTTAAAAGTATAACCAATTTAAGAGGTCAAATACATATTTTGTACTGACAGTCATCTTACAGCAATAACTTACTACCTAATTATATCTGCATCTTCTTACCTAACATATAATCAGAGCTGAAATTGGTCTCTTTAATCTAACTTAATGTTGTATATGCTTTGATTATGATGTTATTATTTGACAAATAAAATGTACAGAAGAATGGCTCCATAGAAATGACATGACAGAACACTGATAAATAAAAACATTGCAACACAGTTAGCTCTTTTCAGCCTCACCCTGTCCACATTGGCAAGCAACATTGCAACAGCACACTCACACATATACACATACACACATGTGTGCACATGTACACACATATATATGCATGCTAAATTCAGGGTTTAGTACAAAAAGTACAAATAAAATATTAGTGATTTGGACAAGCGTTAATTTGCCTTATTACAAAATAATACACAATCCAGTCACCATGGGTGTTACATTTTACTTGCCTCGCCACATGTGACCACTTAATTTATTTTAATTAATTCATTCATTCATTTGTTTTGTGCTAATACTAGCCTTGAATTCAAGGCATGGTTCTGTTCCAGAATTTGTTGTTTTTTTGTTTTAGTTTTCTCAAGCCTAGAATTTTACTGCTTGTCGCACAGCTCCATTTCTAGCTTTTGCTGGTTACTTTCAAATCAGAATCTAATGGAATTTTTTTTGCTTGGTCTGGTTTCAAACCACAATCCTCAGATTTCATCTTTCTGATTAGCTAGGATAAACACATGAGCCACCAGTGTGGCTTCTAGATTTTCCTCTATAGCTATCTAATGCACATACTTAGATAGTAATTTAAAACGTAGAGTATAGAAGCAAGTTGTACAGTGATGATATTGTCCTGTCAGAAATTTAAGCTAGTAAATTTCTTCTTAAAACCATGAGCAAAAATACCATGATATAATATAAGAAAACTCACTATTGAACATATGAGCTTTAAGAGTTTTCTAATAGATCCATTACTTGTTACCCAACATTAGAAAAAAACTGTATAATACAGTAGTAAAAAAAAGTCTTTTGTAGGAATACTTAATTATCTTATTTTTAAAGACACCTGTTTTCATCTAAAAAAGTAGGCCTGTCTATTGTCTTCATGTGATTTTGATGGCTGAAGGTGCTTAATGAGAAGTCAAAGTGTATTACTAATCCTTTGCTATCAATTAAATCACCTTTTCTTCTTGGAACATACAATGATTAAAGCAATAGTTCATAATCAGCAAGCAATATTTCAGATTCACACTACCAGTGCAAGTGGATCACCAGTAATTAATCCTTGATACCATTTTCCACAAAGTTTTGTTCCAGATACAATCAGTCTGCCTTCTCTAGCTGCTTTCCTAGCCTGGACCTATTCCTTCACTCTACAGGAAAAGTGATATTCAAATGATTTCAGTCAGTTCTGTTACTAGAATTATCAGGGATTTAGATTCTTGTCTTTAATTTGGTCAAAGCTATGTCTCTTTATGTAGGCTATTAAAAATGTATTTACTAATTTCAAGTAAATACATAAATTATATTTCCATCTCTTTTAAAAAATAAAATTTTTTGATCTATAAATTGATCCGAGGCATGGATTTTGTGGCTAGCTAGGTCATTGCACATCTGTCTCTTTCTTCCTCTCTCCCTTTCATGGTTCTCATAGATAATATGACTGCTCCATAATTATCCTAATTTATTTTGCTTTTATATTTTTGGTTGCATCATTTCACTTTTTGCTCTGCCATTCCCCAAATAATTTACATAGAAGGCATTATTTCATATTTTCTCGTTCCTAGAATAAGCTGCACATGAAGACACCACTGGTCCTCATTTTCAGTCTGTACCTTTCTATATGGAGGAAAACCTTTCCTCTGCTTTCTATCAATTCTCTACTCTCCAGTTAGAATAATTTCGAATAGTAAAAATGGACAAAGAGAAAAAAAATCATGGTGAAATAACAGATGTAGAATATTCACTGGATTTTTCTGAGCAGTTCAACCAACGTGAACTATTGGGGAATATATGTGCACCTGATTCCCACTGGTACTCAATGTCTCTGCTTAGGCAATTCTGATGAAGACAAGGCACAAGATGAAAAAGTGAGGAATGATATCATTCGCAGAAAAAATGGAGAAGTATTCAAGCAAATTATTCTATGGGCTGCTGAAAATAATCAGCTTACTACAGTACAGAGACTACTTTCCAAAAAGGCCACTCATGTGAATACTAGGAATGATGATGAATAAACCTCTCTTCATCGGGAATCCTACAGTGGACACTTAGATATTATCCATGAGTTGGTGGCTCAAGGCAGATATTCATGCAATAACTGTGAATTGCTGGACATCCCTACACAGTGCTTATATGTGGAATAATACCAGACTGGATTCTTTCTTAGTTCATCATGATGCATATCGCAATGCCCAAACTAAAGTCCTCTTGACCCCCTTGCATCTTGCTCTTTGGAATAGAAATAGCAAAAATATGCTGGATCTCCTACTATTGAATATTATCAAATTATCAAACCAGGTCTGAAGAACTTTGAAGAAACTGAATTTGATATTGCCAAAAGGATAAATATGTATCACTACGTTTTTGGAGTTGTGGAAAGCTGTAAAAATTGTTCTCCTAAGTCATAATGGTTTGGTTAAGTTTCTTAAATTTCAAAAATGCCAATCCATCCTTGTGTCCGTACAAAATATTTTCACCATACAAACAGCAGCAATATCTTATTTAAAAATTCATGGACTCCATGGTATTCTTCAAGTGAATTGCCTGACTTTGATGTCAAAATGTATTCAAGATTTGTTTGTATACATCTATAATGATTTCTGCAGAGTTTGTGGTTTTTAAATCAGAAATCATTTTAACTTATCTGTTGAAATGTGTAGTACAGAAACTAAAGATATTTCTGGTTTTTGTCTGAAAAAAGTATATTTTAATCTAATCTGTATTTTGTTTGTATGATATCCATAATCTATTTCATTCTCTCCTGGATATAATAGTTTGAATTCTACATTGTTTTATAATATATAGGTTCATTTTTAAGTGTGTTATTTCAGATAGCATTCCATATAGAAACAGTTTAACATTCCTTTTTTTCCTAGGTCCTTATAGTATGTTATTTCTTTGGAATAAAATGACGATGTTATCTAATTTCAAACGTTTTGTAAAGATTATGCTATGTAAAGGCCTTTCTAAGGTGAGGATTTAATACACTGATGTCAAACTAATTTTTAGTTCAATTAATTACATGTATTGTTACATTTTTATTTTTGTAATCATTTTTAATAACTTTTTCATTTCTTGCATCTGAAGAATGAAAAATATGGCATACTTCACAAATTTTCATATCATCCTTGTACAAGTGCCATGTTAATCTCTGTATTGTTGTAATTTGGGTAAACGTGCTGCTGAAGCATGTCATATCCTGTAAATTTACATAGTTAATGATGCAGTCTTTATAAAGGCATATATCCTTCGTTGACTGTTTGTAACCAGGAAAACTTATTGTTCCCAAAATGCTATTGATCTTAATTCTCTAAAATTCTGTGTATATTGGAAAACTTACACTGGTCGATTGCTCACATTTGCAATTTTTTTTGTCAATGACTATTTTAAGTCTTTTTCAATTAAATTTGATCATACTTTGAAGCCTTTATAGCTAGATCCAAAGGTGATGGCTTTTCAAGTACTTATTTATCAACTGAGTTAGCTTTGTGGAGCTAATGGATTCAAAATAAGCCTTGCTTAAGAGCTACTTCTAAACTTCTGCAGCTTAAAATTTCCTAAATGAGGTCTTACTGGCACAAATGTCTACCTGACCCTTCACTCTTCTTCCATGTAGCAACAGACCAACCAGAATATCTTACCCTGACAGCATAGATTACCTTTTTGGAACAAAACTAATCTTAGTTAAGAGGGATTATAGAGAAATGAACAGTTAAGACAGAATCGTTTAGACTAGAAGGTATTTTATCAAAATATAATTGTTTGTTATACCTAACATTTTATAAGTAGCTAAAGCCAAGAAGGTGAAAATAAATTCATATGCATGATTACCTAATGTCCTGGCCAGGCTACCATCCAACCAGGCAGGAATTTACACTACTGCCTTTCTTTCACCAAATATTTTCATAGGTACAAGAGAAGTCTATATGTTTCTCCTTGATATTAGGCCTTAAATTGGTAATGGTTTAATCACAGTGTTTCATCTTGCCTCTAGGCTGTAAATCTACAAATGGTAAAGCTTTAGGTCCAACTCTACCAAACACTGACGTAGAAATAATGGAATAATACTTTAAAACACAGTTGCCTTTGATACCCTAACCACAACCGAACATTGCAAAACATGTGCCTTTTTCTTATATTATATATAGTTATATATTTTATATTTATATGTGCTGATATTTTATTTCACACAGTGAAGCTTACTAGAATTAATTGATAATTTGACAAATAGATATATATTACAATAAATAGATTGGAATATAAATAATTGTGTTTAGAATATATATTAGTATATGGCCGGGCTCTGGTGGCTCACGCCTATAATACTAGCTACTCAGGATGCTGAGATCTGAGGATCGCGGTTCAAAGCCAGCCCGGGCAGGAGAGACCGTGAGACTCCTATGTCCAATAAACCACTAGAAAACCAGAAGTGGCACTGTAGCTCAAGTGGTAGAGCGCTCGCCTTGAGCTGACTAGCTGAGGGACAGCGTCCAGGCCCAGAGTTCAAGCCCCACGGCCGACCAAAAAAAAAAAAGAATATATATTAGCATATGAAAAGTATCAATGCAATGTCTTCGGTATAAACATTGTAAGTGTTCTTGGTCTTCAGAATTCACATTGTTAAAAAAAAATTGTTTTCCTCTAATCTATAAGAGAATTTACACTCCTGCTCTGTTTATTATTTTAATAATAATAATTATTATTATTAAAATAATAAACTGGTTCCAAAATGTTTTTCTACACATTTCTGAAGCATTCCTACTGATTATACCCAAATTTTGCTGATATGATGTCTAAAACTTATTATTCTTCTGCAGGACACATGGGTCCTAGGATCCCAGGTTTCAATTATCCCCATCATCAAGTAACAAGGGCAAGACTTCTCACCTAGGCCCATGCAACATGCCAACAGAAAGTAATTGAAAATCCATCTCAATCCTTACGACACTGGAATTAGCAGTAAGCAAATGTGAAATGCAAGGCAACTTAAAATGAAAGATGAGATCACAAAATTTGAAAAAAAGTACAGTAATAAAACTTTTAATTTACAAATGACCAGCACATATGAGTGAACAAGATAACAAATGTCACAAATTATTTTTAATACCCCTCTCCTAATAATTACTGAAAGATTTCAGTCCAGCATAAGTAGGCCAAAAAAATAGTTCCTAGAACGATAGATCCATAATTGGTCTACCAAGGCTAGGAAAACTTGACTTACAGGTCAAATATAATACACAAAAACATTAATTGAGAAAATCGTTAATGCTTCAAAATACTGGTAATTCAGTAAAACTTGGTTCTGTAGTATAAAAATGTTATCATTCACTAACAAATGATAACCTATATTTTATCTCCTGAAAACAGATTCCTTTTCAAATAATCTTTTAAAATCACATTCACCAAAATAACAGTTGACAAGTCAATGATAATTAGTGACATTACAAACTTTTCAAGATTAGGGTGCAAGTTACAAAAGAGTTGATTTATTTACCCATCACTAATGCGAAACAGGTTCAACCATTCATAAAAGTGTAGAAATAGTACCACCCAACATTTGTATTGTTCAGTAGGTGCCTTCCAGGAATGTGTTAAATAGATCAACCTCCCATAATTCAAACCCAAACACTAGCTAATAAAGTAAATTTCATCATTTAATAAGGTACATTTTAAAAAGTCACAAATAGTTGCCTTATCATATGTTGTTTTATGTTTCCCCTATCTGTTTAACATACTAAGAAATATGACTTAAAGTCATGAATATGGGTACTCATCAGAGATGTGACAAACATAAAATCTGTCTTGTTTCTATCATATTCCTCTATAGTAGTAAATCGTAGTTTTCTTCTTTTCCCAAAACTTATAGGTAGTAGAAAATATTATCCCATGTAAAATAAAATAATCACAAGCCCTATTACAACGCCGTTTATAAAATTTGTTAGTTAGGAATATATTCTAAGCCATTTTTAATCTTTCTTGTTGACTAAAGATTAATCTTCCAAATGGATGAGAATAAAATCATGTCTAGGGGCTTCACGTCTCCAGTCTTGCAAATTGTTATTTCAGATGAATGAATTATGGAAATATAAACTGACATCAGTTCAAGTATAAGCAGGATTGAAACTCCATGGAATGTATATAAACCTTTCAAAGTATTAAGAGAGAGTTTAACAGAATGACTATCATGAAGTTGAAACCAGAGAGGAAAGCCATAGAATGAATGAAAAATGGAACAACGGACAAGTACAGCTAGAATACTCAATGTACATATGTGATAAAGGAAGTGGTAAATCTGAAATAAATCTTGGAGAAGAGGTTGGTTGAGAATGATAGAAGGAGTCACTCAGATCCAGGAGCATTGGGAAATTTGATGGACATATTTATTGTAATACACGTGCACAACCTTTTGAGATTTAGTTAAAAAACACAAAAAAACAAAAACAAAAACACACAAAAATCACAAACAAACAGCAATCTCTAGAGTGGATGAATGGACCTCTCAAAATTTTAATTAGTTAATGAAGGGTAGTCTTGGGAAAAGCAAACTAAGTTGTTCAAAGTGGGCAGTTTGGGGTAGCAGAGAATTTTGAACAGATTTAAATAGATTGTCTAAGGTTAAGAAACACCAACATCTGCTGCAGATATTTTCTTCTGTGAGTTCTCTTTGTCTGCAATGGATACTTCAGTCCTCAGCCACACTTGATAGCTTGTGAAGATAGAATAGAAGAAACAAGATCAAGAACCCATTACTCCACTGGAGATAGAAGAGTCCTCTATGTTTTCTCTCATCTCTCTTCAGTACTCTTTCTTCATACTTTTAAGTCAAGTGTTTTTGAATTATGTCTTTCATTCTTTGTTCTGGCAAAGTAATTAGCCAAACTAATTTACTAAATATTATTTGCCATTTTTTTCTACCATGCTGTTTAGTTATCTAAGAGAGTCCATTAAACTTCACCCTTGCATTTGGTTGCTAAGAAAACCCAACATCTATCTTAATGAGGAAAAACTCTAATGTAAACTTTGTCTCCATAAAATCAGTCCAAGAAGCTGTGATCACAAATATTTAGCTATACTTTTTTTCTTTTACCTTGAAAGTCTTCTTGTGTCTAAAGGGCCACAAGATAATTACTCCCCCACTTTTTGGTTCAATCACTTCTAACCTCAAAGATATATTTTGTAAAAAGATGCTTAGAGGAAGTATAATCCACTTTAATCTTCTCTCGTAAGTCTCTCCTTAGATAACATATCAGGAACAAAGTTATTCTATCCTAAATTATTTCAATAGATTATTTTCTCTTGGTCTTGCATTTGCTCAACAAGATATATTGAGAAAAATAGAGTTAAATCACCCATACCTTGCATGACAGTGTCTGTTACAACGGACAATACTTCTTTGTCCTACTTCTACGTCCTCCTCATAGTTCTTGCTTGATTTCCAATTAATCACACCTCCTTGGCTTCAAGTCTAGTGAAGCTGAAGAAGTATATGGTTTCTCTTTTTAAACTCTTTTATTTGGATGTGGAATGTCTTCATTCAATCTGTTCTGCATTGTAGTGAGCCAAATAGACTCTGTAAAATCACTTTAGGTAGCAAAAATATTAACAAAATCTATATCAAAAAGTTTTGGAATCCTTCTACTGCTGAAGCCAATACGCTTTAGCTAGGGCTTCTAAGAACACCTTATCTTATTTTTTCAATTTGCTCAATTCTTTTCTGATTCCAAAACTTTTTGGCTAATGTAATAAGAGAAGTCTTTACTATCTCATGTTAATAAGGATATTATATTTTGTGAGCTACTTAGAAATGTGAAATCATTGGTTTGAGGTATCCAATCAGATTTTTTCTTTGTTTCAGTGCTTCACATGCAAAGACATTGTGTAAAGTATTATAAACAGAAAAGTGTATACCCAATACCTTCTTTCATTGTGGAGGGCAATTTCTCCCTAAATATTTTGACCCAAATTATTTTTTCAGAGAATTTCTGTTTGGTAATTAAAGGTCAATTCACAAATTTTGATGTCTTTTGTAAAGAAATTTGAATTTAAATTCCACTACAACCTTGTTTCACACAGTGAGAGTATATTTCCTGGGTAAGGATAATTCTCAAGGGAACCTACAGGATTTATAGCAAGGTTTCTGAGGTTTGTTTGTTTATTGTGAAAATGAGCCATCTTCACCAACATTGCTCCCTCTCAACTAAGTCTCCATGGATTAATTTGCATGAAAGCCTATTTTCCCAGGCAATTTTAAATTTTCTTAATAGGCTAAGTTGTTAAAAAAGTTTGAACGATTAAAATTTACCTGGCATAATTTTAAAATTCTTTTGAAATTCCTTTATCAGAATCGCAAATTTGCCAATCGTTACTGCACCTTTACCATAAAAAACGGTTAACATGCTGTCTTCATGATATCGTGTCCATGAAACTATTATTTTCCAGTGGCTTTGTTATGCATATATATGACTATATAAGCTGATGCTGAGCAAAATGAACTCCAAGATATGGAAACAGATTTTTATTTGCGGTTTGTGTTTTTAATGTACTATGTGATTTCTATTTTCTTTGTTTTTTTTTTTCCCCTATGGTTTGTCCCCGGCTGTATTTGATTTTGGTACCCTCTGTATTGTGTATACATTTACCTTAATTAGGGAAGGGAAGAGGAACAACAAAATGGCGAGACAAAGGACAAAGGGCAAGCCAATGCAATAGCATTACTCACAAGACAATATGTTGGAAATGTACATTACAACTTGTGAGGAGTATTGAGGTGAAGGAAAACTGTGAGAAAAATGAAGGAGTGGGTAACACCTTTGAAAAGTTATGTATTAATTTCCTTACAATTACTGTAATCCCACTGTACATCACTTTGACAATAAAATTAATTTAAAAAATAAGTTGCATGAAAAAATTTCACTGTATTGGTATAGTAAATATTATTCTTTATGTAGTAACTTTTTAAAAATTAATACTATTTTGCATCTAATTTGAATTTATTACTCATTTTTAATCAGAGGACAAACAACTTGAATCCAACTAGACAATAATTTCACAATATACTTGACAGTATTTTGAAAAAAGAACAAATTTAGTACTTTCCCATACTCAAATCAAAAACAGTTTAATTCTATGGAAACCCATAACTTTTAAAAGTAAATAAGTTGTTAAGAGGAGAGAATATATGTATTCTTCAAAATTCCTATGACTGATAAGTACTCATTTTCAAATTCTGAACATTCCATTCCTGTTGGCATGTTATGAAATTCTGCAATAGATGCAGTTTCCAGTGGGGTGTTACAGATTGAGAAATCAACAGAAAAGTAGCCACATTCTGGTAGAAGATAAAACTATGATTCACCTGTAATAATTAATTCTTCAAGAGTAAGCAATTTTTTTATCAGTGTAAGTTATTATTTCTTTGACCATCAATCCAAAGACTTATGCCATAAATTCATCCTAGCCCAACAGTTTCCAACTTGTAGGGTACACCTCAAAATTCCTTTAATTCACATCACGAATAGCTTATCTCTATTGTGAAAAAATACTACACCTCTGCTAATGTGATGCACTTCGTGTTCTAGAAAGAACACCACAATAAACTGGGTTACATCATTTTTCCCCACTGGTATTCTTGAGATCAGAACATCTTGCAAATATTATTTATATTTATGCTTTTTAACTATCATAGATATTTAGGATGCTAAGATCAGAAGATTTCAGTTCAGAGCCCACCCAGGGAGGAAGGTTCCCTAGATTCTTATCTCCAAGAAACTTTTCAAAAAAGCCAGACATAAGTGGCACTGATGTTGAAGTGGTAGGGCACAAGCCTTGAGCATAAACAGGCTCCGAGACAGTGTCCAGCCCAGAGTTCAAGCCCTATTACAAATCAATAAAACAAAAATAAAAACAAACCCAAACCTAGCAATTTTCTCATTGTATACAGAGGCACATAATTTAGGAAACTGCTTCCTGTGTTACATACAGGTAGAAAAAAGAAGATGTCATACAATTATTCTCTTCATACTATGTTATACCAAAGCCTCAAAAATTGCTGTTTTCTAAATTTATAAATTAATATCTTTTTGTTCGCAACTCTGTCTACATTATTCACATTATCATTTTATACATGAATTGTTGGAATTATCTATTAACTAAGTTCTAATTATAACTCTCTTAAAAGAATATTCTAGGCAAGTAGAATGCAAGAATCATTTGTGAATTTGTCAATTAAACCCTCTACTTAAAAAGAATTTTGTAGTATCTTATAGAATATGTAATTAAAAACAAAACAAAACATTTATTTTAAATCTAAATTCTAATTTAGCAATATCTACAAAGACATACATTAGACGAACTTTGCTTTTTCTCTGGGCTTAAGCTTTTGTAATCCTTCATCAATTCTTTGGAATCCAACAGAATTATGATAAGAGAATTGTGGATGGGAATCAAGAGTCATTTTACATCTAGAAATGTTCTGTAATGCAGACAGCATTTGAAACACACCTGAGGATTATATATGAGTTGCATTGTAATAGGAAACTTAACTTCTCAAAACATAGTGACAAAATTAGCCCAAACTTCCAACTGTGTATTCCTTTCTTGTTTGGTTTGTTTTATTAAGACAAAATTATACTACCTAGTCCAGGGAAGGTATCACTATGTAATTCCACTCTCTAATCTCCTGTCAGTCTGAATGTTAGAATTCTAGCCTTGTATCACTTTGCCCTGCCATAGTTTCATGGTTTATTTAATCTAGATACAGACTAGCAATTCTGAACTTCTCCAGTGATATTATCCACTAGACTTCTCACACTCTTCGTGTACTATTTTCAAAGATTTTCTAACATTTGACCATTTTCAAATACACCTGCGGGGTCTCTGATTCATTCCTCCATGGATCCAATCCCTTTACTATTGATTACTTGACTCTCTTACTATCTCAAGTTTACCTATGTAATATTCTCAAACTTTTTTGAAGAAAGTTCACTTGAGGATTTTCTAAGTTAAAAATTATCACTTGATTCTAGTCTTACTCAGGATATATTTTCTATTGCTTTCTAAATTTTCTACATATTCTGAGAGTTGTATCATTTGTGCATTTGTGTGTGTGCATTTAAGTGCCTCTGTGTTTATGATTATGTTTGTATGTATGCATGCAAAAGCCTCAAGCTCTTATTTATCAATATTGCTCATGACTGGTATTCCATGACCTGAGCCATTCTTCCAATCCAGCTTTTGGCAGGTTAATTATAGATAGTGTCTCAAAAACTCTTCTGCCCAGGCTGGATGTAAAGTGAACTTCCCAGGCTCTTTTATATTCGTAGGTTTTATTTATCCAGTAGAATCAACTTTTGAACTAGAAACATTTTTTTCAGTGTAAAGTCTAAGCTGTAGCCCAGATTTTTAACTCCAGAATTCATATAAAGATAGATGAACATACACATTACATATACTGAGTGTACAGTTAGAAATGTGATCCTAAGCTGGGTGGCGGTGAGATCTGAGGATTGGGGTTCAAAGCCAGCCCTGGTAGGAAAATCCCAGAGACACTTCTCTCCAATTAACTGCAAGAAAAGTGGAAGTGGCACTGTGGCTCAAGGGGTAGAACATTAGCCTTGAGTGGAATAGCAGAGGGAAAGTGCCCAGGCCCAGAGTTCAAGTGCCAAGACCACGACCAACAAAAAAATATATAAGTAAAGGAAAGAAAAAGAAATGTCATCTTAGCCACCAGTTCATTGCTAGTATATTCTCTACTCTCTCAAGATGGGCTTTTTTCCCTGTTACGTCCATGCTCTTATGTCTGACTTTTTTTGGAAGCAGAATTAACTTCCATTCTTCTTTCTACAAAGTTGCTTGATTAGCAAGCATGATTTAGAAAGGGAGTGCCCTCATAATCCGTGTTCCATGTAGGAGTAATGCTTTCTCTATATCACTCCCATAAATCTACATACTGGAATTGGCTTTATTGTTTCAATGTTGTCTTATTTGTAGAGTCTTTTTATAATATATTGAACCCTTATACTTAAACACAGAACTTCTCTTTCTCCTATTATTGTTATGGTTTCCCTTACTGTTAATGCATGTACACTTGGGAAATAATGCGCAGCACATACACACACACAAAGAATGACTGAGAACCTTCTTCCTATTTATAATTCGCCTTAATTTACAGAGAACTTACAAAGTTTGTACTCAATGTAGTCATTGATAAAGTATTTATAAGCAACATAAATTTCGTATTTTCTCTTTACTAAGTTGTCTTTGAAACATGTGTTACCTCAGGTCCAAAATTGTCCTTGTGTTATTTCAGCGAACCCAGAACATTCATCATACCTCAGGCAGCACCATCGATTGTTACTGGACAAAACAGCTATTGGATGTGGAAACTCCCAGGAGAGGAAATGAACACAGAGGAATGACAAAGTTCATATTAACTTGTGCTTTCCTTTTTACTGTACAAGAAAAGAATCCCAAGGCTTGAAGGAAACTCTGTCCCTGACTTTTTCGAGTGTGTTCTATACTCATGTAAAACTTTTCTGTAAACTTCTAGGTGAGAGTATTACAAAAAGAAATAATGTGCCATTTGAAGGCCAGCATAGAACAAAAGGAAATAACGTTGTTTTAAAAGTGTTCTACAGCAAAGAAACAAAGGCATGGAGGTTTAAAAATGTCTTATGTATGGATATTTCACCCCTGAGATGATTCTCTTTTTTGCAGGAGACAGTTATCAATTCCTCTAGTCTAGTCCTGAGTTCTCCTGAGCAATAAGGATTCCAAAAAAGCAGGATCCAGTGACTATGATAAGCGAAAGTGCCTCTTCTCAGACTAGTGCTCCTTTAAGGAGGGTCCCAAAGAAATATTTGTGGTTTTTTTGTTTGCTTGTTTGTTTGGATTGTGCTGGTTCTGATCCTGATCCTGATCCTGAACAGTTGTCTTTCCTGCCCACCTGTCCCCAAAGCTAGTACACTACTGCTTGAGCCAAAACTCCACTTCTGTTTTTTGTTGTTTAATTACGGATAAGAATTTGACCAACTCTCCTGCCTGGGTTGGCTTTAAACTAAGATTGTAAGACAGCTAAGTAGCATCAACTGAATAGACATTGCGTTTGAAACAAGAAATATTAGATGAAGTTTACTATGAACCTAATATTTGACAATTTTTAAAATAAAAGACTGTCCAGCAAAAAAGCCATAACTTAAGTAACTCAGCAAAAGTAGGTGCACTGAATAATTTTGGAATTATTTTTTCTGCTTGGGAAGTTAATTGATCTTGACGTTCCTTTGGGGGAAACTTAAAGTCATATTTCGCTTTTTTTGTTGGTCTTGGGGCTTAATCTCGAGTTGAGCGATCTACCACTTTAGCTAAAGCACCACTTCTGGGTTTCTGGGAGACTTTCCAGACCAGGCTGGCTTTGAAGCACAATCCTCTGATCTCAACCTTCTGAGTTGCTAGGATTACAGTCATGAACCACCAGGACCTGGCTCATATTTGCATTTATGTGCACTGAATGACACTATGTAGCCAAAGAATGGAAATTTGAACAAAATGATGCCAATGCAGCTTTTCAGAAAAATTGAGGTAGCAATAAATAGGTCCTCCTTTTCCATGTTGTTACATTAATGACTCATGAGCTTTGGGACCCTTACATTAGCATCCTCTGCCATCTGTATAGGTGTATTTAGTATCAGGAAATGTTCATAGAGAAATATAGAAAGACTGAGATTTTTAGAAAGCAAAGGGATCAGGTATGAAAGAACAGCATAGAAGGAGATACGTTTATCACACAGAGATTAAGAACTAGCCTAAGAGATTTAGAATGCTAAAGGCAATGAGGAATAAGCCTAGTTGATAACTAGTTTTTCAATAACCAAAAATGGTTCTCTAGAACACTTTCTGCTACACCTTAGTTACTATCATTTATTCCTTCCATCTGGAGTTATTTCTTCTTTTCTGTCACAATTGTTAATTAGTCTCTGCCTTTTGGTGTCATGATTGACCAAAAAGATTTCCAAATCTCACTTAGACTACCCTTCTCTTTGTGATTAGCAGTGACCACACAAAATCCTGGAATCTTTGAATTACCAGAATTAATATTCACCTGACATCTAAGAACATTCCTGGCATTAATTGCTGTGACCTAATGAACAAAACTTTTTTCAACACAGTATCCTAATAAAATAAAGTACATGAATAAGGGACTATTGTCAGGTGTCAGAATGCAATTATATATTCCAAGTATGTGTTCTTTATTTTGCATTTACTAACCAAAATTTTTTTTTTCCCTGACCCACAGACCACTTCCAGAATGAGAGGGCCACCTTGGGTTCCAGCCACATGGGGACGCTGGTCCACCTCCTCCTGCACCCATTCAACCAGTTCCTGTGAGAGAGAGAGAGAGAGAAAGAAAGTCAGAATTACACTTAAGTCAGGTGCTGGTGGCTCAGAATTCTAATCCTAACTACACAGGAGGCTGAGATAGGAGGATCATGGTTCATAGCCATCCCGGTCAGGAATAACTGTGAGACTCTTATCTCCAAAGAACCACCTGAGAACTGGAAGTGGTGCTGTGGGCTCAAGTGATAGCCTTGAGCTGAGGAGCTTGGGGACTGAGCCCAGGCCTTGAGGTCAAGCCCCACGTCTGACAATAAGTGGACTTCCCACCACAAGAAATGGACTGAATAGCACCCATTGTCCTAGGGAGCATGGTAGAGAAGTCAGGCTGAGCTTCCTGTGAATTGAGGTTATAAGTAGGTCACCTGGCTTCTCTGTTCCTTGATTTCCCCACCTGCAAAACTCAACAGAGTGAAGGATCCCCTGTCTTACGGGGATAGTTTAATGATGAAAGAGAGCCATGTTTTCTTTCATAATACCCACCTGTTGCACGATTAATAACTGGCCCCACCTGAGCCCTTTCCAGTATCTTCCTGTCATATGCTCACAGAATTGCCAACAACCTTAACTGAAGGCTTCTCCCTCTGTGCCTAGCCATGCTCTAGAGATCCCTCTGTATAAATCTATTGTTTCCTCACACTCTCCTGTGAGGAGACTGAGGTCTGATGGTTGAGGCCCTACCCAGAGCTTCGCCTTTGGCCAAGAATTGGCTACTGTGGACTAAGAGTTTGGGATAATCCATCTAAACCGAAGAATGAGCATGGTGCTACATGTCTAACATCCCAACTACAGAGGACCTACCTGTTAAAGATAGGAGGACTGTGATCCAGCCCAGCCTGAGCATATATTGAGTCTCTATTACAGATATGCCCGACAGAAAGGTGGTTCCTCAGAGCCAGGGAGAGCAGGGGGTCATGGTGCCTGCAGAGGGGTGTCTGACCTGGGTGGGGGTGGTGTTGGGGAAGCCACTCACCAGTGCTGCTGGGAGAATCTGTTGGTTTCTGCTCCAGGTGGGCCAAGCAGCAATGGCAGCAGCATTATGGATACATGGGCCCAGAGCAGGGGACAAGGGGCAAAGACCTGTTTGGGGCTTTAGGCCAGCTGGCAGGGCACTATTATCTGAGGATTGAAACCTGGCACCACCTCGGGAAGGTAGGGACGGGGCTGGGAGGTGGGGTGGCACATCAATTTCCTACTATGCTCCAAAGTCACATCAAGTCTTTTGCTCATCACTCAGCCACCTCTACCTTCCTCAACTGCTGTTAGTGGTGTAAACTAACAGAGGGAATCTAGGTGCTACTGGGAAGCCTGGAATATGGGCGGGGCCACCATTCTTGTATCCCATTAATCAGAAAGAAACATGAAAGAATGGGGGTGTGGCCGGAATCCTGTGATGCCAGCAGCATGGGCAGAGTCAAGATGACAGCGGGTCCTCCAGCCATTTCCGATGGAACTCTGTCCAATTCAATTGGGGACAAGAGGGTGACCTGCTTTAGTTGGATGGCTGCACAGATAATTGTGTATGTCTGTTTGTTGCCAGTCCTGGACCTAGAACTCAGGATCTGGGCACAGTCTGTGAGATGTTTTTGCACAAGGCTCACCCTCCACACTGAAGCAACAGGACTTCTGGCTTTGTTGGCACTGAAGTTTGTCAGGGGTCTCAAGGACTTTCCTGCTTAGGGTGACTTTGACCATGATCTTCACATCACAGCCTTGTAAGTATCAAGGAGGAGTGCTGAGAGCCACTTATTAGTCTTGCTGATGTTCTTGGACAGATCTGTGATTTCTATATCCATGGGTTGAAGTGGTGGGAGCTGGAGCCCACAGTTCCTTTCCTGATCCTGCCAGGTCCAAATGGCAGGAGATCCTAAGAAACTTGTTTCTATCCACATAATTACCAATGGAATGTGATATAAGTCATAATTTAATGCAAAGTTCTTGAATGATTATAGGATAAAATTATACACAATTATATTATAGGACACTGATCGATTTTAGTCAATACTTTATGAAGCATTTAAACAATCACATTCATAAAATGGAGGTATAATGAAATACCTAAGAATTGGGCCTCACATAATATAAAGGTGCCATTTTTTATGCCAGGACTGGGATTTGAACTCATGGTCTGGTTAACTCTGTTGCACTGTGTGGGAAGGGAAAGCTTGCCTCCTTGAAGTCAAGAAATTCAAGTCTTTTCCTTAGTCCTGAAATAGATCCTCACCACTGGAAAACATCCTATTCATGTACAATTTACACATATGATTTATATTTATATACATATGTAGACTCCATATTGTGTTAAGTATAGTTATTTTATTTTTTGTTTTATTCATGTTTTGACCGTTTATGTTATTAACTATTATGGCACATAGAACATTGATTACATTGATTAAAGAGGATATAGGTCTACATATGTATTCCACTTCATAAATGACACCAAGGATATTCACAGGAATGGAAAACATGTTTCACCTTCAGCTTCTTTTTCCAGGATTCCTTGTTTGGGAATGCTGGCATCAGAATTCATGGACTACAACTCATGAATGGGTGAGTGTCATCACGCCATCCTGGGGCAAATTGAGTTGACAGGCAGTTCCCAGAACCTGAGATTGTGCCCCAGGTGTTAAGAAAGTAAGAACAGATTGACCTGCAGATGGCAGTATGCTAATAAATATATATCTTTATAGAGTACCAGAGATATCTATATATTATTCAGTTATATAGGCTACATTCCTACCAATTCCTGGGTATTTATTATGCCTCCATATAATTAATGTTATTGTTTTCATCCTTAAACTACTAATGAAATCAATCAGTATCATGAAATTATTGTGTTCCTGTAATTAATAATATTCTTTTTATACTTCATAAATAATAAATAAAATCAATCATCCTCCTGAAATGATGCAGTCTAATTTTATTTTATTTTATTATATATACAGTATATATATTATATATATAGTATATATATAATATATATACTAAATATATATATATTTATAATATATACATAATATATATTCTATATATATATATTTATATATATAGTATATATATATAATATATATATACTAAATATATATATATATATATATATATATATATATATATACTACTGTGAAAATACTGTACAGAGGGGTTGCAATTACATGGGCGAGATTATGAGTACATTACTTACCAAGCATTGTAGCCTCCTCCTTTGTTTCCCCTTCCCATCCATTTGCATCCTCCTCCCTGCCCCCCACAAATCCTCCCACACTTCTTCCCCCACCAAAGTTGTAATGTTCGTTTTGGACATAACATCTCATTGCTGCAAGGGGTCCACCTGAATCCCTATTTAAATGATTTGTTTTTCCCCTTCTCCTCCACAAATTATACCAACATCAAATACAGTGAAAGCAGGGGTTATAACGTTGGGGAGGGACATAGAAATCTACAAAGAAATAATCTTATAAATGTGTTAGAGACAATTGCATGAAAGGAAAAGAAAACATTTGAATACATATCTTAGGGTACATTTAACTAACATCAACTTATCTGACCTTTTCTGCTTGACGCAGACATATACTAGATATTGCAAATAAGGGAAACCATGGGACCTATGCTTCTTTGGGCCTGGCTTACTTCACCTAATGTAATTTTTTCCAAGCCTTTCTATTTCCCACAAATGGGGCAATATCATTCTTTCTGATGGAGGCATAGAATTCCATTGTGTATATATACCACATTTTCTTGATCCATTCATTTACTGAGGGGCTTCTGGGTTGATTCCACAATAAAAGACCCAGAATACACTACTGGGAAGATGGTAGAGGAGAAACTGGAGGCTAAACAAGCATAGAAAGCAGTTTTAGAGTTCCAGTGAACAGTCCTAAGCCAGAGAATCACACCAAGTGTGCCAGCACAGGACAGAGAGTTAGGCCAGAGAGGGAAAATCCAGGCAAGGAGACAGACCTGAGTTCTTGCCAGCAGCTGTCACTGCGGCGGCAGTGGCAGCAGCTGAGGCTGTACTGCAATACCTGAAACAGAGAGAGTCCGGGACAAAAGAGCCAGATGCGGCTTGGGAGCGAATTCTACTCAACACCAGCAAGAACCGACAAGGAGCAGACATGTTCATCCTGCAGTTCGCAGACCAGAGACGACCCAGGATCCAAGACTCGTCGTGAGTAGAAGCCTGACATCCTCACTCTTTCACAGGGAGCAGAGGAGGGAAGGCCACCCCTCCACCCCCAGTACCAGAGATCTCCATCTTGGATACCAACAAACTCCGAGGAGCTGCTAGCTCCAACTCAGGCCTTGGAATAAAAGGAGTCATTTAGCAGGTCACAAGAACTTAATGGCGTGACATGCCAGACTCAGCTGCACCCAGTGAAAAGTCACCCAGCTCAGGCGCCAGCCCTAGGAGTGGCTTTCTTCACTGGATAATCAGAACCAGAGGCTGCCTCTCCCTTTAGCAGCTTCGACATCAGTAAACAGAAACCCTGAGAGTGGCTCCTGGCTGTCTCTGTGAGTTTCTCACAAACTAGCCCCCAGGAAAGGATACTGTTTGCTGAAAGACCTTAACGCTACCCAGAAACTGGCCTCATCACAGCATCTCCAAACTTGGGGAAAAAGCCATCTCCCTCATTTGTGATACTCAAAGCAGACTCCCCCTCCCATTGAACTAACAAAATCCTGGGTAAAGCAGACCATTTTTCTGCCCATCCAAACAAACTGACTTAAGAAACCAACCAAACCACAGGACCACAAACAGACCAGAGACTCCAACCACAGGCTGATTACATGCACAAGGGAGATACATGATTTTTCCCAACCCTCCCCAAAAAATTAAAGAACTTTTTTTTCTTCTTCTTCTTTTTATACCTTTTACAAATTTTTTTTCTTTTCTAAAACTTTTTTTAATTTTTAATTTCCACCTTTTTTGAAAAAAATTGTTTTCTAGTAATTTTTCCCCCTTATAATCTTTATTTTAGGGATACATGCGTGTGTGCGTATTTCTTACTTTTTTTCTTTTTTCTTTTTTAAAAAATAATTTCTTTTTGTTTTTTGCTTGTCTAAACTGAACTTCTGATCTTTTATTTCTTTCTTCCTTATCCTTCTAACCTTTTCCTCTCTTTTGTTCTTCTTTATGGGACTAAATTGTTGTTCTGCACATCCTCAGATAAACCCGTATTTGATTATTAAACCCTATCACACATTGTGTACACACTTAATCCACAAATTTATTACTCAATTCAAAACTTCTGAAACTTAAATTCCTTAATAGCAGTACTACCTCTTTATACATATATAATATTTTAAGTATTTTTATTTTTAAGGTTTTCACATCTCGTTTATATCCCTCCCCTTCTCTCATTATATTAACGTACTTTGAATAGTTTGTTCTCGATCTGAATATTATTAATTTCTATTTTTCTATTTTTTCTGATCTCTTTTTTTCCTTTCTCTTTCTTCTTGTTTTCTCTCTCTCTACATTCATCTATCCAAACTATTTTCTATTTTGTGATCACTCTATTCCTATTTTTTACCCACATCTCTCCCTAACCCTAATAATTTCTGGTTTACCAAATTCTTCTTTGCAGTCCGTAGCCCACTAATATATAGTTGTTTGATGTTGAAAAGAGGTATCTGTTGAACTAGATTGTATCTGTAGACTATTGACTGTGCAAATTCAGACTTTGGTTGATGCTTGCCTTATGTTAGTGTTCTAGCACAAAACTGGTATTACTTTCATTCCAAACGGGCAGAGTAAGCCGGAAAACCACAAGAAAAATAGCAAGTCTGGCTATCTCCACTCCCACGCATGATAATGAGGGGACAGAACAGATAATGAATAATCCAGAAGAGAGTTCCAAAATAGCTCTACAGAAACTGCTGGCAAACATGATAAATGAAAAGATTGAAAATATACAAACAACTCTGTATAAGCATGATAGGGAGAGAGAGGAGGCAAACAAAAGGTCAATGCAGGAAAAGATTGAAAACATACAAAAGACTCTGTATATGTGTGATAGGGAGTGAGAGGAGGCAAACAATAGGTCAATGAAGGAAAAGAGTGAACACCTACAAAGGACTCTGAGCGTGAGAGGGAGAGAGAGGAGACAATCCAAAGGTTTATACAGGAATATCCTGAGTGTGAGGAAGCTACTTAAAAACTGATAAAGGATTTGCGTGAGAAGCTTCAGAATACTCAAAGAGAAAGGCAGGAATGGCGTGAACAGCCTGACAACACTCAAAGAGAACTACAAGTATAGCATGAAAGGAGGAAAGCTAAGCAAAGAGTAATACAGGAATTGAGAGAGCAGGATGAGTATACACAAAGAGCACTAAAGGCATTCATGGGATCCATTAACAAAGAGCAGAAGAAAGTCAGGGAGACCACAAAGGGAATGCTGAATGGAAGCCAACAGAAGGAATGGGAGTCCAAGGAAACCATAACCAATCAACTAAGTGATTTGAGAATAAACAATGAACACCAAAGTAAGGAAGTAAAGAAGCTCATACAAGATCTAAAACAAAGCTTCAAGAAAGAATTTGAAATCATCCAAACAGACCAATTAGAAGGAAAAGAAATAAACAACAAAGTAGAAAGTCTTGACAGCAGGTTAGACCGTGCAGAAGATCGAATCTTGGGGAATGAGGACAGCCTAGATATTATAGAGAAAGAACATACAACCATCCAAGACAAGTCCAAGAAATATGAGAGATCTATCCAACACTTGGAAGACACCTTCAGAAGGCCTAATCAAAGGATAATGCGTGTAGAGGACCACCTAGAAACAAAAGTTAATAGTCTAGGAAATTTGTTTAACAAGATCCTAGCAGAGAACTTCCCAAACATGCAAGAAGATAGACTTATTCAGCTACAAGAAGCTTTTAGAAGTCCAAATAGACCAGATCAGAATAGGACATACCACCTGCACATTATAATCCACACAGGATCAACTCACACGAAAAAGCTGAAGGAGAAAACATTAATCACCTATAAAGGGAAACCAATTAGAATCACCTCAGATTTCTCTGCAGAGACAATCAACGCAAGTAGAGCCTGGAATGATGTATGTCAAGCCCTAAAAACAAACAACTATCAACCAAGAATACTGTACCCAGCTAAACTCTCCTTCATAACTGAAGGCCAAATAAAAACCTTCCATAGCAAAGAAAAAGTGAAACAATACATCTCCACCAAACCAGCCCTACAAAAGATTCTTAAAGATGTCCTACACATAGAAAACCAACAAGACTACAATATAGGAGAAGAAACTGCACCCAAACTGAGAATCTAAGAACCATAGGAAGAACCCAGTTTTCGCAACCCCCAAGAAGGTCGATAACATGGAACTACCAAAGACCTCTCAGTCATTTATCTTAACATTAACTGACTTAACTCTCCAATTAAGCGATATAGACTGTCTAGTTGGATTAAAAATCAAGATCCTTCTATCTGCTGCCTTCAGGAGTCACATCTTGCCCGTAAAAACAAACACATTTTCAATGCTAAATGCTGGAGCAAAATCTACCAAGCAAATGACCCCAGATAAACAGGCGGGAGTTGCAATCCTAATATCAGATAAAATAGACTTCAAATTAAAATTCATGAGAAGAGATAAAGAAGGTTGCTACATACTAATTAAGGGATCTCTCTTTCAGGACCTTATTATAATTCTAAATACCTACTCACCAAACAATGGAGCACTCAAATTTATCCAAGACACACTACTTTCCCTCAAATCCCATATAACTTCAAAGACATTAATTGTTGGGGATTTTAACACACCACTCTCCCCACTAGATAGATCAACTCGGCAAAAACTCAACAGAGAAACTGCATATCTAAACAGCTGCATAGATCAACTAGATTCAACAGATATCTACTGAACATTCTACCCAGCAGCATCAGAATACACGTTTTTCTCAGCAGCACATGGAACATTTTCTAAAATAGACCACATTTTAGGCCACAAACCAAACTTTTCCAAATTCGTGAAACATTGAAGTAATACATTGCATTCTCTCAGACCACAAGGGAATAAAATTAGAACTCAATACCAAAAGCCACCAATGAAAGTCTGGTAACGCATGGAGGCTGAACAACACACTGCTGAATCACGCGTGGGTCATGGATGAGATTAGAAAGGAAATTCAAATGTTCATGCTATTCAACAAAAATGAGCACACAAGTTACCAGCTACTCTGGGAAAGAGCAAAGGCAGTACTCAAAGGCAAGTTTATAGCTCTGAGTTCCAATATCAACAAATTGGATAGATCTGAAACAAACAATTTAATAAGACATCTGAACCTCCTTGAAAAAGAGAAGCAAGAAAACCCCAATCCAGTAGACAGAAAGAAATAATTAAAATTAAATCAGAATTAAATGAATTAGAATCCAAAAAAAAAAAAAAAAACTATAGAAAGAATCAACAAAACAAAGAGTTGGTTCTTTGAAAAAATTAACAAAATTGACAGACCCTTAGCAAATCTTATCAGAAAAAGAAGAGAACACACCCAAATAAATAAAATCTGAGACGAGAATGGAAATATTACCATGGAAACAACCAAGATTCACAACATTTTAAGGGAATAATTCTCAAAACTTTATGCTAATAAGTTTAAGAACTTGGCAGAAATGGACCTTTTCTTAGCAAATATTGACATGCCAAAACTAAACCAAGATGAGTTAAACCAGTTTAACAGGCCAATATCAAGCATTGAAATCGAAACAGCTATAAGAGACCTACCAGCTAAGAAAAGTCCAGGACCAGATGGTTTTACAGCAGAATTCTACAAGGTCTTCAAAGCAGAGCTCACACCAATACTCCTCCAACTCTTCAATGAAATTGAAAGAGAAAGTTCACTACCGAACACATTCTATGAAGCCATCATAACCCTCATCCTAAAACCAGCAGGGACTCATCAAAGAAAGAAAACTATAGACAAACTTCTTTGATGAACATTGATGCAAAACTTCTCAACAAAATTTTGGCGAATCGACTTCAACAATTCATCCAAAAAAATCATAAACCATGATCAAACAGGATTCATTTCAGGGTTGCAAAGCTAGTCCAATATATGCAAATCAATTAATATTATTCATCATATCAACAAGAGCAAGGATAAGAACCACATGGTTATCTCAATAGACACAGATAAAGCATCCAACAAGATCCAAAACCCCTTTATGATGAATGTTTTGGAAAAATTAGGAATCCATGAAACATTCCTCAATACCATAAAGGCTGTATATGACAAACCTACAGCCAGCATTATACTTAATGGTGAAAACCTAAAGCCATTTCCTCTTAACTCAGGAACAAGACAAGGATGTCCACTCTCACAACTTCTCTTCAACCTAGAATTAGAATGCCTAGCTACAGCAATAAGACAAGGTGCAAACATAAAGGATATCCAAATAGAGAAAGAAGAAATAAAACTCTCCCTCTTTGCAGATGACATGATCTTGTATTTAAAAAATGCCATAGACACCACTCCCAAATTACTCAAGCTGATTCAAAACTTTGGCAAAAATCCCCCAACAACAAATCCTCAAAGAAACAACTGCCCAATAAATAAGTGTGCTAAAGATTTGAAGAGAAACTCTCTGAAGAAGAAAGAAGGATGGCCAATAGACACATGAAGAAATGCTCAACCTCCCTAGCCATAAAAGAAATGCAAATCAAAACAACATTGAGATACCACTTCACCCCAGTTAGAATGGCTATAATCAAGAACTCTAACAACAACAGATGCTGGAGTGATGTGGACAGGAAGGAACCTTACTTCATTGTTGATGGGAGTTTAAACTTGTTTAACCACTTTGGAAAGCAGTATGGAGGTTCCTGAAAAGACTTCACATAGAGCTCCCCTATGACACAGCAATCCCACTTTTGGGCATTTACCCAAATGTTTACAAACAAGACCACACTAAAGCTACCAGCACAACTATGTTTATTGCAGCATTATTTACCATACTTAAGATATGGAACCAACCCGGATGCCCATCAGTAAATGAATGGATCAAGAAAATGTGGTATACATTTATAAGATTATCTCTTTGTTGCTTTGTATGTCCCTCCTCCACAGTATAACCCCTGCTTTCACTATATTTGATGTCAGTATAACTTGTGGAGGAGATGGGGAAAAACCAGTTGTTTAAGGATACAGGTGGACCTGTTGCAACAATGAGAAGTACAAGTTGTCATGTCCAAAACGAGCTTTACAAAGTTGGTGCGGGGGAGGGGGGGAAGGAGAAGGATTGGGATTAGGGGGGGAGGGGGGAGGCTGGGAAGGGATGTGAAGGATAAACAAAGGAGGAGGCTGCAATGCTTGGTAAGAAATGTACGCATTATCCTGCCCTTGTAACTGTAACTCCTCTGTACAGTATGTTCACAAATAAAATTAAATTAAATTAAAAAAAAATAAATAAAAAAGAAAATGTGGTATATACACAATGGAAGTCTATGCCTCCATCAGAAAGAATGACATTGCCCCATTTGTTAGGAAATGGAAAGGCTTGGAAAAAATTATATTAAGTGAAGTAAGCCAAGCCCAAAGAAACATTTGTCCCATGGTTTCCCTTATTTGCAATATCTAGCATATGTATGAGTCAAGCAGAAAAGGTAAGATAATGTGATGTTAGGATAATGAACCGTTACATATATATTTAAATGTTTTTTTTTCTTTCATGCATTTGTTTCTAACTCATTTATAAGATTATTTCTTTGTTGCTTTGTATGTCCCTCCCCCACAGTATAACTCCTGCTTACACTGTATTTGATGTCGGTATAATTTGTGGAGGAGATGCGGAAAAACAAGTCATTTTAGGATACAGGTGGACCCTTTGCAACTGTCTTAATTACAAGTTGTCATGTTGAAAACGAACTTTACAACTTTCGTGCGGGTTGGGGGTGGGCAGGGGTGGGGCGTCGGGGGAAGACTGGGAAGGGATGTGAAGGGTAAACAAAGGAGGAGGTTGCAATGCTTGATAAGAAATGTACTCATTATCTTTCCCATGTAATTGTAACCCCTCTGTACAGTATGTTCACAAAAATTAAAAATTAAAATTAAAAAAAGACCCAGAATTGCAAAAATGATCCTCAACATAAAGAATACTGCTGGAGATTTATTGCAGTTTAATTTTATAGCAGCATCATTCATGATCAACTCATTAAACTGTGACATTGATAACATTCCATTGTTATTGGTATGGATTGGAACCAGTTTCTAAATATCTCCTGTCATTTGTTGGTGTCAGGATGAGGATTCAAAATCAGGATCTATGTTGCCACGTGGGCCTAGAGATTCCCTGGTAGTCTGCCAGCCTTCATCAATGCAAGGTGAAGTACCCTTTGCAACAGTGTCATTCAGACCCAAGGGGGTTACCATGCAAAGAAGAAAACTTAAAAAGGCAAAATTTTTTCTGTGCATTGTTTTTCCTGCAAGGCCTGAGGGTCTAGGATTCCAGAAGCAGCAGTTTGTCCAGTTGCTACACCCCAGCATAGGGTGATCAAAGCTGAGGCAGAGTTGCTACGACCTGGGTTCAAGCCCCACGCTGAGGAAAATTTAAAAATAAATTAGCTCTCTGGCTTTGGATTTGAACTCAGGATCTGGGTAAATCTGCAGCTATATGGATGAAGGGGAAGATCACTGTACTTGAAGATAAGAAAGTCAGGACTGTTCACTAGTCCTGAATTCAAGCCCCAGCCCTGGAAAACATACTATTTATATACATTGTAAAGATAGGATTTTACTTACCTGTAGATGTTCAGTCCATACATGTCTTATGTGGTTGTTCCTTGTATTTTTTGTTTCATTCATTTACCATTGATTTTACTATGATGAAACCCATTCTGTTTATTACATTGATGACATCCTATCACAGAGCATCAAGATTTGTAGAAATGTTCTCCATCAAGCCTGACACCCAGGATTCTCAGAGAAAAGGAAAACAAATTTCACACTTGGCTTCTTACTCCACGATCCACTTGTTGGTAGTACTGCGATCTGACTCAGGGCCTAGCAGGACCAATTGGCCAATAAGCCAAGGTGAACACACAAACCTGTGAGCCTCTAAGGAGCTAGGCCATTCCCAAGATCTGACAATGATCCCCAAGGTGGTCCACTATAGTCATAAATTCATAATTTAAACATGGAATCTATATTGACATACATGTGTGGACAGCATATTGTATTCGGCATAGTTCTCCTTTTTTTGTCTATAATTCATGGAGGTATTGTGTATTTTACTAAGCATGGTGACAGGTGTAACTGTGCTAACATGGATGATGACCTGTTCCCATGGTTATAGAGTTGCCGTTGAGACCCAAGACTTTCACAGAAGAGGAAAACATGTGCAACAACTTGCTTCTGACATCAGAATGAATCTTTTGTCAGAGCTGGGATTTGAACTCAGGTCTGGGCAGCTCTGTTGCACTGGGGGAGAAGGGGAAGTTCAATATCCTTGAAGACTAGAATGTCAGGCCCAGGGCCTGATTTGAAGCCACAGCACTAGACAAAATAGCAAGCCCATCTTTTTTAAACATAGGATCTCTCTTTACGTATAGGTGTGGTATGCATCTTGCGTTCAGGGTAGTTATTGTTTTTATTTTGTGTCTTATTCATGTATGTATTTTGTATTTTATTCAGTGTGTTGACAGATATAACTGTGCTGACATGAATGGCAACCTGTTCCCTTGTCTATAGAGTTGCCTATATAGCATTCTCCATCCTCGATGAGACCGAAGACATTCACAGGACAGGAAAACATGAAACATGTGCAACCTTGGGTTTCTCACATCAGAATGAATCTTTTGGCAGTGCTGGAATTTGAACTCAAGGCCTAGCGGACCGAATTGGTGAATGGGTCATGGTGAACACAACAGCCTGTGAACCACTGAGGAGCTAAGCCATTCCTGGAAGTCCTGGTGGGGGCCAATATAGTCATAAATTCATAATTAAACAGAGGATCTATATTTCCAAATATGGCTGGGCAGCATCTTCGGTTCAGTGTAGTCACTCTCTTTATTTTGTGTCTTATTCATTGATGTATTGTGTATTTTCTTGAGTATAGGATGAAAGATATAACTCTGGTGACCTGCATGACAACCTATTCCCATGAGTATAGAGTTGTCTATACATTTCCTACCCTAGGGAGACCGAGAACTTGCACAGCATAGGAAAATAGGTGTAACCACTGGCTTCTCACATCAGAGTGAATTTTTGGCAGTGCTGGGAGCCTAGGAAGCCCCACTGCTCAATGGATCCACATGATCACACCAGACTGTGAGCCACTAAGGAGCTTGGCCATTCCCAGTAACTGAAATTGAGCCCCAGGGAGGTCAAAATGGTCCTCAATGCATTATTGAAACATGGGATATGTATTCACATCCATGAGTGGACTGCATCGTGCATTGAGTGTAGTTATTCTCTTTCTTTTGTATGTTATTCATGGAAGTATTGTGTATTTTTTGAGTATATGATAACAAGTAAAACTGAGCTGACATGGATAACAACTTATTCCCATGGCCACAGGGTGGCCCATGAATTCTTAAATCATAGCTGAGACCCAGGACTTGCACAGGAAAGGAAAACAGGTGAAACAATTGGCTTCTGACATGAAGATGAATCTTTTGGCAGGGCAGGGATCTGAACTCGGGGCCAACAGGTCCAATTGGTAAATGTGTCCACATGAGCACACCAGCCTGTGAGCCACAAAGGAACTAGGCCATTCCCAGATAATGAGATTTAGGCCCCCGGGGGGAGATTGGGGAGCACAATAGTCATCCATTCTTAAGCTGAAGGTAGTGTGAAAATAAGTACATATTTGTATAGAGTAGGAGAGATGGTGAACTGTAATGGAATCCAATCTGCATGACTACAAATTCTTGAAACTTTCCTGATGCCTCCATTTCATGACTGTGATGCTTGTTGTCATGTTTAATAAACTCTTCTTTACAAATAATCAACACCCCATGAGTCTTGCCTATCATTTCTTACTTGCATCATGCACTAATTACTCATTCAAGGATGAGATCGATAGCATTCCATGACTCTTTCTAGGTCCAGAAACCAGTATCTCAGGATCTTCCACCATTCTCTCCTCATAGCGGGGCTGAACTCAAGCCTCAGGCCTGGAAAAGATACTCCTTATATACATTTTAAAGGTAGGATTTACATTTCCCTACAGATGTTGAGTCCATATTGTGCTTGGTGTGTTTATTCATTTTATTTCTTGTTGTATTCATTTATTTACCATTTATTTTATTGACTCTGATGACACCTATACGATTTATTACATTGTTTACATCCTATCATATAGCATCTAGATTTTAGATGTGTTCTCCATCATGCCTGGCGATGCAAGGATCTGAATTCAGGGCCTATCAGGCCCAATTCATGAATGGGTGAGTTTGAGAATGGCAGCCTCCTGCCCATGAAGATGTGAGGGAGTTCCCACATGCTGAGATTGAACCCCAGGTTTGGCCAAAACAGCCATACATGGATAGGCATATGATGGTATACAAATCAATATATATTGGTGAAGCGTGCCAGAGCCATCTATCTATGATTGAATGACATCTACTACATTCCTACCAACTCTTAGGTATTTATTATACTGCCATGGAATGAATATATTCTTTTCATGCTTAATAAACTATTAATTAAGAACAATCAGCATTCTAGGACTATTGCATCCAATTTTAGACTAGACCATTGCATGAACTACTCTTTAAATCAGTAGTCCTATTTATAGGAATGAGTCTCTTGTGATCTCCTGCCATTAGTGTCAGGACTGGGATTTGAACCCAGGGCCTAGTGTGACAGGTTGGCCTATGACTTCACTGATACCCCACCACCCATCAGCAATGGCAGGTCAGGTCCACTTTGCAACCGTGTCATTCATATCCAGGATGGTCATTGTGCAAAGAAAATTTCCTAAAACCCCAGCCCTCTGCAGCTGGCAACTCTTTATGCTTTCCAGCTATATTTTTTTCCTGAAAGCCCTCTGGGCCTAGGATCTCAGGTTTGGCTATGGGTCCAGAGACTGCACCCCAGCCTAGGGAGATCCAAACTGAAGCAGAATTTCCATGATCTGACGTAAAGCCCCATGGCTGGCCAAAAATAAATAAATAAATAAATAAACAAATAAAAATTTTTAAATTAAAATAAATAAATAAATTGTTTACCTAGATTTGAATGAATAAAGCTCCCTGCTTTGGAATTTTTGCCAGTTTTCTTTCCTAGCCAGGGATTTGAACTCAGGATCTCAGTAAATCTGTAGCAATGTGAGGGAAGAGTTGCCACTACTTGAGTTCAAACCGCTTGCCAACCAAAAATAAGAAACTAAGTCACTGACCTTGGCAGGTGGAGGTAGTTGTGGAGATGGTAGGGAAGGAATGGTAGGGGGAAAACAAAGGAGGAATCAACAATGCTCAATAGTAAATGAACTCATTACCTTGCTACTGTAACTGTAACCTCTCTGTACAATATTTTTAAAATAAAAAGTTACAAAAGAACAGGAACAATGTAGTTCCAGAAAATAACTTTGGAGGTAAGGGAAGGATGTGTGAATAGCTGTACAAAATTCTACTCTGCCTTTTTTTAATGTTCAGTATGGAACTGAGTAAACTAACTACTTCCATTAAAAAAATAAGTTACTGTCTTGGAACTGGTGCCAGTATTTCCATCATTGCTAGGATTTGAGCTCACCATCCAGGTAACTCTTTTGCAACATGGGTGAAGGTGAAGCTCAATGTCCTTGAGGAAAAGAAATTCAGGCTACAGTTCCCAGGGCCTGAATGAAGGCCCTGCAGTAGAAAAAGTGTTTCATTACCTGTGTAATATATTATATATGTATACATATAATTTCATACTATGATTTTATTATTGATTTTGAATTTCATTTTTATTTGATTCATTCATTTATTGATTATTGTATTTATTATACAGAATATATATTACATTTTGCACATCTATTATAAAATTATATACAATAATGTAGGACATTGACTCATTTTTCATTAATATTTTATTAAGTGTTGAAACATAATACATAATTAATGGAAACAGTTGTCACAGTATTCACATGTTTAGAGTCTCTCCCAAGTATGAGGTTGCCTTATCTTTGGATATCTTCTTATTGAGATTTCTTTTTTTTTTCTTTTTTTTTAATTAATTTTTATTTTTTTATTGTGAAAATACTGTAGAGAGGGGTTACAATTACATGGGCAAGATAGTGAGTACATTTCTTATCAAGCATTGTAGCCTCCTCCTTTGTTTATACTTCCCATCCCTTCCCACCCTCCCTCCACCCCCAGTTGTAAAGTTCATTTTCGACATGACAACTTGTACTTCTCGTTGTTGCAACCGGTCCACCTGTATCCTTATTTAAACGACTTGTTTTTCCCCTTCCCCTCCACTAATTATACCGACATCAAATATAGTGAAAGCAGGGTTAATACTGTCAGGGAGGGACATACAAAGCAACAAAGAAATAATCTTATAATTGCGTTAGAAACAAATACATAAAAGAAAAAAACATTTAAAATACATATCTTAGGGTTCATTTTCCTAACATCAACTTATCTGACCTTTTCTGCTTGACTCAGACATATACTAGTTATTGCAAGTAAGGGAAATCATGGGAACTATATTTCTTTGGGCTTGGCTTACTTCACTTAATATAATTTTTCCAAAGTCTTTCCATTTCCTAACAAATGGGGCAATGTCATTCTTTCTGATGGAGGCATAGAATTCCATTGTGTATATATGCCACATTTTCTTGATCCATTCATCTAATGAGGGGCATCTGGGTTGGTTCCAGATCTTAGCTATGGTAAATAATGCTGCAATAAACATAGTTGTGCTGGTAGCTTTAGTGTTCTCTTGTTTGTAAACATTTGGGTAAATGCCCAAAAGTGGGACTGCTGGGTCATAGGGGAGTTCTATGTGGAGTCTTTTGAGAAACTTCCATACTGCTTTCCAAAGTGGTTGAACAACTTTACACGACCACCAACAATGAAGTAAGGTTCCCTTCTGTCCACATCCCATCCAGCATCAGTTGTTATTAGAGTTCTTGATTTTTGCCATTCTAACTGGGGTGAGGTGGTATCTCAATGTTTTCTTTTATGGCTTTTATGGCAAGGGAGGTTGAGCATTTCTTCATGTGTCTATTGGCCATCCTTCTTTCTTCTTCAGAGAAGCTTCTCTTCAAGACTTTAGCCCACTTATTTATTGGGCACTTGTTTCTTTGAGAATTTGTTGTTGGGGATTTAATTTTTTGATTTCCAAGTATATTTTAGATATGAGACCCTTGTCCATTTTATGGCTAGTGAAGATCTTCTTCCAATCTGTGGGCTTTCTATTGATCTTGCTAGCTATGTCCTTTGGCATGCAGAAGCTCTGCAACTTCATGCAATCCCATTTGTCCAATCATTCTTTGATTTGTTATGTTTCCGGGTCTCTATTAAGAAAATTTTGGCTTGTGCCAAGGAGCCCTAGGGTTTCTGCTATTCCATCCTGTAATGTTTTCAGAGTGTCTGCTTTGAGTCCGAGGTCTTTGATCCATTTGGAGTTGATTCTGGTGCAGGGTGATATATAAGGATCTAGCTTTAGTTTTCTACAAGTATTTAACCATTTTGCCAGCACAATTTATGGAAGAGGCTGTCTTTCTTCCATTCTATTTTTTAGCTCCCCTATCAAAAATTAGATGGCTAAAGGTCTGTAGGTTCATTTCTGGGTTTTCAATTCTATTCCAATGGTCCTGAGGTCTGTTCTTGTGACAATACCAAGCGGATTTGATTACTATGGCTTTATAGTAGAGTTTGAAATTTGGTATTGATATTCCTCCAGCAGTGTTCTTTCAGTTGAGGAGCGTTTTTGCTATTCGAGGTCTTTTATTGTTCCATATGAATTTTTGGATTGCCTCTTCTATTTCTTTGAAGAATGAGGTTGGAATTTTGATAGGTATCGCATTGAAGTTGTGGATAGCCTTGGGAAGTATTGCCATTTCCACGATGTTAATCTTTCCAATCCAGAAGCATGGGAGTTTTTCCCATTTTTTAAGTTCTGTGTTGATTTCCTTTTTGAAGTTTTTAAAGTTTTCATAATAGAGGTCCTTCACTTCTTTGGTTAAGTTAATTCCTAGGTATTTTATTTTTTGTGGGGATATTACAAATGGAGTTGCTCTCCTAATTTCAGCCACACTTTTCTGATTGTTGGCATACAGAAAAGCCATTGATTTTGGGGGTTTAATTTGATACCCTGCTACTTTGCCAAAGTTTTGAATCAGCTTGAGTAATTTGGGAGTGGAGTCTATGGGATTCTTTAAATAAAAGATCATGTCATCTGCAAAGAGGGAGAGTTTTATTGCTTCTTTCCCTATTTGGATCCCCTTGACGTCTGCATCTTGTCTTATTGCTGTAGCTAGGCATTCTAATACTAAGTTGAAGAGAAGTGGAGAGAGTGGACATCCTTGTCTTGTTCCTGAGTTAAGAGGAAATGGCTTTAGGTTTTCACCATTAAGTATAATGCTGGCTGTAGGTTTGTCATATACAGCCTTTATTGTATTGAGGAATGTTTCATGGATTCCTAAATTTTCCAAAATCTTCATCATAAAGGGGTGTTGGATCTTGTTAAATGCTTTTTCTGCATCTATTGAGATAACCATGTGGATCTTTTTTTTTTTTTTTTTTTGGGTCCGGTCGTGGGGCCTGAACTCTGGGCCTGGGCGCTGTCCCTCAGCTCTTCAGCTCAAGGCTAGTCCTCCACCACTTGAACCACAGCACCATTTCCGGCTTTTTTCTTTTTGCTTATGTGCTGCTGGGAATCAAACCCAGGGCCTCAGGCATGCAAGGCAAGCTCTCTACCACTGAGCCACCTTCCCAGCCCCAACCATGTGGTTCTTATCCTTGCTCCTGTTGATGTGATGAATAATATTGATTGATTTGTGCATATTGAACCAACTTTGCATCGCTGAAATGAATCCTGTTTGATCGTGGTGTATGATTTTTTGGATGAATTGTTGAAGTCGATTCGCCAAAATTTTGTTGAGAAGTTTTGCATCAATGTTCATCAAAGAAATGGGTCTATAGTTCTCTGTCTTTGATGAGTCCCTGCCTGGTTTTGGGATGAGGGTTATGATGGCTTCATAGAATGTGTTAGGTAGGGAACTTTCTCTTTCAATTTCATTGAAGAGTTGGAGGAGTATTGGTGTGAGCTCTGCTTTGAAGGCCTTGTAGAATTCTGCTGTAAAACCATCTGGTCCTGGACTTTTCTTAGCTGGTAGGTCTCTTATAGCTGTTTCAATGCTTGAAATGGGCCTGTTAAGCTGGTTTAACTCATCTTGGTTTAGTTTTGGCATGTCAATATTTGCTAAGAAAATGTCCATTTCTGCCAAGTTCTCAAACTTATTAGCATAAAGTTTTGAGAAGTATTCGCTTAAAATGTTCTGAATATTGGTTGTTTCCGTGGTAATGTTTCCATTCTCATCTCTGAGTTTATTTATTTGGGTGTGTTCTCTTCTTTGTCTGATAAGTTTTGTTAAGGGTTTATCAATTTTGTTAATTTTTTCCAAGAACCAACTCTTTGTTTTGTTGATTCTTTCTATAGTTTTTTTGGATTCTAATTTATTTAATTCTGATTTAATTTTGATTATTTCTTTCCGTCTACTGGATTGGGGTTTATATTGCTTCTCTTTTTCAAGGAGGTGTAGATGTGTCATTAAATTGTTGGTTCAAATCTCTCCAATTTGTTGATATAGGAACTGTGAGCTATAAACTTGCTTCTGAGTACTGCCTTTCCTGTGTCCCAGAGGAGCTGGTAATTTGGGAGCTCATTTTTGTTGAATAGCATGAACATTTGAATTTCCTTTCTAATCTCTTCCTTGACCCACTCATGATTCAGCAGTGTGTTGTTCAGCCTCCATGTGTTACTTGACTTTCTTTGGTGGCTTTTGGTGTTGCGTTCTAATTTTATTCCCTTGTGGTCTGAGAGAATGCAATGTATTAATTCAATGTTTCTGAATTTGGAAAAGTTTGGTTTGTGGCCTAAAATGTGGTCTATTTTAGAAAATGTTCCATGTGCTGCTGAGGAAAACCTGTATTCTCATGCTGCTGGGTGAAATATTCAGTAGATGTCTGTTAAATCTAGTTGATCTATGCAGTTGTTTAGAACTGCGATTTCTCTGTTGAGTTTTTGCCGAGTTGATCTATCCAGTGGGTAGAGTTGTGTGTTAAAATCCCCAACAATTATTGTCTTTGGATCTATGTGGGATTTGAAGGAAAGTATTGTTTCTTGGATAAATTTGGGTGCTCCGTTGTTTGGTGAATAGATATATCGAATTGTAATATCCTCCTGAAGGAGAGATCCCTTATTTAGTATGTAGCGACCTTCTTTATCTCTTCTCACGAATTTTAATTTGAAGTCTATTTTATCTGATATTAGGATTGCAACTCCTGCCTGTTTATGGGGGCCGTTTGCTTCTAACATTGAAAATGTGTTTTTACTGGCAAGATGTGACTCCTGAAGGCAGCAGATAGAAGGATCTTGTTTTTTAATCCAACTAGACAGTCTATGTCACTTAATTGGAGTGTTAAGTCAGTTAATGTTAAGAGATAGGACTGAGAGGTATTTGGTAGTTCATGACATGTTATCACCTTCTTTGGGGCTGCGAAAAGTGGGTTCTTCCTATGGTTCTTGGATTCTCAGCTTGGGTGCAGTTTCTTCTCCTTCATTGTGGTCTTGTTGGTTTTCTATGTGTAGGACATCTTTAAGAATCTTTTGTAGGGCTGGTATGATGGAGATGTATTGTTTCACTTTTTCTTTGCTATGGAAGGTTTTTATTTGGCCTTCAGTTATGAAGGAGAGTTTATCTGGGTACAGTATTCTTGGTTGATAGTTGTTTGTTTTTAGGGCATGGCATACATCATTCCAGGCTCTTCTTGCTTTGATTGTCTCTGCAGTGACTGTCTCTGCAGTGATTTTCTCTGAGGTGATTCTAATTGGTTTCCATTTATAGGTGATTAATCTTTTCTCCTTGACAGTTTTAAGGATCTTTTCCTTGGTGTGAATTGATCCTGTGTGGTTTATAATGTGATGGTGGGATGTCCTATTCTGGTCTGGTCTATTTGGAGTTCTAAAAGCTTCTTGTATTTGAATAGGCCTATCTTTTTGCATGTTTGAGTAGTTTTCTGCTAGGATCCTGTTAAACAAATTCTCTAGACCATTAACTTCTGTTTCTGGGTGCTCCTCTACACCCATTATCCTTAGATTAGGCCTTCTGATGGTGTCTTCCAAGTTTTGGATAGATCTCTCATATTTCTTGGATTTCTCTTGGATGGTTGTATGTTCTTTCTCTATAATATCTAGGCTATCTTCAGTCTCCGAGTTTTGATCTTCTGCATGGTTTAACCTGCTGTTGAGACATTCTACTTTGTTTTTTTATTTCTTTTCCTTCTAGTTGGTCAGGTTTGATGGCTTCAAATTCTTTGTTGAAGCTTTGTATTAGATCTTGTATGAACTTCTTTACTTCCTTAATTTGGTGTTCAGTGTTTATTCTCAGATTGGTTATGGTTTCCTTGGACTCCCATTCCTTCTGTTGGCTTCCATTCAGCATTCCCTTTGTGGTCTCCCTAACTTTCTTCAGCTCTTTGTTAATGGATCCCATCAACATCTTTAGTGATCTTTGTGTATTCTGATCCTGCTCTCTCAATTCGTGTATTACTCTTTGATTAGCCTCCTCCCCTTCATGCCATTCTTGTAGTTCTCTTTGAGTGTTCTCAGCCTGGTCACAACATTCCTGCCTTTCTCCTTGAGTATTCTCAAGCTGCTCATGCAAATCCTGTATCAGTTTTTGAGTAGCTTCCTCACGCTTATGATATTCCTGTATAGACTGTTGGATTTCCTCCTCTCTCTCCCTATCATGCTCAGACAGAGTCCTTTGTATGTTTTCACTCTTTTCATTTATCATGTTTGCCAGCAGTGTTTGTAGAGCTATTTGGGAAATCTCCTCTGGATTATTCATTATCTCTTGTGTCCTCTGATTATCATGACTGGGAGTTGAAGTACCCGGACTTGCCATTTTTCTTGTGTTTCTCTGACTTACTCTGCCCATTTGGGATGAAATTAACACCAGTTTTGTGCTAGAACACTATCTTTAGACAAGCATTAACCAAAGTCTGTGTTTGCACAGTCAATAGTCTGCAGGTACATTCTAGTTCAACAGATACATCTATTCAGCATCAAACAACTCTATATTAATGGGCTACGAACCGCAAAGAAGAATTTGGTAAACTAGAAATTATTAGGTTTAGGAAGAAATGTGTGTAAAAAATAGGCGTAGAGTGATGTGGGAAGGCACAGGGAGAGTTAACTAAGTCCTAATCTCAAAGCAAGAAATAGGTTGGATAGGATGAAAGTAGAGAGGGAGAAAGAAAAGAAGAGAAAGGGAACAAAAAGAGACCAGAAAAAATAGAAAGGTAAAAATTAGATATATTTTACAGAATCAAAAACAAACTCTTCAGAGAAGAACATGAATATAATGAGAGAAGGGCAGGGATATAAAGGAGATGTGAAAAATTTAAAAATAAAACTACTTAAAATATTTTAAAGGTATAAAGAGGTAATACTGCTATTAAGGAATTTAAGTCTAAGAGGTTTTGAATTGAGTAATAAATTTGTGGATTAAATGTGTACACAATGGGGGATAAGGTCTAATAATCAACTATGGGTTTATCGGAGTATGTACAGAGCAGCAATTAAGTCACATAAAGAAGAACGAAAGAGAAGAAAAGGTGAAAAGGATAAGAAAGTAAGAAAAAAATGAGAAGTTGAGTAGACCTAAACAAAAAACAAAACAAAACAAAAACAAAAACAAAAAAAAGAAAGGAAAACGCACACACACTTATACCCCTAATTAAAATTTTAAGAGGAAAAAAAAATTACTAAAAAACAATGTTTTTATAAAAAGGTAAAAATTAAAGATTAAAAAAATTACTTAGAAAAAAAAAATTATAAAAGGTACAAAAAAAAGTTCTTTGATTTTTTTTGGGAGGGGTGGGAAAAATCCTGTGTTTCCCTTGTGTCCATAACCAGCCTCTTGTTGGAGTCTCTGGTCTGCTTGTGTTCCTGTTGCTTGGTTGGTTACTTAAGTCAGTTTCTTTGAACAGGCAGAAAAATGCTCTGCGATCCTCCTCCCAGGTTAGTTTAATGGGAGGGAGATCTGCTTTGAGTATCACAAAAGAGGGAGATGGCTTTTTTCTGGAGTTTGGAGATGCTGCAATGAGGCTAGGTTCTGGGTAGAGTTGAGGCCTTTCAGCAAACTGTAGCTTTTCCTGGGGGCTGGTTTGTGAGAAACTCATGGATCCCAGCCTGGAGCCACTCGCAGGGCTTCTGTTTACTGAATTTCAATTGATTGCCGAGGCTGCTAAAGGGAGGGGCAGCCCCTGGCTCTGATTACCCCGGGGCTGGCGCCTGAGCTGGGTGACTATTCCCTGGGTGGAGCTGAGTCTGGCAGGCCAAGTTAAGATCTTGTGACCTGCTAGATGACTCTAGATTTATTCCAAGGCCTGAGTTGGAGCTAGTAGCTCTGCTGAGCTTTGTCGGTATCCAAGATGGAGATCTCCGCTACTGGGGGGGTGGAGGGGTGGCCTTCCCTCCTCTGCTCCCTGAGAAGGAGTGAGGACGTTAGGCTTCTACTCATGCCAAGTCTTGGTTCCTGGGTGGTCTCTGGTCTGCGAACTGCAGGATGAAGATGTCTTCTTCTTGTCGGTTCTCGCTGGTGTTGAGTAGAATCCGGTCACCTGCTGCGTCTGGCTCCTTCGTCCCGGACTCTCTGTGGTTCAGGTATGGTGGCTGAAGTTTCTGCCGCCCCCCTTGGGATTTCTTTAGATGATTTATAGTCAGATGCCTTTTCTTGAGGATACAAAAGTGAGGGATACAATTGTAAGGGTGGTGTTAGAATTGCGGCTAAGTGGTAAAGAGCTCGCTCAGCATGCACGAATACCAGGGTTTTAAAACTCAGTGACACATACTCAGAAAAAGCAGAAGCTGTGGTGTGGGGCAAGTGCCTAGCCTTGAGAATAAGAAGCTCAGAGACAGTTCCAAGGCCCTAAGATCAAGTCCCAGGACTGTCAAAAACAATAGGCCATATGCCAGTGCTCACACCTGGAACGCTAGCTTCTCAGGAGGCTGAGAGCTGAAGACCACTGTTCAAAGACAGCCTAGCCAAGGAAAGCCTATTAGACTCATATACAGTGAACCACCAAAAAACCCATGTGGCGCTGTGGCTCAAGTGGTATAGTGTTCGCCTTGAGCTGATGGGTTCAGGGACAGTGCCACGCTTGAGTTCGAGACACACAATTGGAAAAAAGTGAGGCTTAATCAAAGAAATTTTCCTATTTGCTAATTATGAGAACATTCTTTGGAAAATGAACACTGATGGACACCAGAATAGAACTAGAGCTGCAGGCTGAAGTGTAGCAGATCCATATGCCCAGCCTCTCAGACTCTAGCATTGTAACCTTGTGTCCTACTGGTTTCTGAAAGGTCCAATGTTGAAAGTTTTAATATATTCCTCAAACCCTTTGTGATAAGCAGTTGACTTGTATTGTCAATGTCATTGCAATTCTGAACCAAGCCGAACACCAGTAGTTCAGACCCGTCACCCTAGCTCAGGAGACTGAGGTGTCAGGATCACAGGGTGAAACCAGCGATGGCAGAAATGTCTATGACACTCAGATTTCCACTTATGAAAGGTCAGATGTTCAAGAGCTTCCTTTGTTTCCTTTGGTGATGAGAAGTACTTGTACTCTAAATGTTCTTAGAGTTCTTGAGCTATAGAAGCAGGAAAGAAACATTATTGACCTATCCTGGGTTTAAATGAAGTTCTCAGGACCCAAACCCTAGCCATGTTAGCAGGAAGAACTGCAGTGTAACACTGTAATTGAAGGCAGAAAACAGTTTCAAAGCCAAGCTAGATGCAGAGAGTAGGCCTACAGGATTAGGAGGCAGAATGTACACACTCATCAGGGAAGGGAGTTGCAAAATCACTTCATTCATTCCAGGGACAGCCACCAATGGGGGGAAACCTGAAACAATTGTTAGAGTTAAACTAGGGTAAGGCTTTTCTCTGCCTCTTCAAACAATGACTAATTAACCTTCCTCCCTCAGGTGAAGGGAGCCTCAGCCTACCTTTAGGTTACCAATAGAGAGCGAGTTTAGTGGGTGAGAGGGGAGGAACAGAGTAGAAAAACGCTACCCTCTGGCCTTAAGGAGTGGGTTTTTCACTCTCCATCTGTCAGATTTGAAGGCCCTTCTTCTATCTCTGCCAGTCCTTTCTCCTTCCTTCATTCTCCACTTCATTAATGCAAATCTCCAATCCCTGAGTTAGAACCTAGGTCTGCCTGTTTGACTCTGGGGCCTTTGGCTGCCTGAGAAGTGGAAAAGAGACAGTCTTCCTGCCCTGTGGTTGTGTGAAGGCAATGCTGGTGTCCTGGCACACTGCAGAAGGCCTCATGACTGGGAATTGTTCCCTTCTTTCCTCCTGACATCCAAAACCAGATTCATCTATCATTTTTCTATCTATCTATTGAATCTATCTATGGATCTATGTATTTGTGTATGTATGTATGTGCCTATATCTAGCTAACTACTACCTATCTAGATATCTCTTTGCCAGTTCTTGGGTTGAAATAAAGGCCAGGACACTGTCTATAGCACTCTAGTACTTGAGCCACAGCACCGATTCTGGGTTTTTCTGTGTATGTGCTCCCAAGGGATCGTACCCATGGCTTCTTGCATGCTAGGCAAGCACTCTCTCAGTAATCCACATTCCCAGCGTCCTCATCTTTTCCTTAATGGTAGTTTTTACATAAGTATGCTCCCATTTTATGTCCCCAAGTTTAATGTTCTGAATACTGGTTACTTCTATGAAACCTGATCTTCTCTTCCCCTGTCTGATTTGTGAGTATTCTTGCATTGGTCCCATAATAAAATGTAAATAAAGGCTGCTGAGCGCTTCAGTGTGCATCATATAAGGACACAGGCTTGGAACCCTGGAAGAGAAAAGCTATGGGCCTGAAATGAAGACAATGATGCGGTATGTGCAAGGAGCATATCTGAAAAATAATCCAGTAAATAAAAGGAGAAGAATTGCATATGGTCTTTTTGCACTCACAGAGGTAAAATACACACATAACTGCGTCGGGCACTGATACATAAACTTGGCCTTCTCTTTTTGAAAATTTTTTGTGGCCATCCCAGGGCTTGAACTCAGGACCCGACGCATTCCTCAGCTGTTTTTCACAAGGCTGAGGCTTTACCACCACCACAGATACACTTCCACACATCTGGTCATTAATTGGACATAAGCGCCTCCCAGGTTTTCCTGCCTGGTCTAGCCTCTGTCTCCTGCTTGGCTTTTTCTCTCAAAGCTGGAGCTCTACCCTCTGGGCCACTGCTCCACTTCTGGTTTTCTGGTGGTTTATTGGAGTTAAGAGTCTCACAGACTTCCTGCTCAGGCTGACTTTGAACGGCGATCTCCCAAGAGGCCTCAAGGGGCTTTCCTTAGGGATTCACCGAGTAGCCCCTCCACACAAGCCCTTAATCTAAATTTTAAGAGGAACTCGAGAAAAAGAGATACATGAAGATGCTTCTAGTGTGTTCTAGATTCTTAAGGTTAGAGACACACAACACTCACAATTATTAGATCATTTTATAGGCAAAAGGAGCAATGAGGATTGCTCCAGCTTTCGGTCCTCTCATTCTGAGACAGTAAATTCACTGCAGCTCAATGCTAAGTGACAGGGCTGACATGTCCTGTGGACATTTGCTGCCAAATCCTGTGACACTCACTTCTCACTTTTGGCTTCAAACCTGTGACCAGAGGAGAAGATGAGGAGAGAAAATGCTTCTCAGTGAAAGAAGCTATAAAGAATATTGGGTAGTTAACTTATAAATTCAAGCCATTTTAATGACCCTGTTAAGAAGTCAGATTGTCCAGATTAAAAAATGAAGAAGAAAAGAAAGAACGTGCCAGCGGCTTCTCACTTTAACACCAGCTCTTCAGCAGCTGAGATGTAGAGAATCTGAGTTTGAATCCAGCCAGCACAGGAAAGTCCATGACACTGTTATTTCTAAGATATCACAGAAAAACCCAGAAGTGGGGCTGTAATTCAAGGTTAATGCACTACCCTTGAGCCAAAGGAGCTCAGGGACAATGCCTCGGCTCATAGTTAAACCTCGGACATGCCACCTCAAAAAGAGCCTGTCTTCCATGTCTTTGGGTATGTATGGATGTATTCCTATAGGTGAAGTTCCAGAGTAGCTATGATGAACATCACCAAGCTAAGAAATTTGTATTCAAGAAAATGATTTCATAACAGAGACTGCTTTCATGAAAGTGCATGTTCCAAGGCTCACTTCACTGTTCTCAGTGTAGCCTGAGGATTTCTCTTCATCCCAGGCCTGCTGAAAGAAGTCTCTCTCATTGTCTGGACAGGCAGACAAAAGACTCACTCCTGTACAGCTGTGTAACAAACAACTTTATCCAGGTCAGATAGTGAGAATGATTTTGGGCACGCTCCAAAGTCAGGAGAAAAAGGTCTCTTTGTACCCCAAACTATCTCTCTCCCCAATGCTCTGGTTTGACAGGAAGTCTTCATTTGTGCCACCTCCCGTGGCAGGCCAAGTCCTGTGCACTTATCCTGCCTTTGGAGACTATATTCCAGTATTCAGATACAGTGCTCAATATAATTCAGGATACATTCTGGCAGACAACCAGGGCACTGAACCTCATGAAATGATTCATTGAGAGCGATGATGGGCCTATGATGCCTCTCTTAGGTTTCCAGAAGCTTGGAAAATCTAAGCACATATCTGATATCACAAAGCTTCCTGTCATCTAGGGCTGGTGAATCTCATCAGGTTTTGAAACTTTTGACCTCTCCTAGTTGGTCCCTGTGTGGCTAGGTTTGGGGGTTGAACCCAGGGCTGGGGTGCTGACCATGAGCTCAGTGAAGAAACCCACTGCTTTACCATTTTGTGTAACATCATCACTTCTAGTCTGTGTGTGTGTGTGTGTGTGTGTGTGTGTGTGTGTGCTTGCACATGTGCTCTAGCTCAAACTCCATTCCTGGAAGTTGAATTCAGAACCTGAGCTCTGTACCTGAGCACTGTAACTAGTTTCTCTTGTACAAGGATAGCCCTCTTCCATCCCTCTTCCACGTGAGCCAGAGCCACTTCAGGCTTTTTTTTTAGTGATGTGGTCCTGAGAAATCAAACCCAGGGTTTTATATATGCAAAGAACTCTACTCCAAAGGCATATTCCCAGCCCTCTACTTCAGGTTTGTTTGTTTGTTTCTGTCTTTTTGTTGTTGTTGTAGGAGTTGAAGTCTGGGCCTGGGTGCTGTCCCTGAACTCTTCAGCTCAAGTCTTGTGCTCTACCATTTGAGCCAAAGCGCCATTTCAGTTTTTCTGGTGGTCCATCAGAGCTTAGTGTCTCAAGGACTTTCCTGCTCAAGCTAGCTTTGAACAATGATCCACAGATCTCATCCTCCTGAGTAGCTAGTATGACATGCATGAGCGACAAGCACCCAGCTTCAACTTCAGGTTACTTAGTGGTGAATTGGAGATGATAGTCTCATGGGACCTTTTGTTTCTGAGATAGTTTGGAACCCAGATCCTCAGATCTCAGCTTCCTGAGAAGGCAGGATGATAACCTCAGCTATCGACCCCTAAGTGGCACTCTGCTAAAAGGGGGTCCTTGGCTCCACGTGGTGGAGTGCTAGCCCAAGTGGTAAGGGGCAGCACTCACGCCCCTAGTTCAAGGTTCATGACTGAGAAAAAAACAAAACAAAAAATTGAAGAGACAACTCATTACTTTTCAGTAATACATAATTTTTTCTCTGACATGGGGACATATATGAGCCTCAATATTATTGTCTGCCTAATCATCTCAATTGTAGAGCTCTTACAAGGACCTGATGAAAGAATGCACCCTGTGAAGAATACAGCACATGGCACTCTTTGCATGACTCAGCACACAGCATCCTGTGAAAGACTCAGCACCCAGCAACCAATGCAGGACTCAGCACACTGCACTTTGTGAAGGACTCAGCACATAGCACCATGTTCAGGACTCAGCAAAGAGCACCTTATGAAGGACTCAGCACATAGCTCTATTCAACAAGCTGCCATTAGAATTAGGGTGCTCTCATCAGTATCACCATTCTTTGAGGAACATTTCACAAACCACACAAGTTCACTTCTAATGGTTTAGTGGGGTGTTGTTTTTGTTGTTGGGGGGTTAGCCATGGGGCTTGAACTCAAAGCATGAGGTACTGTTCTAATACCATTTGCTCAAGGTTAGAACTCTACCACTTCAAGCCATATTTCAAAGAGTCTAGCAGACTTCTTGCCAAGTTTTAAAGCTACCGAGCAGCCGGGATGTTGGTGGTAAGCCAGGGTAAACCAGGATGACAGGGGTAAGCCATGGAGCTGGGTTGCAGCAGTTTACATCTGGCCAAGTCAGGTTAGGTGGCAGCTGTCAGCATCAGACTACTAGCTTTCTCTGTGATGAGGTCCTGTCTTTCTCTAGTTGCAGTTGAACATTCTACCTTTTTGTGGCATCAGTCCTGGGGCTTGAGTAAGGGCTTTGACACTGTCCCTAAGCATTTGTGCTCCAGGCTAGCACTCAATTGATTGAAAGATAGCAGAATGCCCTGGACTGGCTCTTTCGGGACGACGGAGGACACCTAGTGGAGATAACTGGAACAGGTGGGGAGATGGCAAACAGACAACTCACACACAAGAGGAGTGAATGCTGAGTGCGATTTATTGCAGAGGATAACAAGCTTTTATAGATAAAGGTCTCCATGAGAAAGGGCAAAAGGTTACACAATCTTGCTGCAAGGCTTTGTTCTTGGGTGGTCACCTGATCTTGTTTTTTGTATGACAAGCTATGATGATAGACTTTTCCTCTATTTTTAAGAAATGCAATTGGTTTCGAGATGTTTATCACCTATTAACCATGAACCAGAGCATATGGGCAAGGTGCTGGACAGAAAGGCATGAACTCTAGTACTTTATTGTTACTTTTGTTGAGTTTTGTACTTTATGCATTTCAAATCTTTTCTAAGCAATTGTGCTTCTTTGCCATTCTTTTAGAGGGTCCCCAATTTGTGGCCAAAACTCATGATATTCAGTATACTTAGTTAAATCTGGCCATATATCAAATTCAGCTCATAGTGTCTTCTCAGTAACCCTTTCACATAATCGTTTACTCTTCTCCATAGAGGCCTTAACTGTCTCATAAGATCTGTTTTGTTTCTTCTTTGATAGTAAGCACCAAGGAGGCCTAGATCTAGCAAGTCTCTCAGTAAATGGAAGAGAGTAATAGGAAGTTTTTTTTCTTAAGTAGTTACCCAACGGTTGCCATCCTTATCATACACACCTGTAAAAGGCGATGGATCTGGGGGAAGTCTTTAGGGTCCTCTAGATAATGGAGGATCCTACCATTTTCCTCTGATAAGCCATTGCCACCTTCCATCTACCAACCTTTTAGGAATCTTATTTAGCTTTTGGTCTAAATATCCCTCTACATCATTCTTATCTACAAGATATCTATATGGGTCTATTGTATATGCTTCAGGATTAAAGGGAAGTCTCCAATAGCCATATACAGTTTCTGCTCTAGCCGTGCCTACAGCTTCTTGTAAATCTCTTACAAACAATTCCTTCTGCTGAAGTGATGTCATGAAACCTCCAATACTTTTATATTTAATTATGACTTTCTAATAGCCTCCATAAGAGGGGCTTTCAGTGTAGCGCTTAACTCTGGTGAGTTAGTCATATTCTCAGGACACTCATCGGATGGTGGGGTCGTCATCACTTCCAAGAAAGAGCCCTGAATAAGGGAACATTGAATATGAGAAAGTAGAACAAGCAGCAGGAACAGTAAAAGATTAATAGGCACTCCTTTACAGCGAAGAAAAGAAAAACAGGAACAGAACATATCTTTCCAGGGGCTTGCCAGCCTTTCCAGGAGGTAGGCCTTTTGAAGCTCCATTATCTGAGGTAGACTTCTATGAAGTCCCATTCTCAGAGGTAGGCTTCTGTGAGGCCCAATTCTCAGATCTGATAGCAGGTGTTCCATGCTAAGCAGACTCCACTGGAGTAGGCGTGGCAGCAGAACTTCTGAGTTTTCTGTTTATGTCACACTGAGGAATCGAACCCAGTGCTTCGTGCTTACTAGGCGATCACTCAACCACCAGGCCCCAGGAGTGAATGAGGCATAGATAGATATTGCTGTATATAAATATTATATACACAAAAAGATGTCTGTATATTATTAATTTATATAGTTAATTGCTACCAATTATTAGGTATTAAATTATGTCTCCATTTAATGATGTGTCCCAGTAAACAATTAATAAAACATTAATTAATATTACTCAATATCCTATTATTGTTTATCACATATATACATACATCCATACATATAATCACATATTTTATAGAATGAGACAGATGTCTATATATTATTAAATTGTGCATCAGCTGTTATTACTAATATTTAGATATTTATGTTTCCGTGCAATTTTTATTCTGTTAATGCTTAATAAAATATTAAACTTAATGCATATCCTGTAATTATTGTGTCTATTTTATCCTAGAATGATTCACTACTAATTCAATCTTTTTTTCATTTATTGTAGTGACAATTCTTCCACTTATGACATTTTTTTCATTTATGACATCCTATTACATAGCTTATAAATTTGCATCTGAATTATACATCCTACATATAACGGAGTACTTTCAAAGAAAAAGAAAACATGTGTCACGCTTGGCTTCTCACTCCACAATTACATTTTTGGTAGTGCTGGGATCTAAACTCAGGGCCTAGAAGGTTCAATTCATGAATGAGTGACTGTCAGCATAGCAGCCTCTAGCCAATTCATCTGCCAGGCCTTTCCTAAGCCCTGAGATCGAGCTCCAGATGTTGACCCCATGTGGAGCTTAGTATGGTTATTCATTTTATTTTTGTTTTATTCATTTATTTACCATTTATTTTATTGACTGTTACCACACATGAAATATTTATTACATTTATTACATAGGATATAGATTTGCCTATATATGAAACTTCACACCTGCCACCCAGGACTTTCACAGAAAAGGAAAAAAATGAGTCACCATGGGCTCCTTAATCCACGATTCAATTTTTGTGAGTGCTGGCAACTGAATTCACAGTCTACAAGACCCAATTCATGAATGGGTGAGTGTCAACACACCAGCCTGGGGCATATGTAGCTGACAAGCATTTCCAGCACCTGAGATCGAGCCCTAGGCATTGACAAAATAAGAACAGATTGACATGAAGATGGCAGTACACAAATAAATAAATATTTATAGAGTGCCAGAGATGTCTATACATTCTTCAGTTATATAGACTACATTTCTACCAATTCTTGGGTATTTATTATGCCTCCATGTATTTAATATTATTGTTTTCATCCTTAATGAAATATTAATTAATTCAACCACGGTTTGGAAACTATTGCGTCCATGTAATTAATAGTATTCTTTGAATGTGTCAAAAAATACTCATTAAAATCCATTGGCCTCATAAAATCACTCTGTCTAATTGTACAGTAGTATTCAGAAACAACCAAATCCACCTTGCCATTCATAATCTTCCATCAATATTCCTATGAATAGGAACGAGACTCAGGATTTCCCTCCATTTGTAGGGGACAGGAAGGGGCTTCTAACACAGGACCTATGTTGACATGTTGGCCTATGGCTTTCCGGGTAGCCAGCCAGCCTTCAGCAATTCCAGGTTATCAACATTTTTCAGCCATGTCATTCAGACACAGGATGGTCACCTTGCAAACCAAACAAATGTAAAACTGGCAGCCATCTGCAAGTTGCCAGTTTTTTTTTTTTTTCTGTGTCACAGTAATTTATTTTTTCCTGTCAACATTTGGGGCCCAGGAACCCAGGTTCAGCTGTGGGTCCAGGGGCTTCACCCCAGCCTAGAGTGATCAAAGCTGAGGCAAAATTGCCACGACCTGAGTTCAAGCCCTGTGCTTGACAAAATAAAAAGAAATAAAGTACATATATTGATACATTAAAAATATTTAAAATATTATGAGGCTCCTTGTCTTGGAATTCATGCCCATTTATCTACCAGGCCTAGGATTTGAACTCAGGCTCTGGGTAAATATGCAGCACTGTGGGGGATGGGGAAGTTCACCGTGCTGGAAGACAAAAGGCAGGCCTGTCCCTAGGGCCTGAATTCAAGTCCTAACACTCTAAAGAATAATATGCGTATACATTTTAAATACATTATTTATATTTACATACACGTTTACTGCATAATGTGATTAGTGTAGTTATTCATTTTATTTGTGTTTTATTTCTTATGTATTTTTGTGAGTATGATTATACATATACCATTTTTTGCAGCTTTTTACGTAAGACATAGATTTGCCTATGAATTCTACATCATCCTGAGACCCAGGACTTTCATGGATAAGGAAACAAGTGTGACAATTGGCTTTTCCAAGAGGATTAAGTTTTTGGCAGTTCTGTGACTTGAACTCAGGGCCTAGCAGGTCCATTTCATGAATGGTTAAATGTTAGCACACCAGTCTGATGCAAGTGAAGTTGGCAGGCAAATTTGAGGACCTGAGATCAAGCCCTAGGAATAGCCAATATATAAACAGATAGATGTTCAGATTGCAGTGTGTGTGTGTGTGTGTGTGTGTGTGTGTGTGTGTGTGTGTGTGTGTACATGTGTGTGTATTTACATATGTATATACATCTCTAAATATATACAGAGAGAGACAGAGAGACTTTTATGTAGATTCTAGTGTGTAACCCTGTATAAAGAGTGATGTCTATAGCTTATTTTTATATATTCCATTAATACCATTTATTTGGTCTAAAATTGTGCCTCCATTAATTAATCACGGTAGAACACTTAATAAAGAATTAATCAATGACCTATATTTATTGCATGCAATCTTATACTGGAATAACTATCTAATTAGTAATTCAGTTAGTACATTTCAAACATTCTATTAGTGTTCCTATACATAGGAACGAGTTTCCTAGGATCTTCAGCCGTGTATAAGTGGCAGTATTAGGATCTAACTCAGGGCCTAGGTATCTGGGTTGGACTCATACTTCACTGACAGCCCCCAGCCTTCATCCATGCAAGCTCACGTAAATTTTCAAGCTGAGTCATTGAGACCCACGAGGATCACAGTACTAAGGAAACAAAGGTAAAACTGTTGTGTAAAACTTCCTGTTTTTCTCCTCCTCCATTTTTGTTGGTTTGATGTACTTTTGCCAGTGCTGGGAGTTGAGCTTGGGTCCTAGGATCCCTGGATCCTTTGTGAGTGTAAAAGCTGTACCCCAGCCTATGGTAATCATGGTTTAAGACACAATAAAATGGTTAGTTGAGCAAATGGAGCTCAAGGAAAATGTCTAAGCTCACAGTTCAAGCCTCAGAACCTGCCACAAAAAAAGAGCCATTAATTCCCTGTGTCTGTGTATGTATGCATGTATTTGTATCAGTGAACATCCCGAGTTTTTAAGAAGAAAGGCACCCAGCTAGGAAATTTGCTTTGAATAGAATGATTTCATAGCACAGAGAGTGCTTTCAAGACAGTGCATGTTCCGGGGTTACCCTCACTGTTCCCAGGGTAGCATGAGGGTTCTTCATACCCCAGGCTGCTGGAGGAAGTCTGCCTCATTTGTAGAACAGGCAGACAAGAAGCCTCATTCCTATAGAGCTGTGTAACAAATAATTCATCTGGGTCATTTAGTGAGGGTGAGTGTGGGCAGGCTCTGAAGATCAGGAGAAAAAGGCCTCTTTGTACGCCAAGCTATCTCTCTCCCCAGTGCTCTCTTTTGACAGGAAGCCTTCATTTGTGCCACCTCCCATGGCAGGCCAAGTTCCCTACACTCATCCTGTCTTTGTAAGACTATGTTTCTGTTTTGAAACAAACTACTACCATTAATTCAAGGGTCCTTCTGGCAGACAATTAAGGAGCTGAACCTAATGAAATTATTCATTTTTGGCAACGGTGCTTGAACTCAGGACCTTATCACTGTACCTCAGTTTCTCCTGTACAAAGACAGCACTCTACCACTTGAGCCACAGTGCCACTTCAGGGACGTGGAACTTTTCTATGGATGTGGTACTGAGGATTCAAATCCAGGGTTTCACACATACAAAGCAGTCTACCCCTAAGAAAAATTGCCAGCACTCCACTTCAGATTTCTTTCTTTCTTTTCTTGTAAGTTGGAGGAGTTGAAATCTAGGTCTGGGTGCTATCCCTGATCTCTTCAGCTTAAGTCTAGTGCTCTTCCACCTGAGCTACAGTGCCCCTTCAGGCTTTCTGGTGGTTTATTGGAGATAACCATCTCAAGGAATTTCCTGCCCAGGCTGGCTTTGGACCATGATCTGAGATAGCTTTGAACTGAGATCTTCTACTTCCTGAGCAGGCAGGATGATAGACCTCAGCTAAATACACCTAAGCCATGACAATTTGCTTCAAGGGGGTTCTTGGCTCTGCATTGTAGAACGTTAGTCATGAGCCCAAGTAGAAATTCAGTACCTAGGCTCTGAGTTCAAAGTTCATAATGGAGAAAACTAAACCAAAACAATTGTCTGCAGGAGACAAGTCACTAGAGCTCAGCATATACATAAATTTGGCCCTGTCTTGGGGACATATCTGAGCCTCAACTTTATCATCTGCACAATCATCTTACTTGTGTAGCTCTTATAAGGACCAGATGAAAGTAAACAACTCATGAAGGACTCAGCACATAGCACCCTGTGAAGGACTCATGACACAGTACCCTATGAATGACCCAGCACCACGTGAAGGACACAGCACCCAGCACCCCAGGAAGGACTCATCATATAGCTGTATTGCATAAATTGTCATTAGACTTAGGGTGCTTTAATCAGTATCACCACTCTTTCAGATACACGTCACAAACCACACAAGTTTATATCTAACGGTTTAGAGGGGTAGGTTTTTGTGGGGAGGGTCATCAGCCTCGGGGATTGCACTCATAGGTTGGAGGTACTGTCCTAAGCTATTTTCCCCAAGGCTGGAGCACTACCACCTTGAGGCACAGCTCAGAGTCTCCCAGACTTCCTGCCAGGGCTGTTTTCAACCCACCAGTGTCTGATCTCATCTTCCGAGCAGCAAGGGGTGAGCCAGCAGCATCTGGTTCCATGGTTGACCTCTGGCTAAGTCAGGTTAGATGGCAGCCATCAGCTTCAGACCCCTACCTTGCTCTGTGATGAGATATTTGAAATCCTGCCCTTCTACACTTGCAGTCAGAACATTCTAATTTGTTTTTGGTGTCAGTCCTGGGGCTTGAATAAAGGCCTAGACACAGTCCTTAAGCTTTCATGCTCAACACCAGTGCACCACTGCTTGAGTGACAGCAATACTTCCAGCATATTCTGTGCATGTGATAGTGTGGAATCGAACCCAGGGCTTCATACATACTAGGCGAGCACTCTACCACTGAGCCTCAGGCATGACAAGTGTAGAAATAGATATGTAGATTGTTACACACACACACACACACACACACACACACACACAAACACACACACACATATATACATATAGAAGTATATATATATGTATGTATGTATAAAACAAGACAGAAATGTTTGTATATTAGTTAATTATATATACTACATTACTACCAATTATCAATAAATTATTCCTTCCTTTTCTTAAGTATTATGGTTGAATGCATAACAAACTATTAATTGAAAATTAGTCAATGTACTATAACTATTGTGTATAATTTTATAATATAATCATACACTACTAATGTAATTGTTACTTTGCAACATTCCATTCGTATGGATATATATCAGAATGCGTTTCTTAGAATCTACTGCCATTCATAGGTGGCAGTCCTGGGATTCGCACACTGGGCCTAGGTTGCTGATTTTGGCTGTGCCTTCCCTGATAGCCCACTAAACTTTAGCAGTGCAAGGTAATGTACACTTTCCTGGCCCTGTCTTTTAGAACCAGGATGGTTGCAATGCAAAGGACAAAACAAAGTAAAACTGCCTTCTCGGACTTCCCAGTTTTATCCTTCTCCTTTTTTTCCCTCTCTTTTTTCTTTTTTTTTTTTTCAGTTTTGCAGCCAGAACTATGGGTCTGGATGCTGTCCCTCAACTCTTCAACTCAAGGTTATCGCTCTACCATTTGAGCCATACCACTACTTCCCTTTTTTTCTGCTTATGTGGGGCTGAGGAATCAAATCCAGGGCCTTATGTATGCAAGACAAGCTGTCTATCACTGAGCCACCTTCCCAGCACTTCTCCTTTTTTTTTTTTTTGCCAGTCACAAGGTTTGAACTTGGGTCCTAGGTTCTCAGGATGGGCTGTTGGTCCTGAGGCTACACTCCAGCCTAGGAAGATCGAAGCTGAGACAGAGTTGCCATGAGCTGAGGTCAATCCCCAGGCATTGCCAAAATAAAATTAAGGCCCTGGCTTGGAAATTGCACCGTTTTTCTGACAGGCCTGGGATTTGAACTCAGGGTCTGGGTAACTCTGTGGCACTGTGAGGGAGAAGAAGCTCACCATCATTGAAGAAAAGATTTTCAGCCAAGTTCCTAGGGCCCAAATTCAAGCTCCAGCACTGTATATGAGATTTATTTACATACATGGGTTTAATCCTTATGACATTTATTACCCTTATATTCTTTAATTTTATTTAGTACTATTTCATATATAGCATCTATTTCATTTATTACATCTTATCACATGGATCTATTTGCATATAGATTATACATCTTACTGAGACCCAGGACTTTCACAGAGAAGGAAAAAATGTCTCAAAATTTGCTTCTAACTTCACATATAATTTTTTTTTTGTCGGTCGTGGGGCTTGAACTCTGGGCCTGGGCACTGTCCCTCAGCTCTTCAGCTCAAGGCAAGTGCTCTACCACTTGAGCTACAGCACCACTTCCAGTTTTCTGGTGGTTTATTGGAGATAGGAGTCTCACGGTCTCTCCTGCCCGGGCTGGCTTTGAACCGTGATACTCAGATCTCAGCCTCCTGAGTAGCTAGGATTACAGGCGTGAACCACCAGTGCCCGGCTTCACATATAAAATTTTGGCCATGCTGGGATTTGAATTCACAGGCCACAATGCCCAATTCATGAAAGGGTCAGTTGTAGAACAAAAGGCTTTGGCAAACTGAGCTGCCAGCCAGTTCTAAGGACCTGGGAACAAGCCATAGTAATGATTGATAGATATAGACATAGTTAGATAGATAGATGTATAGTTTGCAATATATATGAGAGAGAATGTGAGGATATTAAATTATATATATTATGAATTATTATTAAATTATGCCTCCATTTAATGAAGTATCATGGTTGAATACTTATTAAAGCATTAATGTAAAAGTAGTCAGTATTCTTTAATTGGGAGAATCATACCATGATGCTAGAATGGAAGACATAATCCACCACATTTTTTGTGGCATTCTATAAGAAAATCATGAACCAGCTGCAAATTTAATTGTTACTTTTATTACACTCCAATAAGCATTCACATGAATAGGAAAGATTTTCTCCAGATCTCCTTCCATTTGTAGATGGCAGTCCTGGCATTCAACTCTAGGCCTGGGTAGTTTACTTTGAAATGCAAACCATTAGAATGACACTGTGAAGATTTCAGTTTGTCACAATGAAAAAAAAGAACAAGAAGAAAAGAAAGGCAGGTGTCAGAGGCTCCTGCCTGTAATCCTAGCTCTTCAGGAGTCTGAGAGGTAGAGAATGCCTGTTTGAATTCAGCTGGGAAAGGAAAGTCCACAGCACTCTTATTTCTGAGGGATCACAGGAATAAAAAGTCGCCATGAATGGGGCTGTGGCTCAAGGAAGGAGTGCTACCCTTGAGCAAAAGAAGCTCAAGGACAGTGCCTGGGCTCATGATACAACCCCCAGACATGCCAAACAAACAAACAAAAAACAAGTAACTCCACGTCTCCCCATGTATGTATGCATGCATTTCTATCAGTGAAGGTCTAGAGTCCCTATGATGAAAGGCACTCAGATAGGAAATTTGCTTTGAATAGAATGATTTCATATCACAGACAGTGTTTTCAAGACAGTGCATGTTCCGGGGCTCCCCTCACTGTTTCCAGAATAGCCTGAGGTTTTCTCCGCACCCCAGGCTGCTGGAGGAACTCTGCCTCATTGTTGGAACAGGCACACAAAAAGCTTTACTCCTGTACAGTTGTGTAACAATCAATTCATCTGGGGCAATTAGTGAGGATGAGTTAGGCAAGCTCTGAAGACCAAGAGAAAAAAGACCTCTTTGTACCCCAAGCTATCTCTCTCCTCAGTGCTCTGTTTGGACAGAGAGCCTTCATTTGTGCCACATTCTGTGGCAGGCCAAGTTCTCTGCACTCATCCTGTCTATTTTAGACAATGTTCCAGTGTTGAAATAAACTGCTACAATTAATTCAATGGTTCTTCTGGCAGACAACAAGGGAGCTGAACCTAATAAAATGATTCAATATTGGCAATGGTGCCTTCCTAGGTTTCTGGAAGTTTGCTAAATCTAAGCACATGTGTAATATCACAATACTTCCTGTCATTTAGGGCTGGTGAAGCTCATCTGGTTTAGAAACCTTTGACCTCTCCTAGTTGGGTCCTGGGTGGCTAGGTTTGGGGTTGAACAAAGGGCCTTGGTGCTGACCATGAGATCAGAAGAGAAGCTCAGTGCTTTACCATTTGGTGTCACAGCTTCACTTCTGGTGTCTGTGGTGTGTGTGTGTGTGTGTGTGTGTGTGTGTGTGTGTGTGTGTGTGTGTGTGTGTGCAAACACTTGTCCTGGAGCTTGAACTCAGGACCTGAGCACTGTATCTGAGTTTCTCCTGTACAAAGATAGCACTCTACCACTTGAGCCACACAGCCACTTCAGGCTTTTTTCTAGTGATGTGGTACTAAGGAATCAAACCCAGGGATTCATACATGCAAAGCACTCTACCCCTCAGACACATTCCCAGCACTCCACTTCAGGTTTCTTTCTTTCTTTTCTTGGAAATTGGAGGAGTTGAAGTCTAGTCCTGTGTGCTGTCCTTGAACTCTTCATCTAAAGCCAAGCACTCTACCACTTGAGCTACAGCATACCTGCAGATTTTTGGTAGGTCACTGGAAAGAAGCCTCTCAAGGATTTTGCTGCCCAGCCTGGCTTCGGGCTGTGATCCTCAGCTCTCAGGCTCCTGAGTAGCTAGGAAGACAGGCGTGAGTCGCCGGAGCCCAGCTTCCACTTCAAGTTTCTAAGTAGTGAATAGGAGATAATAGTCTCATGGGAACTTTTGTGTCTGGGATAATTTAGAACCGAGATTGTTACATCTCAGCTTGCTGACTAGGCAGGATGACACACCTCAGCTACAGACACCTAGACTGTAATGCTCTGCTGCAAGGGGGTCCTTGGCTCCACATTATAGGATGCTAGCCATGAGTCCAACAGGGAAGGGTCAGTGGCTAGGCCCTTAGTTCAAGGTCCATGACTGAGAAAAATAAACCAAAACAATTGTCTGCAGGAGAAAACTCACTAGAGTTAGGTACATACATCTTTTTGGCCCTGTCATGGGGATATCTGAGCCTCACGTTTCTCATCTGCACAATCATCTGACTTGTGAAGCTCTTACAAGGACCAGATGAAAAAATGTACCCCGTGAAGGACTTAGCACACAACACCTCATGAAGCACTCATCACATAGCTATATCCCACATACTGTCATTAGAATTAGGGTGCTTTCATCAGTATCACCATTCTTTCAGAAACACATCACAAACCTCACAAAGTTCACATCTAATGATTTAGAGGGGTGGGTTTTATTGGGTAGGTAGAGTCAGCCATGGGGATTGCACTGAAAGATTAGGGATACTGTCATAAGATCTTTTGCTCACGGCTAGAGCTTTACCACTTTGAGCCACAGCCCAGAGTTTCACAGATTTCCTGCCAGCACTGGGTTTTTTAACCCACCTGTGTCAGATTTCAGTTCCCAATGATCTTGGATGATGGGGTGAGTGATCCAGCAGCATCTGGTTTTGTGGTGCTGAGTTGCAGCAGTTTACCTCTGGCTAAGTCAGGTTAGATGGAAGCTGTCAGCACCAGACTCCTGGCTTGCTTTGTGATGAAGTATTTGCAGTCCTATCCTTATATAGTTGCAGTCAGAACATTCTTTTTTTGGTGCCATTCCTGGGTCTTGAGTAACACAGTCCGCAAGCTTTTATGCTCAAACTTGTGCTCAGCTGATTGAGCAACAGCATGACTTCTGGATTTTTCTGTGCATGTGGCAGTGAGGAATCGAACCCAGGGCTTTATACGTATTAGGTGAGCACTCTAATACTGAGCCCCAGTAGTGACAAGTGAATAAACAGATAAATGTGTAGATTTGTAGATAGATAGATAGATAGATAGATGGATAGATAGATGGAAGGATAGATAGATAGATAGATAGATAGATAGATAGATAGATAGATAGATAGATAGATAGATAGATAGATAGACAGACAGAGAGATGTAGATGCATGAAACAAGAGAGAGATGTCTGTATACTATGAAAATGCATATATGATATTACTACCAATTATTGGCAATTAAATTATGCCTTCCCTTTTTAAGTATCATGATTGCATACATAATAAAATATTAATTGAAAATTAGTCATGGTAGTATAAATGTTGTGAATAATTTTATAATATAATCAAACACTAACTACTTATATAGTTGTTACTTTTTATAACATTCCATTTGTATGGATGTACTTGAGAATGGGTTTCTTAGAATCTCTGACATTCATTATTGGCAATCCCAGGATTCAACCTCCACACCTAAGTTGCCAGTTTCGGCTATGGTTTCCTTAATAGTCCGCCAAACCTCAGCAATGCAAGGTCATGTACTCTTTCTTTGCCTTGTCATTTACATCCAGGATGGTCACAATACAAAGGAAATAAAATAAAACCATCTTCTTGAACTTCTCAGTTTTATGCTTCTCCTTTTTTTTTTTTTTTTTGCCAGCGCCAAGATTTGAACTCTCCTAGGATCCAAGGGTTGGCTGTGGCAGAGGTGCCAAGACTTGAGAGCAAGCCCTGTGCTCGGCTAATAATAATAATTATAATAATAATAATAATGCCCTGGTTTGGAATTTACACTATTTTTCTGGAAGGCCTTGTATTTGAACTCAGGGTCTGGATAATTTTGTGGCATTGTGGATGAAGGGGAAAGGCTCACCATCCTTGAAGACAAGAAATTCAGACCAGTTCCCAGGGCCTAAAATGAAGCCCCAGCACTGGAAAAAGTAATATTAATATATGAGATCTATTTACATACATGGGTTTAGTGCATATGATGTTTATTACCCTTATTTATTTAGTATTATTACACATATAACAGTTCTTTTATTACATCATATCACATAGGATATATTTGCATGTGGATTATACATCATACCGAAACCCAGGACTTTCATAGAAAAGGAAAAAAATGTGTCAAAATTGGCTTCTTACTCCACGAATAAATTTTTGGACATGCTGGGATTTCAACTTATGGCATACAATGGCCAATCCATAAATGGGGTCACAGTCTTAGCACACCAGCCTCTAGCAAACTGAGCTGCCAGAAAGTTCTGAGGACCTGTGATCAAGCCACAGGAGTACACAATATAGATAGATAGATAGGTAGATAGATAGATAGACAGATAGAGTAGATAGACGTGTAGATATATATAAATGCAGAGAGAGAGGGAATGTGAGGATATTAAATTATATATATAATAACCAATTATTAGTTTTCAAATTATGCCTCCATTTAATGAAGTATCACTTTTGAATACTTATAAAAGCATTAATTAAAAATTAGTCAATATCCTTCCATTAGCGAAATCATACCATGGTGCTACAATGGAAGACATAAATCCAATAATTTTTATGTGGCATTCTAAAATAGAATCATGAATTAATTGCAAATGTAATTATTACTTTTATAACATTCCATTAGCATTCACATGAATAAGAATGAGTTTGTCAGGATCATCTTCAATTTGTGGGTGGCAGTCTTGGCATTCGAACTCCAGGCTTTGGTAGTTTACTTATAATGCAAACCATTGGAATGACAGCATGAAGATTTCAGAATGTTATGATTACAAAAAAGAACAAGAAGAAAAGAAACCCAGGAGCCAGGGTCTCCTGCCTGTAATCCTAACTCGTCAGGAGGCTGAGATATAGAGAATGCCAATTTGAATTCAACCGGGACAGAAAAGTCCAAGACATTCTTATTTCTAAGAGATCACAGGAAAAACCAAACATGAATTGGGCTGTGGCTCAAAGGCCGAGCACTACCTTTGAGCAAAGGAGCTCAGGGACAGGGTCTAGGCTCATAGTACAAACCTGGAACTGTCCCCCCCCCAAAAAAAAGAGGCAATAACTCCATGTCTCTGTGTGTGGATGGATGATGGATGGATGATGGGCATTCAGCAGGTTGCCCATGCCCATCCCTCTAACCTGGGCAAGCTGGGACAAGCCTTGAATTGTACTAAGTCTTAGCCAACAGCTTGAACATAGCATCCTTTTTCTGCCATTACTAACTGAAGCCTGATGGGACACCTAGCAGCCAGCCACTGCCTCTAGGGAGACCACAGTACCTATACTGTAGGAGTTGTCAAAGTTTCTGGCTCCATATTCTCTATCCCTCTGTAGAATGGGAGACTAGACCTCTAGGGCATGGTGACTATCACTCATTTATCATTCCTCATTGCTGAGTCACAGGCTGGTCCCAAATCTTGGCAAAGATATGAAATAGTCAGCAATATCTATGCCGAAAGGGGTATGCCAATCAATCTCACCCTCATAATTCCTGTTATACGTGAGACTTGGTCTGTGAATGTGGCTTAGTGATAGCGTGCTTGCCTAGCACGCACTAAGCCCTGAGTTTGATTGTTCAGTAGAACACAAACAGAAAAAGCCAAAAGTGGCACGGTGGTTTAAGTGATAGAGTGCTAGCCTTGAGCAAAAGAAGCTCAGAAACATGCCCGGAACCTGAGTTCAAGCCCAAAGACTGGAAAAAAAAGTGACCCTGATGAGACATATTGTTCTGGGACTCAGAAGAAGACCAAAGTTATAGGTAAGAGGTAAGGTAGACGGCAGGTGCTGGTGGCTCCCCCTGTAACCTACTCAGGAGGTTGAGATCTGAGGATCCCAATTGCAAGCAGGAAAGTCTATATGAGACACTTTTCTGCAATTAAACATCCAAAAAGCCAGAAGTAGAGCTGTGTCCCAACTAGTAGAGTGTTAGCATTGAGCACAAAAGCTCAGGGATAGGATAGCATCCAGGCCATGAATTCAAACCCCAGGACTGGCACGCACACGCACATGCACACACACACACACACACACACACACACACACACACACACACACACACCAAGATAGAGCATTTGCCAATCAGCCTGCAAAAGTTCCATCTCTAGAAACTCAATATTTGAAAAAAAGAGGGAGAAGGGAAGGAAAGACTTGCTCCACGAGGTGATAAAACCAGTGCCAAAATTCCACAGGAGTTCTAAGATGTGGATTCAGGACAGAGGGTCTCAGGCAGAGGGTCCAACATGGGCAAAGGTCCTGAGGTGTGGTGGAGAGCAGATGGTGTGGGTAGGATGAAGATTCTGTGGCTTCAGACAAGTCTGGGAGGACATTCAAGGTTGGGTCAAGGTTTGTACTTGAGTCACAGGTAGGGTACACGGTCTGGTCCCAGAATGGGGCCCAGGGGGAAGATTAGCTTGCTTTTTACCACGTACCCCAGCCATTTCCTATGACTGGAAGCTTATTTTTCACAGCTCTTGACCCTCAGACCTCCTTTGTGTGGAGGAGTCAAGGCAAACACAGGGAAGAAAGCTTGCTTAAGAAAAGTTTCTAGCCCAATACCACCAGTGGCTCAACCCCTGTAATCCTAGCTACTCAGGAGACTGAGATAGAGATCGTGGGTCAAGCCAGCTCAGGGGAAGAAAGTTAGTGAGACTCTTCTTGCTAATTAACTACCAAAAGCCTGAAATGGAGCTGTGGCTCAAGTGGTAGAGTGCTAACCTTGAGGGAAAATGTTAAGAGACCAGGGCCCAGACCCTGAGTTAAAACCCAGTACTGGCACAGATACAATAAAGAAAATTTTCAGGAGTTCCTAGTCTATTGTGGTGAAAGGCCAGATCAGCCAGGAACCAGTGGCTCACACCTGTCATCCTAGCTCCTCAGGAGGCTGAGATGTAAGGACCACGGTGCAAAGCCAGCCCAAGCAGGAATCGGGAGACTCTGATCTCTAAGGAACCTCCAGAAAACCGGAAGTGGCTCTTTAGCTCAAGTGGTAATCTGGAGAGCTTGGGGACAGTGCCCAGGCCCAGAGTTCAAGCCCCATGACTAACACCTGGCCTGCTTGGACCTCCCTCTGTTGCTCTAGGTAGAGTACTTTCCAGTGGGCCACTGAGGGTCTCCCAATGTCTAGGTGTCCTACAAGTCTTGAGAGCAGCCTGTTTGGAGGCCATTACCTATAGAGCAAGCTACAGTACCAGAGAAAGGTTGAGCCTTGGGGCATGGAGATAATCAGAATCACATCTGTCATGGGTGTAATGTGGATCTGACCAGTAAATTGACATCTTAGACCATGGTTCTGGGCCAGGAGGGGCAGAAGCTGCAAGATATCACACCAGGTAATGCCCACGCATATGAGTATGAATTTGTCAGGCACACCTTGGGCAGGTGTTGAGTTGGGCTCATGAAAGAATTGTAGTCTCAGGAATTCACAGCCGGCTGGTTGGTGCTTGTAGCAGTCACTGTCCCTGGAGTCCCAGGGACTCAGAGGCCTGCTTTCCACACCAGTGCTCGGGGGCAGATGAAGGTCTGCAATCATGGGCCGACTACAGACAAGCATCCATAGTGTCCTTCCCATGGTCCTGTGGCCCCATACATGGATGTATCTCTAGAGTTTACTGTGACTATGCCTCAGGACTGCCCCCAGTTCTAGTTCAGCTCATCATAACCACCTTTCTGTGTGTTTTTGTGTGTGTGTGTGTGTGTGTGTGTGTGTGTGTGTGTGTGTGTGTATCTGTGAGTGTGTGCATAAGCATTTTGGGACTAGGGCTTGATCTCAGGGCCCTCACTTTTTTTATTCAGGGCTAGCACTCTACCAGTTAAGCCACAGCTTTTTGTCCAGCTTTCGGGTGGTTATTTGCAGAAGAGAGTCTCACAGATTTTTCTAGCTGGGCTGCCTCTGAATGGCAATACTCATATCTCAGACTCCTGAGGAGCTAGGAATATGAGAGCATGAGTTATTACCATCTGGCCACAGTTTCTTTCTTGGCTAAAACAGACTACCTCTCTCCAGCTGAGCACCCATCTACAGCTACCCCTCCTAACCCTGACTTCAGATGAAACATAAACTCCTCCCCTGAGGAAAAAAAAATGGGATCAGGTTTGAGCTTTACGTTCTTCACACAGTCAGGGGCTGCTGGGAGTTGATGTGGAAGTCAGAGATCTAGGCCGGGGCAAGAAGACAGCTGTTAGAACAGAAGAGATTATGAAAACACAGCCTTGCAGCTGGGTGCCATTGGCTCATGCCTATAATCCTAGCTACTCAAGGCTGAGGCCTGAGGATCAATCAAGATTCAAAGCTAGCCTGGGCAGACTCTTATCTCCAATGAATCACCAAAAAGATGGGTAGGAGAGCTACTGTTGTACTGCTGTACTACTGTTCAAGTAGTACAGCACCAACCGTGTGCAAACAAGCTAAAGCATACCACCAAGACTCTGAATTCAAGCCCTGGTAAACACACACACACACACACACACACACACACACACATCCTTAGCAGGTACCAGTGGCTCATACCAGCAATCCTAGATACTTAAATGGCTGAGCTCTTAGGGTGGCAACTTGAAGCCAATCCAAGCAGGAAAATATGTGAGACACTTCTGTCTATTAAACTACTAAAAAAGATGAAAGGTGAGCTGTGGTTCAAGTGTTAGAGTGTTAGCATTGAACAAAGGAAGCTCAGGGACAGTGCCAAGGTCTGAGTTCCAGCTCAAAGATTTTTTAAAGACACCCTGCCCCCCAACCAGGCCATAAATCCAGATTTTGGTCATTCTAGATCTCACTTCCACTCCTGTCACTTCCACAGCACAAGTGGCCAGTGCATGGCCAGCACTGGGTTAAGAAGTGAACTTACACAAGGGGTACATAGCCAGGTCAAGGATAATGCCCCAGAAGATTGAGGTACTAGCCAAACCAGTCTCTCGTCCCCCAGTTCCCTGGCCCTAGAGATCAAAATCTGTGACTCTGTATTCTGGACATCAGGAATTGTCTAGAAGGACCTGAGAGATCCTGCTAGGGCCAGAAGATAGACTTGCCTGTGACAAGATATCGACCAAAATTTTCAAGCCACCTTGGCCTCACCTCCCATGTAGCCCCTGATCATCCTTGCTGGGTCAGCCTTCAGTCAGCCCTCAAGCTCGAGTTGGCCAGTGACTGTTAACCACCCTTCCTCCACTCCACTGCAAGCCTGCTGGGAGTAGGATGTGCAGCCAGAGGCCCAGCTGAAGAAAAGGACAACACATCGCATGACAACTGACTCTGTCCCGCCCCCCAGAGGCAGGGGAGAACATATGCTAGCTGGCCCTGCTGACCCAGAATCCTTTGGAAGCGGACAAAGATATGGACAGTCGATCTTGGGCCCCAAAGAAAAGCTGGAATATTCAGGTCTCTGGAAATTTAGAACTCATTATATATCCTGATAGGGGGCTAAAGACAAGGATGCCATGGAGGAGAGGCACCATACGAATTCAGGAATAGGCAGACAGGCACTCAGGAAGTGGACAGAGAAAGATGAGGGAAAAATACACACACACACACACACACACACAATAAAAACAAACAAACAAACAAACAAACAAACAAACGGGTAGCCCAAGGCCCTGAGCACATGAATATCCCAACCCCCGAGAAGATGGCACTATTGTCCTCAGACCAAGTGTAGACAAAACTCAGAGCTTCTCACACATCTGGAATGGCTCCTAACACAGCATAGCATTTCCTACTGTACACAACGCTATGAAGAAAACTCAGCCAACTTATTTTTAGTTATGGGTCATAGGGTTTGAACTTTGGGCCTGCACACAGTCCCTCAGCTCTTCAGCTGAAGATGTGCGCTCTAACACTGGAGCCAGAGCACCACTTCCGGTTTTCTGGTGGTTCACTGAAGATAGTCTCACAGACTTTCTTGCCCAAGCTAACTTTGAACTGTGATCCTCAGGTCTCAGCTTCCTGAGTAGCTAAGATTACAGTTGTGAGCCACTGGCATCGCCCAGATTCAGCCACCTTCTTACACAGAGTACTTTCCCTGATGATGATTTTTGCTCAAGGCCAGTGCTCTACTACTTGAGCCATGGCCCAATTTCAGTTGGAGGTTGGAGATGAGACTCTCATGGGACTTTCCTGCCTCGGTTGGGAAATAAGATCCTCTGGATCGCAGCCTCCCAAGTAGCCAGGATGACAGGCATGAGCCACCAGCACAGGGCTTATGGTCCCTCATTCTTTAGAATTTCCACCTAGTCCTCCTCTAGACAGTACCACCTACACTCTTTAACCTCTCTCAGGGACAGCAAAGTGAGGCTTGAAATCTGGGTAGGACCATGGACATTAAAGGGCTCCTTTCACATCACTACCCCTCTCTAAGCTCCCATCCACCTCCTCTGGATGGCCTAGTCATCTGGGCAGATCAGACCCACTAGGACATCTGGAGCTGCCCTGTATCCTCCTGCCCCTACCAACTGGTACCTGAGGATTTCTGGGGCCAGCTACTCCATATCCAGTTGGAAGACAATAGGGGTGTTGCTGATAACCAGGTCCAGGGGTGCCCAGGCAGGAGTGTCCAAATCCCCTCTTTCAAAGGAGATACAAAGCATAGATGGATCTACTAAGAGCTACAGGGCATGGTCATTCACCTGTCACCCAGGTCAATTGGAGTGCTGTTATATGTTGACAGTGCTGGGGCTTGACCTCGGGGCCCAGGCGCTGTCCCAGAGCTACTTTTGCTCTAGGCAAGTGCTCTTCCACCTAAGCCATGGTGCCACTTCCGGCTTTTTCTGTGTATGCGGGACCTAGGAATCAAACCCAAGGTTTCCTGTGTGCTAGGCGAGCTCACTGCTGCTAAGAGACAATCTCAACCCTGGATAGCTGTTCTTCTGTGACACCTTAGGCCTGTCTTGGGACAGACTTGCACATCTTTACGGAGTTTGTCACCACTAGCCCTGGCTGGAAATGAACATGCTCAGCTATGTTGTCCTTTATCTACAGCATCTTTGCTCTCTGTTCTTCCTGTTAGATCCTCTTTGTTAAGCAAGACCCCCTGTCAAGTGCTGCCTCTAAGAAGCCTGCTCCAATCACCCTGGCAAAGAGGGATCTTCTCTGCTCTGCAGGCTGCTGGCCTTGTCAAGCTCTGCCTACCAGCTGGTGTGTGTTCAGAAAGCACAAAGGGGGAAGGTCTGGCTTTTACCACCCAATTTCTGAAGGCTCTGATACACTACCCAGAGACCGGTGCTGTATCACACTCTGGAAGAGAGCACTCAAGGCTCAAGCAGTCTGGGGGCAACACATGGGACCATTTCTTTATGTGGGCTTGAACTGAGGATCTGGGACCTGTCTCTGAATTTTTGTGCTCAATGCTGTTGCTCTATCACTTGAGCCACAGCTCCACTTCTAACTTTTTGATGGTTCCATGGAGAGTAGAGTCTCACTGGCTTTCCAGCTTATGGCTGGCTTCGAACTTTGATCCTCAGATCTCTGCCTCCCAAGTAGCCAGGATGTCAGGCATGAGCCTGAGCCAGAGGTGACAGGCACCAGAGCCTTTCTTTTGAGCTTCTGTTTATCTCGTGTCAACTGCAAGCAAGCCCTAGTTAAAATAGTCATTTACAGGGGATCAAGTTCCTCTTCTAGGTCAGTTAATCCAGGGAGAAAAAGTGATTTTGGAAAAGGCTACTCTGAGTTGGACTAGGTGAGTGTGTGTGAGAGTATGAGTTGCGGGGATACTTACCCCCATGTCCGCAGTGCCTCATCCTCCCAGTGGTGAGTAAATCCAGGATCCCCATCCCAAGAAGGGAAGGTAGGGGATGGTACTTAAGATCATATCAAGAGGGATGATCTAAATACTATCCTGCAGCTCAAGCCGGGAGAGATAATAGACAGAAGGAGAGGTTTAGAGGAACATCAAGGGAAGACCCTTACGTTTGGATACAAGTACCAGAGAGGAGACTGAATCCATCCTTTTTGGTAGTAACATAAGAGGTGCCCATTATTCATTTATTTTATTTTTTGTGAGTCCTAGGGCTTGGGTTCAGGGCCTCGGTGTCATCCCTGAGCTTCTTTTACTCAAGGTTGAAGCTCTACCACTTGAGCCACAGCACCACATCTGTCTTTTTTTCTAGTGGGGGGAGGTGGTTTATGGGAGATAAGAATATCACAGACTCTCCTGCCTGAGCTGGCTCTGAGTCACGACCGTCAGACCTCAGCCACCAGCACCTGTTCACCACCGTCCATTTATAATCCCCTAGGGCCAGTCCCAGGCCACCCACACTACACCCTCCATGTTTTGAGAAAGCAGACATAGGCGGGTTTGATACTTCAACAGCCTACCTACCTTTGAGCATTTTTCTGGGTCAGTCTGATAGCAGCTTCTTTCTTATGCACAGCAATGACTTGGCTCTGTCACAAGAACAAATGTCCCCCAGCAGGTGTCAGGCCTGGGGTCTTTCCTCTGCACACTGCCCCCTCTCCCCAAAATGACGCAAAGTGAAAGTAGACATAGAGTGAATTCATTTTCTTATCATCAGGGTCTAGCCCAATATGTGGTGGTGAGGATCAGAGGCCCGGGATCGTGCTGTGCAGTTGGAAAACGCGATGCCTCCTCATCCACTTTGGTTAGCAGAGAATAGTGGAGAAGGACTCAGCAGACGGACTGACGATGAATAACCATCATGGTCTAGCCTGGGCACAGAGGGGCATACTTCAGGGAGCTAGTTCAACAGCCTGAGCAAGACAGCTCCTGACCCACAGCCCACCTCCAGAATTAGAGGGCCATCTTGGGTCCCAGCTACATGGGGACACTAAGCCACCTCCTGCAGCACCCATCCAACAATTTCCTGTGAGAGAGAGACAGACAGACAGACAGACAGACAGAGAAAGGGAGAGAAAGAGAGAGAGAGAGACAGAGAGAGAAAGTCAAAAGTACACTTAAGCCATGTGCTGGTGGCACAGGCCTATAATGGTAACTACACAGGAGGCTGAGATATGAGGATTATGGTTCATAGCCAGCACAGGCAGGAACATCTTTGAGACTCTTATCTCCAAAGAACCACCAAAAAACCAGGAGTGGTGCTGTGGTACAAGTGGTAGAACGTTAACTTTGATCTGAGGGGCTCGGGGACAGCACCCAGGCCCAGATTTCAAGCCCCTGACTGACAAGAAGTGTACTTCCTACCACAAGAAGTGGACTGATTAGCACCCATAGTCTTAGGGAGCATGGCAGAGAAGTCAGGCCGAGCTTCCTGTGAGCTGGGGGAAATGAGTAGGCCATCCAGATTCTCCGTGCCTCATTTTCCCCAGCTGCAAAACTGAACACAGTGAAGGATCCCTTTCCTCATGGGGATAAGGTAAGGATGAAAGACAGCCATGTTTTGTTTCATAATCCCATACCTGTTGCACGATAAATAACAGGCCCTTCTGAGCCCTTTATAGCTATCTTCTCGTCAAATGCTCACAGAATTGTCAAGACCTGAGCATGGCGCAACATGTCTACCATCCCAACTACAGATGACCATGCATGGGGGCCCATGCCTGTCACAGGAGAACCGTGATCCAGCCCAACCTGAGTATATATTGAGTCTCTATCTTCGAAATGACCAAGAAAGAAAAATTTAGCTCCCATGGTAGAAGACCTGACTGGAAAACCTAGGCCTTGAGTTCAAACTCTAATATACCAAAAAGAATCAGAGGCCTGGTGCCAGAAGCTCATGCCTATAATCCTATCTACTCAGGAGACTGAGATCTGGAAATCACAGGTCAAGATTTAAAATAGGGTTGGCTCCCCCCTCAGATGTCATGATCAGAAGACCCAGAGTCTGACCGACGCCAATACGCTTCATACTAACAGGACTCACATCCTTACTAAATGCTGGTCACACTCTCTGTCCCCCTGAGGAGCCACCCCCTCTGGGCCCCACCCCCAGGTCCTCCCAAGCTCCCTCTGCCACCATCAGGCCCAAGTGAGTAGACAGTTCCAGGGCACAAAGATCCCTTGGTCTTATAATTTAATGGTGTTGAGTCCCATACAAGCGTCTCACCCTTCCAGGCCCCCAGACTTCAGCCACAAAGCCCATACACCACCCAAAGATAGTGGTTAGAAGTTACAAAAGGGCCCAGTGCTCCTTGTTACAACCCACTTCCACACACATTCACTCACACACAAACATACAAACATACACACACACACACACACACACACACACACACACACACACGGCCAGCAAAGGTGGCTCCTGTCTGTCATCCTAGTTACTCAGGAAGCTGAGGTCTGAGGATCACTTTTAAAAGTCAGCCCTCGTAGGAAAGCCTGAGAGGCTCTTATCTACAGTGAACTACCAAATAGCCACAGAGGGAGCTGTGACTACTGTGTCAGAGCACTAGCTTTGACCACAAAAGGTCAGGAACACCACCTAGGCCTTGAGTTCAAGGCCCAGTTCTTGTACCTTCAAACAAACACAGACACAGATACAAACAGACACACACACACACACACACACACACACACACACACACACACACACACACACACACACACAGATAGCCCAAGGGTTCAGCAGTCCCTGAAAACAGAACCATGAACTCATTCCATTAGGATCACATCCCACCCCCAAGAAAGTGGCACTACCGACCTCAGACCCACTGAAGACAAAACATTGAGCCTCTCACATATCTGGAATGCCTCATAGACCAGCATGGCATTTCATACCATACAGATTGCTATGCAGAAAACTTAGCCACCTCTTTTATTGTTGTTGGTCATGGCTTTGAACTCTGGGACAGGTCATTGTCCCTCAGCTTTTCAGCTGAAGGTGAGTACTCTCCCACTTAAGCCACAGCACCACTTCCTGTTCTCTGGTGGTCCATTGGACATCAAGTCTCATAGACTTTTCTGCCCAACCTGGCTGTGAACCATGGTCTTCACATCTCAGCCTTCTGAGTAGCTAGGATGACAGTTGTGAGCCACTGGCGACTTCCGGTTTCAGCCACCTTCACATACCCAGAGGAAAACCATCTTATAAGGCTACAAACTTCTTGCAACCCTTCACTTCAGATTTTGTCACCAAGCATCCAAATCCATCTTTATTGGAGAGAATACATACACAGCAATCCCACCCCTGCACCCATTCGCCCACTCCCTGCCTGCCACAAGCCATGTCCTCTTGAAGCTGTGGCTTCAAGCTGGGGTAAACTTGGGGAGTTCTTAGAAATGTCTGTACATTGGGGCGAGCACCTGGTCTCCCAACCACAGCACCCCCCTCTTCGTCCTTCCCACACCTGGACCATCCTTTGCAGGCAAATATGTTTTACTTTGTTTCTTTTTTCAGTTGTGGGGCTTGAACCTTAGGCCTGGGTGCTGTCCCTGAGCATTTCAGCTCAAGGCGAGAACTCTACTACTTAAGCCATAACACAACACCACTTCTGCTTTTCTGGTGGTTCATTGGAGATAAGAGCTTCAGGGTTTTTCCTGCCCAGGCTGGCTTTGACTCTGATCCTCAAATCTCACCTCCTGAGTTCCTAGGATGACAGTCATGAGCTAGTGCCACCCGGCCAAAGATACTTTTCCATGCCTGTCATCCTATCCCCTCAGGAGACTGAGATCTGAGGACCACAGTTGGATGCCACCCTTGGCAACAAAGTCCATGAGAACTCTTTATCTCCAATTATAAACACCCAAACAAGTTGGAAGTGGAGCTGTGGCTCAAATGGTAGAGTGCTAGATTAGAGTATAAATGACAAGGGATAGGACCCAGTCTCTAGTTTCAAGCTTTTTCTAGCAATGACCCACCCAAGAAAGGGAAGCAGGTGGGCATATGGGAGCTGAAAGCTCACACATAATACTCAAGACTCCTAGAACAGACCCCATCCTGCTCTGATTCTCTAGATTCTATGTCCTACATCATGGTAACCTTAGATGGAACTTACCATGCACCAAGTTAGGATGTTCAAATACAATCTCATATTCAGGATCCCGTGGCCTTATCAAAGACGCAAGATCTCTCACTGTCCTGCCTCTTCACTGGGTAGGGAGGTGAGGTCTAGTTATCCAACCACAGGATGTGGGAATGAAAGGATTTCTTGGCCAAGGGACGCAGGGCTCCAGGTCCCTCTCTCTCAGGAAGGAGAAAAGGGCTGATCTATCCCCGGAATGTTCCTGGGTTGTGAGTATCCTCAAAGAAAAAACCCTGCTCAGAGACCAGTGCCTCTGGTTTTCCCACCAGCCTCTATCCAAACCTGCCCCACCTTCAGTCTGCCCTCTCTGAATCTCAGATCTGCCACCTAGACTAAAGGCTGAGCCACCAAAGAGACCCATCTCTGCCTCTGAGAAAGGCAATCACGAGGTCCTAGCGCCCCATAGAGCAAGTCTGGGGCAACAAGGGTCCTCACTCCCACCCTCATTCCCTGGCTGTCTTGTGCTAGTGGCCAGCTTACTTTTGTCTCTGGAGGAGGAAAGAACGGGGTGGTGTGTCAACTTCATATTGAGCCCTGGAAAGTCCCAGTCCCCAAGGATGTACTGCACAGGCATCCTGCAGTGGACGATAGCCAGGTGATCAATGGAGAACCCAATGTGCCAGGACTCTTAATAGCAGTGTGGCTGGGTCAAAGGCTCTATCACTTTTGGTCTAGGTTGTCAGGCAAAATCATGGCTCCAATGTCCTGACATTCCTGACCTGTGATTGTCCTTCTTCATCTTCCTGCTTATCCTGCCCCCCCCCCCGACACTCCCTCACACCAATACCTCCCTAGCCCTTGGACAGCTTGTTCTTATGTGACCAGAAAATAAACTCATTGGCGCAACGGATGATTGAAACCTGGTGACCCATCCTGAGTCCTAGTGTCCTCCCTAGGCTGCTTCCCTCTGCAGTCGGCTACCACACAGCTCCTGAATGTCAGAAAGTTGCTGAGGTGTCAGTAGCTTGGTCCTACATACTGGCTTTAGGCTCTGAAATTGTCCCCACATAGGTTGTGAATGGTTTGCTCCCTTGATCCAGGGACTCCAAACCAAGGCTCACATGTTCTCCCTTCTTCCTTCCTTTCCTCTTTTTCTCCATCCAGCCTTCCCTCCTCTTTCTCTCTTTCCTTCCTTTCTCTCATTCCTGGCCTTGAATTTGGAGCCTAAGTGGTGTCCCTGAGCCTTTTTACTCAAGGCCAACAGACTATGGCTTGAGCCACACATCCACTTCTGGTTTTTCTTTTTGCTAGTTAGTTGGAGATAAGAGTTTTACAGGCTTTCCTGCCTTGGCCTCAAGCATCGATCCTCCCATCACAGCCTCCTATGTAGCTAGGATGACAGGCATGAAGCACAGGCATCCAGCTCAAACCAAGGTTTCTTCATGTGCTGTGGAACCAGCACTGGGAACTCTCATTGTCTATGACCTCCAGAGCCTGGCTCACACTGTAATTCTTTGTTGGATAAATAAATGAGCATCTGTCAACAAAAATACTACAGAAAAGTCCCATCCCATTCGTGTAAGCATCCTGGTGAGTGAGGCAAAGCCTGATGTAGCTCTCCCACAGTTCTCCCTCCTCCCTCTTCCCACTATCCTGGTGCCACCAAACTTAAATGTTTTGGCTCTGAAGACATGATCCAGGGTGTACTCGCTGGATTCCGGAGCCTCTGGGATGCCTATCTTCTCAAAGATCTCTGGCCAACGGCTGACCAGCTCTGTGGCACTCAATTCCCCTCTCAGGTGTGAATGAGATTCCCATGAGCTGAAGGCCAGGCTCAAGGGGCCTACTCTCCTACCGCTGGGGCCAGCCAGGATGGCCAACCACATCTGAACCCCCGAGTTTCATGTTACAGAGGAAG